>NC_134269.1:5048243-5418332 GCF_031893055.1 Leptodactylus fuscus
TACTGTCTGTGGTGACCTCCATGCGGGAGAACAAATCCCACCCCATGTATGGGACCCTGATGGCACTTGGCAGCACTGTAAGTGGCCGTCTGCTTCACCCCAAGTGTGAGAAGGAGCTATCGCAAGTCCTTCCTTCCAACCGCGACCAGGCTGTATAATCTACATCAGACCAAGCGAAGACACTCCGCACAGAGAACTAATGATTATGATTATGAAGTCTTCCTTCTTTCTTTCTTCTGTTCCTTAGCTGCTATGGACTCCTAGTATATCTTCTCTTCTCAGCATATGTGTGTCTACGTCTGTAATATATTACTGTGTATTATCCTGTGTCTGTATTACTAGGCTGCTGTAATATGCTGAGTATCCGCACTGTGGGACTATTAAAGGATTATCTTATCTTATCTCGCTTATTGTACTATGGGATTAATGGCACTATGTAAATAAATAATAATAACCCTTCTCTGCTTTCTCCTTACTCTGACATGATGGCCAATATTTTAGCCGGTTCATGGGAGTCTATATATAATAATCTACCTCCACCAAGATTGCAGTACAAAAACCCATTGATATTATACCTTGGGGGGTCATGTAGTTCAACGTTATGAATATCTTGTCCAAAGGATGTTGTTATCACAAGAAGACCAAATGGTCAAAACTGGAAATCCTCTCGAGTTATTGAGTTCAGGTATATAAGCCCCTTCCAGTACATAAAATCTGCCACAGTCAAAATCAGCTCATGGCATGCAATGGCGTAAAAACACAAAAAAGCTAACTTGGTAATTAAGGCCAAAAACAAGACAGTCACCAAGAGGTTAAATCCTGTACTGTCAAAGGATTTCAAGATTTTGAGTTTGTAAATTTTGTCATCTGTATGGCCTTGTTCACATCTACAGATGCGGACTCCCCAAACAGACTACCGAACGCATTTGCAAGCGCTGCACAGTGAACGCACATGGACCTCATAGTATCAAATCTGAAGTCACAATTGCTGATGCATTGCTACTGGATTTATGTTGAATACTAATTTTCCTTTAACCCCTTAAGGACGCAGGGTACTTTGGGCCTTAACCCCTTCCCGCCGATGGCATTTTTTGATTTTTGTTTTTCGTTTTTGACTCCCCTCCTTCTAAACCCCATAACTTTTTTATCTCTCCGCTTCCAGAGCCATATGAGGTCTTAATTTTTGCGGGACAAATTTTTCTTCATGATGCCACCATTAATTATTCTATATAATGTACTGGGAAGCAAGAAAAAAATTCTGAATGGGGTGGATTTGAAGAAAAAATGCATTTCTGCGACTTTCTTAAGGGCTTTGGTTTTACGGCGTTCACTGTGCAGCCAAAATGACATGTCCCCTATATTCTGTTTTTTGGTACAGTTCCAGGGATACCAAATTTATATGGTTTTATTTACATTTTGACCCCTAAAAAAAATTCCAAAACTGTGTTAAAATTTTTTTTTCCTAAAAGTCGCCATATTCCGATGGCCGTAACTTTTTTATATGTAAGTGTACGGGGATGCATAGGGCGTCTTTTTTTGCGGGGCCGGGTGTACTTTTTAGTTCTGTGATTTTCGGGAAATGTTCTTGCTTTGATCACTTTTTATTCAAATTTTTATCAGAATCAAAACAGTGAAAAAACGGCGGTTTGGCACTTTTGACTATTTTTACCGCTACGGCGTTTACCGAACAGGAAAAATATTATTATAGATTTGTAGAGCGGGCGATTTCGGATGCGGGGATACCTAACATGTATGTGTTTCACAGTTTTTAACTACTTTTATATGTGTTCTAGGGAAAGGGGGGTGATTTGAACTTTTAATACTTTTTATATTTTTTAATATTTTTTTTTCACTTTTTTAACTTTTTTTTTATTTATTTTTTTTGCATTTATTAGACCCCCTAGGGGTGTTGAACCCCAGGGGGTCTGATCACTAATGCAATGCATTACAATGCTAATGCATTGCAAAAAATCATCCTTTCTTTTGCAGGCTGCCTAGACCAGCCTGCAAAAGAGAGGATTTGCAGACAAGCCTGGGAGCCTGTACAAGGCTCCCAGCTGTCATGGCAACGGGACGTCAGCCCTGGAGCATGCTCCAGGAGCCGGCGATCCCGGGAAAAATGGCGGCACCCATGCGCCGCCGGGAAAATGGCGCCTCCGGCGCCTTTGAACGCGGCGCCGGAGGGGTTAATGCCTCCAATCGGTCCTGGGACCGATCGGTGGCATGAGAGCCGGTGGTCTACTGCTTAAAGCAGTAGACACCCGGCGGCTATGGCAGCCGCCCGGCTCCCGGGCGGTCGCCATAGTTACAGACCCGACATGCGCCGTACTATTACGCCACATGTCGGGAAGGGGTTAAGGCTCAGACCCTGCTTTTCAAATATGACGTCTTTTACTTTATGTGAGGATCGCTTCATAATGCATTTACCTATCCAGGTGATTCCAAGATTGTTTTTTCGTGACACCTTCTACTTTATGTTGGTGGTAAATTTTGGTCATTATACTTTGCGTTTGTTTGTTAAAAAAGGACAATATACTGAAAATTACATAAAATTATCAATTTTGAAAGTTTCTGTTATTCTCGTGAAAACACAGACAGTCATAACACACAAAATTCTTCCTAATTAACATTTCCCATATGTCTACTTTATATTGGCATTGTTTCTTCAATGTCTTTTTACTTTTCTAGGATGTTAGAAGGCTTATAACTTTAGTAGCAAATTGTCAGATTTTCAAGAAAATTTCAAGATTTTGTATTCTAGGGACCTATTTAGTTGTGAAGTGACTTTGCCTATAGAATAGAAAACTCCCATACATAACCCCATTTTTGAAACAGTAGTCTTCAAACTATTCAAAATTGTATATAGGAACTTTATTAACCCTTTAGGTGTTCTACAGGAATTAATGCAAAATGAAGGTGAAATTTCCAAATGTCACTTTTTTATGCACATTTTCCATTTCAAACCACATTTTTCTGTAACAATGAAGGGGTTAACAGCAAAACATACCATAATATTTATTTCTGTGATTCTGCAGTTTGTAGAAATATCCCATATGTGGCCCTACTGAGCAACGTGACTCAATACGTGTCCTCAGAAATCAAAGAGCACCGTTATGGATTTCGGGCAGCAATTTCATTAGGATGGTTTTTAGATACCATGTTGCATTTACGGAGCCCTAGAAGGACCACAATAGTGGGAAACCTCCAAAAGTGACCCCATTTTGGAAACTGCACCCCTCAAAGAATTTATCAGGGAGTGTAGTGAGTATTAGTATCCCAGACGTGACTGCACAGCGGATGGCGAAGAGGTAATATGTAAGCGGTGCGGAGGACATTGGGAGCACCAAGTTCCCTACTATGTCCCAGTAGCTCCTATGATTGGAGGGTCACTTTGGGGGTCTCTTCTATTGTATTTTCTCTTGTAAGCTGCAAAACAGGTCTGTACCCTGATATACGGTCGCACCGCTTATATATTCCCCTCCTGACGCATTTGGCGATTTTGGGGGTTTTTTTGTCTTCACATTATACAAGCTATATTTTTTATTTTTGTGGTGACGTGGCCATATGAGTGCTTGTATTTTTCTGGGATATGATGCATTTTGTAATGACACCATTTTGGGGTGCCTATAGCTTATTGGCTATTTTATATTAACTCTTTTTTTGCTGGATAAAAAAAAAAAATCAATCAATTCTGGCATTGGATTTTACTTTTTAAATGTTTTTCCCGTGCAGCGTACAGCATAGGTATCATGTGACCTTTATTCTGCGGGTCGGTACGGTTACGGCGATACCTCATTTATAGGGTTTTTTTATGCATTAGTAATTTTGCCGAACAAAAACCCATTTGGGGACATAAATCAATGTTTCTTTCATTGCCATCTTCTGAGATGCGTAACATTTTTATTTTTCAATTGACAGAGTTGGTTGAAGGCTTATTTTTTGCGAGACAACCTGTGCTTTTCATTGGTACTATTTTGGTGTACATACGACTTTTTGATCACTTTTTATAGCATATTTTTTAAGGTGAGATGGCAAAAAATCATTATTTCCGGGGTTTTTTTCAATTTTTTTTCTTTACGTTTACCATATAGGTGAAATAATGTTTTAGTTTTATGGTACAGGTTGTTACGGACGCGGCGATACCAAATATGCATTGTTTTTATTATTTTTTAGGTGTTTTTTTTATTTAACTCATTTGATATAGAAAAAGGGAATTTTGGGGCTTTATTAATTAATTAATTTATTTCACACACTTTATTAATTTTTTTTTACACTTTTTTTCACATTTTTTATTTGTCCTATTAGTGTACTTGAACCAGCAATACTTTGATTGCTGGTCCAGTACTATAGCCTGCAATACACGTGTATTGCAGACTATAGAGGAAGTGTGTCTATGGAGACGCACAGACACACTTCCAGCAACACAAGCAGGATCAACAAGGTAAGAGGGGTCCTAGCAGCCCGGGGTCACTATCCAGATCCCGGGCTGCATAAAATTCATCAGGGCACCCCCCGATCTCGCCGCGGGGGGTGCCCAGGGGGGAGGGGTGATGAGCAGAAAAACTCTCTCGATGTCGCGGGGGGGGGGGGGGGGTTGCCATGCGGACTCCCCAAATGGATTACCAAATGCAGATGTGAACCAAGCGTACGATCTGCCCTGGGTGTTTATACGTGCTATTATTGGAAAGAGGTTTCCAGAGATCCCCTTTAATAAAGACACAAACAATAGCAAAAAATAACTCCTTTATTTGCATATGAATAAAAAATACATCCAGAAAAAGCAATTAAAAGGCTCATGTGTACAAACAGTAAGAGATTAATCTATAAGCCCAACCCTTAAAGGCACAAACATTACAAGTGTAGATCTGTAGAACATGTTTGTAAAGAGATTGAGATTTGTAACCCCTTCCCGACATCCGCCTTACTATTATGGGGGATGCAGGGTATTTAAACATGGCGGCCGCTCGGGAGGCGGATGGCTGCCATAGCTGCCAGGTGTCTACTGTTTTATACAATAGACACCCAACGCTAATTCCCACAAACAGTGCCCACACTGATCGTGGGCATTAACCCCTCCTGTGCTTCGGTCAACAAGCTCCGGGTTTGGGATTGCGTTGTCATGACAGTGGGGAGCCTGGTGAAGACTCCCCGACCTGTCATTCACTGGTTTCTATTGCAGGCTACTCTATGTAGCCTGCAACAGAAGCCCCAGTATTTTGCAACACATTGCAATTGCATTAGCATTGCAATGCATTGCATTAGTGATAAGACCCCTAGGAGGGTCTAATAAATGAAAAAAAAAAAGTTAAAAAAATATAAAAAAAATAATAAAAATTGGATTCTTGCTAAGGAGTTAAAATGTAAATAAAACCATATAAATTTGGTATCCTCGGAATCGTATTGAAACACAGAATACAGGGGACATGTCAGTTTGGCTGTACAGTGAACGCCGTAAAAACAAAGCCGTAAGAATATTTCACAACTGCAGTTTTTCTTCAAATCCATTTCTTTCTGAATTTTTTTTGAGATCCAAGTACATTGTACAGAATCACTAATGGCGGCCTCATGAAGAACAACTTGTCCCGCAAACATTAAGACCTCCTATGGCTCTGAGAGCTGAGAAATAAAAAAAGTTATGGGGTTTGGAAGGAGGGGCGTCAAAAACAAAAATCAAAAAATGCCGTCGGCAAGAAGGGGTTAACCAACTCCAACAGAATATGGTAGAAATCACCCACAGGCATACATCACATTCATACAGGATAGTGCGTCATTGTACATAAGGCAAATCAGACAGGATGCCAGACGTGACCATTGTACTCATCGCATAGCCACCAATAATAACCCCTTACCAGTGGAAGTCTGGGGCCCGGAGGCAACTTTTGTTACACAACAGACAATCTGTGATCTTAGACAACTCTGACATTCTATAGTCAACCTCTCAGATGCCATGGTCAGTTGTGACTCCAGGATCTGAAGGGTCATTTTTTGGGACATGCTCTATTTTGTGCATTTTGTTCATTTTGTGGACTACCACTACCCATGGAAGCCTTTGGGTCAGAAAAGAAAAAAATAACCATTGACTATACATGACCCGAAAATGGACAGGATCTTCACGTTTCCAGATGAAATGGATGTGTCAATAAGCCCTAAGTCACTCACAACATACATTGGATCGGTGGAACATTGGATCGGTACATTGGCTGGATTTCCCAGCCCAAACCAAGTAAAGAGCATGGAACTTTTTGCAGAATAATGGTCTATGAGCTAGGAATGCCTACTGGTCCCATATTGTACAGTATACAGTACAGATAGTAGGAACATGAAGAGGCAGGGATTCCCTGGAACAAAGATCACTAGGCTGCATGGGGTCCTGTTGTAATTGGGAAATCCAGCTGAAGATGCCAAATGTACTGACTCAGACTCCACTTTTTGCATGGGGCCTCACTCATCGCAGGGAGGTGTGTGTTTATTAGACCAGGACTAGCAATATTCACTCAAGACATCCTGATATTGGATGGTCCATTCTGAAACATGGAAACTATAATGGTACCCATTGGTATACTTTGTCTATTATTGCAATTTTTTTTTCCAGGACCACTGGAGTATCCAGTGGAATATTAACTCACAAGGCTCTAATAGCAGGGGATGGGGTAACACCCCAGTACATAGGAATATTTAGCTTTAGATTATTGTATTATCCAACACATTTTCAACATTTCTGGAGCTATCTATTGAAAGTTTAACAACCTTGTTCAGCCACATGTCTCTTGGAAACCTCTTTTTGCAGTGATGAATGTTTCCATCTCATCCTCATGGGTCATTTTTTTGTAGTAAGACCAGTTCTCTCCTCCATACAGGCACAGCCACCACTTCCAAACATATACCCTCTTCCATTGCTACAAGCTGGACCTGAAACATTTGGATGTTCAAAATGGGACTTAGCCTCTGAGTGGCTCCAAAAGGTCTGCGCATGCTCAGTAGGGAAAGAATGGCACTTAGCCTCTGAGTGACTTCAAAAGGTCTGCGCATGCTCAGTAGGGAAAGAATGGCACTTAGCCTCTGAGTGACTTCAAAAGGTCTGAGCATGCTCAGTGGGCCAAAAGCTGGACTTAGACTCCAGACAACTCACTGCACGACGCCGAGGGCGAGGGTTGGATTGGCCCGCTGGTGGAGCTATGCACTGGACGGGACCCCATCCTAACACCGTAACACAGGTCATAACCAATTTCGCAGGGATACAGTTGAAGTCCCAGTGTTAGAAGCTAGGGTCCCACCCCGTATTCAATATTAAAGAAGAGAGCTTCACACAGCTATGTGCCACCAAATAAACGTGTTTTTATTGGTAGAGCGTCCACACGGTCACAGGTAGGAACCTCCTCCCCTTCCCTTGCTGTAACCCCATACAACGAGAGGGGATCACTGGTAGTTAACATCTCTTCAAAGATTTTGAGTCCAGCACAAATCGATTTGCTACAAAAAGGCTTATCGTTCTGTCCCACTTATGGATTTAATCTGTTTCAACATGATTTGGATATGCATAGATTGTTTAGATTACTTAGATTGAAAGTACATTTTTCAAAATCTCCATGTATTTCTACCATGCATGACCTACCTAGCCTAATATCATGTAAAGAATTAGGCTTAACTATGAAAAGTACTTTCTTACCTCCTAAAAATTCCCCTGCGGTTGAAACAGTTATCTCTTTAATTCAAAAAGATTTGGAAATCTTTCGTGGTAACATTGAGAAAGATAAACATACTTGTGCATCTAACCTTTCCCAAAACGATAGGATAGCACTACAACAGTTGACTAGAGATGAGTCTCTAGTTTTAAAACCCGCCGACAAAGGCGGTGCGATTGTTGTCATGGATAAATCCAATTATATAAAAGAGATCAAAAGGCAGCTAGCTGATACTGATGTATATACCCCTTTACACCATAACCCCTTACCGACAATTGTGACCCGCATCAACGGAGTTCTAACCAAACATTTGGCTACAAATACGATTGACAAATACACCGCCAATTTTCTCAATAAACAGGACCCTATTACTCCAGTTATCTACATACTACCCAAAATTCATAAATGCCTGACTGACCCTCCTGGTCGTCCAATTGTGGCTTCCAGTGACTCGGTCCTTTCTCCACTCTCCATTTTTGTTGAAAAAATACTAACCCCATACGTGAAAAACACTCGTTCCTTTTTACTGGACACATCTGCATTTTTACATCTCATCCACAGTATGGACACACCCCAACCAGATGCACTTCTTGTCACACTTGATGTAGTTAGTCTTTACACATCAATCCAACATGACAAAGGCATAAGGGCAAGCCGCGCTCTGTTGGAATCTAATAACGTGAATCCCAAAATCATTGATCTGTGCGTTGATCTATTAGAAATCATTCTTAATGAAAACTATTTTATGTTCCAAGACACTTTTTATGCACAGAAACGCGGAACCGCGATGGGCTCAAATGTGGCACCCCCCTATGCCAACGCCTACATGGCATTGTTTGAGGAGTCATTTATATACACCAACATCTTATTCCGTGAACATGCTACAACTTGGAAAAGATATATAGATGACGTCTTCTGCATCTGGACAGGATCTGTCACGACCCTTATGGAATTCGTTGATTATCTCAACAACATCTGGCCCGAGTTGAAATTTACACTCCATTATGACACCAAAAGTATCAGTTTCTTAGACACGCTTATCACCAAATCCGAAATAGGCGAACTTAAGTCTGATATTTTTAGCAAAGAAACTGATCGCAATAGTATCTTACACTTTTCCAGTTGCCACCCAAAACCTACAAAAAATTCTCTTCCAAAATCCCAATTCCTACGGGTAAAGAGAATAGTTCAGGACACCAATAAAAGGGAACTTAGGTACAAGGAAATGGAGAATAAATTTTTAACACGGGGTTACCCCAAAAATTTTTTACAGAAACCCTTATAGAGGCCAAACAAGTTGCCCCAACTTCACCTAGCCCCCGACAGGAAGACAGGAGGATCACCTTTGTACATTCGTACCATCCTTTTAGCTACAAAGTACACAGCATTATAAGGAGACACTGGCCTCTCCTGTCCAAAGCATATCCTGAAATCCCTGAATTTCAGAATAATTTTCGCGCCTGCTTTAAACGTCCCAAGAATCTGAGGGACAGATTGGTTAGAGCTGACCTAGGATCAGAGATTAAGGAACCTCGCCAAACCTTCTTAAGTAGCCAACGACATGGTACCTTTCCATGTCTTGGCTGCCAGCAATGCTCCAATGTACTTAAAGGCGATAACATTTACCACCCCCACTCAGGTCAGACTTTTCCCATTCATGATTTCTTCACTTGTAACACCAACTTTGTAGTATACCTCATTAAATGTCCATGCGGTCTCGCATACGTTGGGGAAACTACCCAACGTGTGCGAGACCGCATTAAGCAACATAAATCTAACATTCGCTGTCGCAATCTGCTGTTACCTATACCATCACACTTTATTCAGGCAGGGCACAGTATCTCCCAACTTAGATTTCAAGTTCTGGAGCACGTGGAAAGTCCACGTAGGGGGCGGTAACAGGATTACTCTCCTCAAAAAACGTGAGGCTCACTGGATCCATAGATTACAGACTATGGAGCCACGTGGCCTGAACCGAGAGTACGAAATTCATGCTTATTTGTAAACCAATGTTCTATTTTCTTTGTAGACAACTCATTAAGTGACATGTCATTATTTTACTATACTTACCTGTATGTACTTCATTTCACAGGCTCGCTAGGTCCACCTCTGACTGGCCCGTCTGGGCCCGCTTACTACAGTATCCTTACGGAAACCATTGCATTTTTTCATTTTTATTTTATTTTTATTTTTTATTTATTTTTTATTTTTTATTTTTAATTTTTATTTTTTATTTCAATTTTATGCTTTATTTTTTATTTTACTATTTCTTTACTTTTTTCACTTTTTTTCATTTTTTCATCTTCTCATTTTTTTTACTTTTTTTGTATTTTTGTTACTTTTTGGTCGATTTCTCTTGTTGACCTTCACTTTTTTATTTTTTATCTTTTATTT
Source organism: Leptodactylus fuscus (assembly GCF_031893055.1). Classification (NCBI taxonomy): domain Eukaryota; kingdom Metazoa; phylum Chordata; class Amphibia; order Anura; family Leptodactylidae; genus Leptodactylus; species Leptodactylus fuscus. The sequence continues at coordinate 5,058,320 of NC_134269.1, forward strand.
TTTCATCTTTATCATTTTCTTCATTCCTATTATTATGTTGTCCTCTCTTTTCTTGCTTCTTCTTCTTTGTTCTTTTTCTTCTTCTTTCCTCCTTTCTTCCTCTTCTTTTTATTGTTGTCATTCATCCCTCTTTCTCCTTTTTTTGTCACAATACTGGTGTATCCCCTTATCTTTTATTTCTCTTACTCTCCTTTCTTTTCCTTTTCTTCTCTCTGGCTCTTATGTCATGTTATACTCATTAGTCCATTCCTTCCTCTTATCGTTACTATGCTCCATATTCAACTTACTACATTGCTCATAATCACCTCGGGTCCTTTTCCCCTGCATCATCGGACGATTGAAGCACACGCATGCGCTTTCCGTTATTCCATTTTTTGATTTTTTTCACTAAGTCCCTCTTTTGAGCTACTGCACATGCGCGGGTCCGCTCCGACACGCGCACGCGCACTCTTTACCTTACCCGCACTTCCGGGTACACGCACACACGCTACGGATCACATGTGATCCAGCGCTCTATTTGAAACAGGGGAGACGCCACTTATCAGCGCTTTCTTGTGGTGTATTACCCTTTTCTTGTGCGCATACCATCATCTACCATTGTTTCATCTTCCCCACCTGGGGAGCGGGTTTTCCGGATAGCGGCAGCAGAGGTAAGGACCCCTAGAGACGAGCATCCATGTCATATTGATCTACTACACATGCTTGGTTCTAATCAGAACCTTATGGTATTTTTAGGCAGTTGGATTCCCCTCTACCTGCTGACTCGAGTCATTATTGACTATCTGCATCTAACATACAGGTATTGTATTTTTGTGTTTTCTGTTCAGCATTAGAGATGAGCGAACAGTGTTCTATCGAACTCATGTTCGATCGGATATTAGGCTGTTCGGCATGTTCGAATCGAATCGAACACCGCGTGGTAAAGTGCGCCATTACTCGATTCCCCTCCCACCTTCCCTGGCGCCTTTTTTGCTCCAATAACAGCGCAGGGTAGGTGGGACAGGAACTACGACAACGACGTTGAGAAAAGTAGGCAAAACCCATTGGCTGCCGAAAACATGTGACCTCTAATTTAAAAGAACAGCGCCGCCCAGGTTCGCGTCATTCTGAGCTTGCAATTCACCGGGGACGGAGGTTTCCATCCAGCTAGCTAGGGCTTAGATTCTGGGTAGGCAGGGACAGGCTAGGATAGGAAGGAGAAGACAACCAACAGCTCTTATAAGAGCTAAATTCCAGGGAGAAGCTTGTCAGTGTAACGTGGCACTGACAGGCTCAATCGCCGCAACCCAGCTTTCCCAGGATCCTGAATGGAATACACTGTCAGTGTATTCCCGTATACCCGATATATACCCCGATACCCGTTCCAACGGTGTGCCCCCCCACCTTCACCCCAGAAATACCCTGCAAGTCCCCTAGCAATAGAATTGGGGCTATATACACCCACAATTTTTACTACTGGTATACAGTGCCATTGTCTGACTGGGAATTCAAAGAATATATTGGGAATACAAATACCCTCATTTCTTGCTACTGCCATATAGTGCCAGTGTCTGACTGGGAATTCAAAGAATATATTGGGGTTACGTGCACCCACAATTTTTACTACTGGTATACAGTGCCATTGTCTGACTGGGAATTCAAAGAATATATTGGGAATACAAATACCCTCATTTCTTGCTACTGCCATATAGTGCCAGTGTCTGACTGGGAATTCAAAGAATATATTGGGGTTACGTGCACCCACAATTTTTACTACTGGTATACAGTGCCATTGTCTGACTGGGAATTCAAAGAATATATTGGGAATACAAATACCCTCATTTCTTGCTACTGCCATATAGTGCCAGTGTCTGACTGGGAATTCAAAGAATATATTGGGGTTACGTGCACCCACAATTTTTACTACTGGTATATAGTGCCATTGTCTGACTGGGAATTCAAAGAATATATTGGGAATACAAATACCCTCATTTCTTGCTACTGCCATATAGTGCCAGTGTCTGACTGGGAATTCAAAGAATATATTGGGGTTACGTGCACCCACAATTTTTACTACTGGTATACAGTGCCATTGTCTGACTGGGAATTCAAAGAATATATTGGGGTTATAAATACCCTCATTTCTTGCTACTGCCATATAGTGCCAGTTTCTGACTGGTAATTCAAAGAATATATTGGGGTTACGTGCACCCACAATTTTTACTACTGGTATACAGTGCCATTGTCTGACTGGGAATTCAAAGAATATATTGGGAATACAAATACCCTCATTTCTTGCTACTGCCATATAGTGCCAGTGTCTGACTGGGAATTCAAAGAATATATTGGGAATACAAATACCCTCATTTCTTGCTACTGCCATATAGTGCCAGTGTCTGACTGGGAATTCAAAGAATATATTGGGGTTACGTGCACCCACAATTTTTACTACTGGTATACAGTGCCAATTTCTAACTAGGAATTCAAAATGCGCAAGGCTCCCGGAAAGGGACGTGGACGAGGCCGTGGGCGAGGTCGGGGGAATGGTTCTGGGGAGCAAGGTAGCAGTGAAGCCACAGGGCGTCCCGTGCCTACTCCTGTGGGGCAGCAAGCATTGCGCCACTCCACAGTGCCAGGGTTGCTTGCCACATTAACTAAACTGCAGGGTACAAACCTTAGTAGGCCCGAGAACCAGGAACAGGTCTTGCAATGGCTGTCAGAGAACGCTTACAGCACATTGTCCAGCAGCCAGTCAGACTCTGCCTCCTCTCCTCCTATTACCCAACAGTCTTGTCTTCCTTCCTCCCAAAATTCCGAAGCTTTACAGAACAATAACCCAAACTGTCCCTGCTCCCCAGAGCTGTTCTCCGCTCCTTTCATTGTCCCTCAACCTGCCTCTCCACGTCACGATTCCACGAACCTAACAGAGGAGCATCTGTGTCCAGATGCTCAAACACTAGAGTCTCCTCCATCTCCGTTCGATTTGGTGGTGGATGACCAGCAACCCACCCTCATCGACGATGATGTGACGCAGTTGCCGTCAGGGCATCCAGTTGACCGGCGCATTGTGCGGGAGGAGGAGATGAGACAGGAGTTGGAAGAGGAAGTGGTGGATGATGAGGACACTGACCCGACCTGGACAGGGGGGATGTCAAGCGGGGAAAGTAGTGTGGATGTTGAGGCAGGTGCAGCACCAAAAAGGGTAGCTAGAGGCAGAGGCAGAGGTCAGCAGCTTAGGCGAAGCCAGGCCACACCCGGAATCTCCCAAGATGTTCCAGTTCGTACCCAGCCCCGAAAAACTCCCACCTCGAGGGCACGTTTCTCGAAGGTGTGGAGTTTTTTCAAGGAATGCGCCGAGGACAGATATAGTGTTGTCTGCACAATTTGCCTCTCGAAATTGATTAGGGGCTCTGAGAAGAGCAACCTGTCCACCACTTCAATGCGCCGTCATTTGGAATCCAAGCACTGGAATCAGTGGCAGGCAGCAACGGCAGGACAAAGGCCGCCTGCCGTTCACGCCACTGCCACTGCCTCTGCCACTGCCTCTGCCTCTGCCACTGCCACTGCTGACTGTGCTGGCGATGCACTCCAGAGGACGAGCCAGGACACCACTTCATCTGCCTCCGCCACTTTGTTGACTTCTACCTCATCCTCCCCTGGTCCTGTCTTATCTCCTTCTCCTGCACCATCAAAGGCACCATCAGGCGTTTCTTTACAACAACCCACCATCTCTCAGACATTGGAGCGGCGGCAGAAATACACTGCTAACCACCCACACGCGCAAGCCTTGAACGCCAACATCGCTAAACTGCTGGCCCAGGAGATGTTGGCGTTCCGGCTTGTTGAAACTCCCGCCTTCCTGGACCTGATGGCAACTGCGGCACCTCGCTATGCCGTCCCTAGCCGTCACTACTTCTCCCGGTGTGCCGTCCCCGCCTTGCACCAGCACGTGTCACTCAACATCAGGCGGGCCCTTAGTTCCGCGCTTTGCACAAAGGTCCACTTGACCACCGACGCGTGGACAAGTGCATGCGGACAGGGACGCTACATTTCACTGACGGCACACTGGGTGAATGTAGTTGAGGCTGGGACTGCTTCCCAAACTGGCCCGGTGTACCTCGTCTCCCCGCCTAACATTCCTGGCAGGGACACGAGAAGAACACCCCCCTCCTCCTCCTCCTCTACCGCCTCCTCCTCCGCCACCGCCTCCTCCTCCGCCACCGCCTCCTCCTCCGCTGTTAGATTGACCCCAGCTACGAGTTGGAAACGTTGCAGCACTGGCGTTGGTAGACGTCAGCAGGCTGTGCTGAAGCTGATCAGCTTGGGGGACAGACAGCACACTGCCTCCGAGGTGAGGGATGCCCTCCTCGATGAGACGGCAATATGGTTTGAGCCGCTGCACCTGGGCCCAGGCATGGTCGTTTGTGATAACGGCCGGAACCTGGTAGCAGCTCTGGAGCTTGCCGGACTCCAACATGTTCCATGCCTGGCCCACGTCTTCAACCTAGTGGTGCAACGTTTCCTAAAGAGCTACCCCAATGTTCCAGAGCTACTGGTGAAAGTGCGGCGCATGTGCGCCCACTTTCGCAAGTCGACAGTAGCCGCTGCTAGCTTAAAATCTCTCCAGCAACGCCTGCATGTGCCACAACACCGGCTTTTGTGCGACGTCCCCACACGCTGGAACTCAACGTTTCAGATGTTGAATAGAGTGGTTGAGCAGCAGAGACCTTTGATGGAATACCAGCTACAAAACCCTAGGGTGCCACAAAGTCAGCTGCCTCAGTTTCACATCCATGAGTGGCCATGGATGAGAGACCTTTGTGACATCCTACGGGTCTTTGAGGAGTCCACAAGGAGGGTGAGCTCTGAGGATGCGATGGTGAGCCTTACAATCCCGCTCTTGTGTGTTCTGAGAGAATCCCTGATTGACATCAGGGATAACTCAGATCACACAGAGGAGTTAGGGATAGCATCCGATCCGTCACAGCTGGAGAGTAGGTCCACACATCTGTCCGCTTCACTGCGTTTAATGGAGGAGGAGGAGGAGGAGGAGGAGGAGGAAGAAGAGTTGTCCGATGATGTGATGGTGATACAGGAGGCTTCCGGGCAACTTCGAATCGTCCCATTGTTGCAGCGCGGATGGGTAGACATGGAGGATGAGGAGGAAATGGAGATTGAACTTTCCGGTGGGGCCAGAGGAGTCATGCCAACTAACACTGTGGCAGACATGGCTGAGTTCATGTTGGGGTGCTTTACAACCGACAAGCGTATTGTCAAAATCATGGAGGACAACCAGTACTGGATCTTTGCTATCCTTGACCCCCGGTATAAAAACAACATCTCGTCTTTTATTCCGGTAGAGGGGAGGGCCAATCGCATCAATGCTTGCCACAGGCAATTGGTGCAGAATATGATGGAGATGTTTCCAGCATGTGACGTTGGCGGCAGGGAGGGCAGTTCCTCCAGTAGGCAACCAAGTTCTCACCGGTCCACACAAACGAGGGGCACACTGTCTAAGGTCTGGGACACCTTGATGGCACCCCCTCGCCAAAGTGCCGCCACGGAGGGTCCTAGTGTCACCAGGCGTGAGAAGTATAGGCGCATGTTGCGGGAATACCTTTCCGACCACAGCCCTGTCCTCTCCGACCCCTCTGCGCCCTACACGTATTGGGTGTCGAAGTTGGACCTGTGGCTTGAACTTGCCCTATATGCCTTGGAGGTGCTGTCCTGTCCTGCCGCCAGCGTCCTATCTGAGAGGGTGTTCAGTGCAGCCGGTGGCATCATCACTGACAAGCGCACCCGTCTGTCAGCTGAGAGTGCCGACCGGCTCACTTTGATAAAAATGAACCACCACTGGATAGAGCCTTCATTTTTGTGCCCACCTGTGTAAAGCACCCCAACATGAAACTCCATGTCTGTACTCAACCTCTCCAATTCCTCCGCATCCTCATACTCATCCACCATAAGCGTTGCACAATTCTGCTAATACTAGGCTCCCTCCAACATGATTTCCCCCAACTCTGCTGGTTAGAGGCTCCCTCCACCCTGATTTCCACCAACTCTGCTGGTTAGAGGCTCCCTCCACCCTGCTTTCCCACAACTCTGCTGGTTAGAGGTTCCCTCCACCATGAATTTGCCCAAACTGGGCTGTTTAGAGGCTCCCTCCACCATGAATTGGTCCAAACTGGGTTTTTTAGAGGCTCCCTCCACCATGAATTGGTCCAAACTGGGCTGTTTAGAGGCTCCCTCCACCATGAATTTGCCCAAACTGGGCTGTTTAGCGGCTCCCTCCACCATTAATTGGTCCAAACTGGGCTGGTTAGAGGCTCCCTCCACCATGAATTTGCCCAAACTGGGCTGTTTAGAGGCTCCCTCCACCATGAATTGGTGCAAAATGGGCTGGTTAGAGGCTCCCTCCACCATGAATTGGTCCAAACTGGGTTTTTTAGAGGCTCCCTCCACCATGAATTGGCCCAAACTGGGCTGTTTAGAGGCTCCCTCCACCATGAATTTCCCAAAACTTGGCTGTTTAGAGGCTCCCTCCACCATTAATTGGTCCAAACTGGGCTGGTTAGAGGCTCCCTCCACCATGAATTTGCCCAAACTGGGCTGTTTAGAGGCTCCCTCCACCATGAATTTGCCCAAACTGGGCTGTTTAGAGGCTCCCTCCACCATGAATTGGTCCAAACTGGGTTTTTTAGAGGCTCCCTCCACCATGAATTGGTCCAAACTGGGCTGTTTAGAGGCTCCCTCCACCATGAATTTGCCCAAACTGGGCTGTTTAGCGGCTCCCTCCACCATTAATTGGTCCAAACTGGGCTGTTTAGAGGCTCCCTCCACCATTAATTGGTCCAAACTGGGCTGGTTAGAGGCTCCCTCCACCATGAATTTCCCAAAACTTGGCTGTTTAGAGGCTCCCTCCACCATTAATTGGTCCAAACTGGGCTGGTTAGAGGCTCCCTCCACCATGAATTTGCCCAAACTGGGCTGTTTAGAGGCTCCCTCCACCATGAATTTGCCCAAACTGGGCTGTTTAGAGGCTCCCTCCACCATGAATTGGTCCAAACTGGGTTTTTTAGAGGCTCCCTCCACCATTAATTGGTCCAAACTGGGCTGGTTAGAGGCTCCCTCCACCATGAATTTGCTCAAACTGGGCTGTTTAGAGGCTCCCTCCACCATGAATTGGTCCAAACTGGGCTGGTTAGAGGCTCCCTCCACCATGAATTTGCCCAAACTGGGCTGTTTAGAGGCTCCCTCCACCATGAATTGGTCCAAACTGGGTTTTTTAGAGGCTCCCTCCACCATGAATTGGTCCAAACTGGGCTGTTTAGAGGCTCCCTCCACCATGAATTTGCCCAAACTGGGCTGGTTAGAGGCTCCCTCCACCATGAATTGGTCCAAACTGGGCTGGTTAGAGGCTCCCTCCACCATGAATTTGCCCAAACTGGGCTGTTTAGAGGCTCCCTCCACCACGAATTTGCCCAAACTGGGCTGGTTAGAGGCTCCCTCCACCATGAATTGGTCCAAACTGGGTTTTTTAGAGGCTCCCTCCACCATGAATTTGCCCAAACTGGGCTGGTTAGAGGCTCCCTCCACCATGAATTGGTCCAAACTGGGCTGTTTAGAGGCTCCCTCCACCATGAATTTGCCCAAACTGGGCTGGTTAGAGGCTCCCTCCACCATTAATTGGTCCAAACTGGGCTGGTTAGAGGCTCCCTCCACCATGAATTTGCCCAAACTGGGCTGTTTAGAGGCTCCCTCCACCATGAATTTGCCCAAACTGGGCTGTTTAGAGGCTCCCTCCACCATGAATTTGCCCAAACTGGGCTGGTTAGAGGCTCCCTCCACCATGAATTGGTCCAAACTGGGTTTTTTAGAGGCTCCCTCCACCATGAATTTGCCCAAACTGGGCTGGTTAGAGGCTCCCTCCACCATGAATTGGTCCAAACTGGGCTGTTTAGAGGCTCCCTCCACCATGAATTTGCCCAAACTGGGCTGGTTAGAGGCTCCCTCCACCATGAATTGGTCCAAACTGGGGTTTTTAGAGGCTCCCTCCACCATGAATTGGTCCAAACTTGGCTGTTTAGAGGCTCCCTCCACCATTAATTGGTCCAAACTGGGCTGGTTAGAGGCTCCCTCCACCATGAATTTGCCCAAACTGGGCTGTTTAGAGGCTCCCTCCACCATGAATTGGTCCAAACTGGGCTGGTTAGAGGCTCCCTCCACCATGAATTTCCCAAAACTTGGCTGTTTAGAGGCTCCCTCCACCATGAATTGGTCCAAACTGGGCTGGTTAGAGGCTCCCTCCACCATGAATTTGCCCAAACTGGGCTGGTTAGAGGCTCCCTCCACCATTAATTGGTCCAAACTGGGCTGGTTAGAGGCTCCCTCCACCATGAATTTGCCCAAACTGGGCTGTTTAGAGGCTCCCTCCACCATGAATTTGCCCAAACTGGGCTGTTTAGAGGCTCCCTCCACCATGAATTTGCCCAAACTGGGCTGGTTAGAGGCTCCCTCCACCATGAATTGGTCCAAACTGGGTTTTTTAGAGGCTCCCTCCACCATGAATTTGCCCAAACTGGGCTGGTTAGAGGCTCCCTCCACCATGTATTGGTCCAAACTGGGCTGTTTAGAGGCTCCCTCCACCATGAATTTGCCCAAACTGGGCTGGTTAGAGGCTCCCTCCACCATGAATTGGTCCAAACTGGGGTTTTTAGAGGCTCCCTCCACCATGAATTGGTCCAAACTTGGCTGTTTAGAGGCTCCCTCCACCATTAATTGGTCCAAACTGGGCTGGTTAGAGGCTCCCTCCACCATGAATCGGTCCAAACTGGGTTTTTTAGAGGCTCCCTCCACCATGAATTGGTCCAAACTGGGGTTTTTAGAGGCTCCCTCCACCATGAATTGGTCCAAACTGGGCTGTTTAGCGGCTCCCTCCACCATTAATTGGTCCAAACTGGGCTGGTTAGAGGCTCCCTCCACCATGAATGTGCCCAAACTGGGCTGTTTAGAGGCTCCCTCCACCATGAATTTGCCCAAACTGGGCTGGTTAGAGGCTCCCTCCACCATGAATTGGTCCAAACTGGGGTTTTTAGAGGCTCCCTCCACCATGAATTGGTCCAAACTTGGCTGTTTAGAGGCTCCCTCCACCATTAATTGGTCCAAACTGGGCTGGTTAGAGGCTCCCTCCACCATGAATTTGCCCAAACTGGGCTGCTTAGAGGCTCCCTCCACCATGAATTGGTCCAAACTGGGGTTTTTAGAGGCTCCCTCCACCATGAATTGGTCCAAACTTGGCTGTTTAGAGGCTCCCTCCACCATTAATTGGTCCAAACTGGGCTGGTTAGAGGCTCCCTCCACCATGAATTGGTCCAAACTGGGTTTTTTAGAGGCTCCCTCCACCATGAATTTGCCCAAACTGGGCTGTTTAGAGGCTCCCTCCACCATGAATTGGTCCAAACTGGGCTGGTTAGAGGCTCCCTCCACCATGAATTTCCCAAAACTTGGCTGTTTAGAGGCTCCCTCCACCATGAATTGGTCCAAACTGGGCTGGTTAGAGGCTCCCTCCACCATGAATTTGCCCAAACTGGGCTGTTTAGAGGCTCCCTCCACCATGAATTGGTCCAAACTGGGTTTTTTAGAGGCTCCCTCCACCATGAATTGGTCCAAACTGGGCTGTTTAGAGGCTCCCTCCACCATGAATTTGCCCAAACTGGGCTGGTTAGAGGCTCCCTCCACCATGAATTGGTCCAAACTGGGCTGGTTAGAGGCTCCCTCCACCATGAATTTGCCCAAACTGGGCTGTTTAGAGGCTCCCTCCACCATGAATTGGTCCAAACTGGGTTTTTTAGAGGCTCCCTCCACCATGAATTAGTCCAAACTGGGCTGTTTAGAGGCTCCCTCCACCATGAATTTGCCCAAACTGGGCTGGTTAGAGGCTCCCTCCACCATTAATTGGTCCAAACTGGGCTGGTTAGAGGCTCCCTCCACCATGAATTTGCCCAAACTGGGCTGTTTAGAGGCTCCCTCCACCATGAATTTGCCCAAACTGGGCTGTTTAGAGGCTCCCTCCACCATGAATTTGCCCAAACTGGGCTGTTTAGAGGCTCCCTCCACCATGAATTGGTCCAAACTGGGTTTTTTAGAGGCTCCCTCCACCATGAATTTGCCCAAACTGGGCTGGTTAGAGGCTCCCTCCACCATGAATTGGTCCAAACTGGGTTTTTTAGAGGCTCCCTCCACCATGAATTTGCCCAAACTGGGCTGGTTAGAGGCTCCCTCCACCATGAATTTGCCCAAACTGGGCTGGTTAGAGGCTCCCTCCACCATGAATTTGCCCAAACTCTGCTGGTTAGAGGCTCAATCCACCCTGATTTTCAAAACAAATGTTGGTGCCAACCTCAACTTACTACAAGGGCCAAATTCACTGCTGGTGACAAGCTCTCCTCACTGCAAGTGCCAAATACACATGTTTCAAGGTGTTTTCCTACTGTCAGAGAGGTGGTATTGAGTGTGTAAAGTGTGTAGTTGTTAGGCTGTGATGTTTGGGTAATAGAGGGTCTTTGGTGTGTTAGATGCCCCCAGACATGCTTCCCCTGCTGTCCCAGTGTCATTCCAGAGGTGTTGGCATCATTTCCTGGGGTGTCATAGTGGACTTGGTGACCCTCCAGACACGGATTTGGGTTTCCCCCTTAACGAGTATCTGTTCCCCATAGACTATAATGGGGTTCGAAACCCGTTCGAACACACGAACATTGAGCGGCTGTTCGAATCGAATTTCGAACCTCGAACATTTTAGTGTTCGCTCATCTCTATTCAGCATCTTATTTTTCTGTTGCGTTATTCTGGCTTCTGCTCCTTATGTTCACTATATATAGTATTATATCGTGACTCATTGTCATTGGTCTTATGCTGAGTGAGGTGCACAGATAGTCCAGAATATTCAAATTGTTTGTTTTTTTATTTCTACATTATTATGGCATGTCTACTTACCTTAACTTGCAATGCTACACATTTTGTTTCTCCAAGTTATTCCTGCTGAAATCACCCGGAGTATTATCACAACAACTATTGCATGGTTCTCTTATGTATATAGATGTTCATATGTATATATTAGGGATATTGTATATTGGAAGTATGCTGGTGTTGTATATATTGGTATTGACTGTTACAATTTTCTTTATGTAGAGCTTGAAAAAGGCCTACTGAGGCCGAAAACGTTCGCTCCATTACGCTCTACCAATAAAAATATTGGTGGCACATAGCTGTGTGAAGCTCTCTTCTTTAACAGGTCATAACCAAAGCACAACAAAATCCTAGATGATATGTTCACTCACTGTATATCATAGTTGTCACAGCTACAAGGGTAGACGCATACTACCCAGTATCTCCAAACAACAAACATTTTTAAATGCTAACAAACTGAGATGACTTGTTCCTCTCCAGGTCAGGAGTCCTGTGTGAGTAAGTTGCACTTGTCAGGAACCTAAATATCCAAGCTCCTTCTTCTCCACCCAGCATTCTTTTCTGTGCAGTGCTGCCGGCAGAAATTTAGTATGGCATTTGAATTTCCCCATTACTGTTTCTCTAAGGTTGCTATACATACCAAGCAAACTTTGGCTAGGTCTGTTCAGCCAGTCAAAGGTTTGTGCTTCAGAGCCAGTCAGGATTGAATGAACGGCTGAGGCTAAGGCAGAGTGGTTTAGCCTGACACTTTCTTACTCAGATGCCTGTGATTCCTGTAGGTTTCTAGGCTCTCTGTTCTTAGAACCTATTCTCAGTACCTTACCCTGTTTTCAGGTGGTTTACTGATTTTGGCTTGCTTTCCTCCTAATTCCCTCTCAATGTCCTCTACTTTCTTTTTGGCAATTTCCATACTGTCTTGGCTTTAACCCTGGCTTGTGCATTACTTTCAATATGCCTGCTGTGGGCTTCTGGGGTAGAGATGAGCGAGTAGTTAAATATTCGATATTCGATATTCGTTTCGAGTAGCCCCTCAATATTCGACTACTCAAATTGAATATTGAATCCTATTATAGTCTATGGGGGAAAAATGCTCATTTCAGGGGTAGGCAACATTTGATCAAATTATACTTACCAAGTCCACGAGTGAGAGTCGGGCTGGATTCTCCGAGAAGTCTTCTCTGTGCAGCTTCCCCGCGGCGTCTTTCGGCTCTGAATTCACTCTGCCAGGCATCGGGCCTGGGCAGAGCCGACTGTGCATGCCCGCACTACAAGAAAATGGCCGCTTACAGTCAAAGCGGCCATTTTCTTGTAGCGCGGGCATGCGCAGTCGGCTCTGCCCAGGCCCGATGCCTGGCAGAGTGAATTCAGAGCTGGAAGACACTGCGGGGACGCTGCACGGAGAAGACTTCTAAAGGTAGGAAAAGAACCAGAGTTGATTGGCCGACTGTATAGCATTTGGCCAATTAATGCTGGTTCTGCATCAAATTTTTCCATTCGAATAGCGAGTAGTATTCGATTGAGTACGAGTATTTTGAATACCATAGTATTTGATCAAATACCTACTCGATCAAATGCTACTCATGCATCTCTATTCTGGGGTTCTGAGAAATAAAGTCCATCCTACCTTGCAGTGGGATATCGGGAATACCTCGGGGTTACTTCAGACTTTGTGAACAAGAGCAGTGTTGGATTATTGGTAGCTTGTTTACTTGCTTCTTGCTGGTCCTGTCACTTACCTGATGTGTATTAAGAAATTGTAATTCCATTAACCTTAGTAATTGCTTAAGTGGAAATTCCATAATACTACCTAGGCTGGCAGGTTTCCCTAGATCTATCTAAAGGATGGAATGGAGCTTTCTCTTTTTTCCAATTCAGGCAATCAGGGCCTTTCTATGCAGAAATCTAACAAAAGGGAACAAAAAACATTGTCTACAAAGATACCCCAGTGTTATCACACTTGTTTACAAAAAACTTGCCACTATGGCCCAGTTAGACAATGCAAACTCTGACATTTATTCCACCTTTTAGTCAGTGTACTTTGAGCCTGAATCCATGCCAATATGTCTAATAAACTGAACAAATTTAATCCAAATTGGATGTGCCAAAGATGTGCCATGTTGACGCCATTGCCTAGTCATAAACACAATAATGAATCTGGGCCAGTGTCTACAAAAATGTTCCGACTAAAGATTCCTGTTATGGTTTGACGGTCAAGCAGAAATCAAATATCACAGCTCCGTACGGTTACTTGAGCAATAAGTTGAGCAGGTCAGGCCATGCGGTACATGTGGTAGAATAATAGGAATAATAATTGATGGGAATGTTATGTTTAGAATTCATCAATGTGGAATCTGTCAAGGATATTAATAAATGAATTGAGATATGAAGAACACTTTCAATAATTCAAAGAAGACTTGGAGTCCATAAGCCATCATTAACGAACCATAGTCTTATATCCTGTATAGATAATGGATCAGTGCAAGTGCATAGCTATTGGGGATGTACAGGGAACAATTGCAGACTGAGGGGGCCCAAAGGTCTCTTGACAACATAAGAAGACACCAGTATTATAGAGTCACATTTCAGATTTGGAATGGGCCCAAGAGATTCAAGTTACCCCTCTGGTTAGATGTCTTAGGAGGTAAACTACAGCTAGTATAGCATCTTATGGATTGTGACAACACGTATGTTCAATCAATGTTTCCTGTACGGCTTTCCAAATGTCTTTATTCCTCAGACTGTATATAACGGGGTTTATGAAAGGAGTGAACACAGTATATAGCAGGGAGAGGATCTTACTCATGGTGAGCGTTTTACCCTGTGTTGGGACAACATAAACAGTGAACAGAGTCCCATAAAATATGGAGACCACAATGAGGTGGGAGCTACAGGTGGAGAAGACTTTCTGCCTGTTGATATTGGATGGGATCTTTAATATGGTGAATACAATTTTAGCGTACGATGGAATTATTATCATCACTGGAACGATAACTGATGGGATACTAAGTAACATGACTTCCAATTTAACAATGAAGGTGTCAGAACAGGAAATTCCAACCAAAGGGAGAAAATCACAGAACAAATGGTCTATAGTGTTTGGTCCACAAAAATTTAGGTTTGATACTGTAAAAACGTTAATCAATATTAAGGAAAAACCGACCAACCAACAGGCAATGGAGAGTTTCATGCAGTGTCCACTTGTCATGATAGAAGAATACCGGAGGGGATTACAGATGGCCACATATCTGTCATAAGACATCACTGTCAGGAGGAAACACTCAGATGCTACTGAGGTGCTGAAAAAATAAAACTGGGTCATACAACCAATAAAAGTGATGGTCCCTCCATTTTTAAGTAAGATGTGGAACATGTTGGGGACAATGTTTGTGGTCAATAAGATGTCACTGATGGAGAGTTGTGAGATGAAGAAGTACATTGGGGTGTGGAGGTTCTTGCTGGTGGACACCAGGGTAATGATCAGGAGGTTCCCGCATATTGTCCCACAGTAAACCACCAGGAGAAGACAGAACAAGAAAATTCTTATATTTTGACTACATTGAAATCCTAAGAGAAAAAAATTGGAAACCTCAGTCATATTGTTTTCCTGTATAAAAAGTAAGGAAAGAGAACAGATGATGTCCATGTTTACAGCACTCTTAGTCTACATAGACTTATGTGTAATGACATGGGTAGGGTTGAGCCGATCTTGAGATTTCAAGATCGATTTTAAAATCTTTAAAGTCTGATCTTTTCCAATCCCAATCGCTCAACTCTAGACATGGGTCCCACACTTATGATAACCTTCATGAACAAATATTAACATAGTTTCATTCTTGCCATTCTGAGTGTTAAAAGATGTCTCCAACTAAAACCATTTTTTTATTGTAGGATAGCTTATCAGATACAGGTTCTCTGGTCCTGTGGCCGCTGCTCTATCATGGTTGTTGCTGGTCCTTGATGACATTTTCTTGAGATATTCTACTTCAGTTGAGGTCACCATTGTAGTCAGTCACTGCTGAGATCAGACTGGCACATGTCGTTTATGAACAGGTGACTTGTAAAGAGATCGAACATCACAAGAAAGAAAACCAGCAACAATATTGACTTTACTGCTTCCTTCGTTAATCCCCAACGGGGCCAACTGCACCTGAATTACCAAGATCTGGCAATCCCATGGTGGAATGGAAATCTACACTAGTAAAGATCTGGTGTAGATTTCCTGTATTATTCATACCAGTTCTATGGTATGAGTAAAAGTCAATTTGTTAGGCCAAAGCTCCCCGTCCCTACCCCCTACCCACTTGTATTGTTTTTCAAAAAGTGGCAAGCAAGGCAAAGAAAGTGGCAGGTAGATGTTAAATGCCAAAGATGCAACACAACTACTCTCATGTAAGCCAGACAATTGGTAGAGGGAATAGTAAGTTCTCCCAGTAATTTTTGAGCCAAAACCAAAAGGAAGAAGCACACGTTCTTGTTTTATACTTCTAGAGATGAGCGAGTAGATGAATACTCAATATTCGATATTCGTTTCGAGTAGCCCCTCTATGTTCGACTACTCGAATCGAATATCAAATCCTATTATACTCTATTGGGGAAAGATCCTCGTTTCAGGGGTAGGCAACATTCAATCAAATTGAACTTACCAAGTCCACGAGTGACGGTCGGGCTGGATTCTCCAAGAAGTCTTCTCCGTGCAGCGACCCCATGGCGTCTTCCGGCTCTGAATTCACTCTGCCAGGCATCGGGCCTGGGCAGAGCCAACTACGCATGCTCGCGCTACAAGAAAATGGCCGCTTACAGTCAAAGCGGCCATTTTCTTGTAGCGTGAGCATGCGCAGTCGGCTCTGCCCAGGCCCAATGCCTGGCAGAGTGAATTCAGAGCCGGAAGACGCCATGGGAATGCTGCACAGAGAAGACTTCTAAAGGTAGGAGAAGAACCAGCGTTGATTGGCCGACAGTATAGCATTCGGCGAATCAACGCTGGTTCTGCATCAAATTTTTCCATTCAAATAGCGAGTGGTATTCGATCGAGTACGAGTATTTTGAATACCGTAGTATTCGATCGAATACCTACTCGATCGAATACTACTCGCTCATACCTATTCATAAACTTTACTGCAAATTCTCAAACTCAAAAACATTGATGCAAGAACCTCAGCGTTAGAAACATTACTGTAAGCCAGATATTCACAGGTCAACCTTCCGAATGCAACATCTGTGCCTGCTTTTAATCCAACCATTTCCAGAATACACCCCCGCTGGATTATACACAGATACTGTTTGGGTCAATGTGTCGGAACGACCTGATGTTAAAAGTTCACAAAATACAATTTTTTTACCATTAAAAAGGTTGAAGCGGAGACTCAGTGTAATTGTCAACAGCTCATCTGTAATTGGTAACACATTTCCTTCCCATGTGAATACGACAGCCTCCAGAATGAAGAGCGATTCCCGATCCCGAGTCAGTGCTCAGATAGGTGTAGATTACTGATATTCAGTGACAGATGTAGCTGTAGAACGTTCCGGAGATGACGTCTCTATAATCTTCTGAAAAAGTTTCTATCATATGTAAAAAAATAAACTAATGACTATAATTTGTGAATGACTTGGTGATCAGACACGTAAATAAAGCCGTAGACAGCGGCGTCTATATATACCTAACATGGAGCAAGTCTACGTCTATGGAGATTTCTAATAATGTCTCCAGTGATCAGGTCCATGGGGGGCTCCGAGTAAGGAACATTAATGAATGGAGATAATTACAATTCTTTTCCTACAAACCTATTGTAGATAATTGGACAAGAAAACACAAAGATGAGCTGAATTAGAATCTTTAATTCTTAATGAGAGTCAATGAAGTCATAAAACCTGGACCACACTGATATTACCACACACTGCAACAGAATTGTAACCTAGAATGGCCTCGTTTTTGGCATCCAATTAAACAATTTTTTTTTTTTTATTGAGTTTGATAAGAGAGAGTGATTTATATTAAAATGTGCATAGCTAACAACGCAACACTGTGAGTCATAATTCTCTACAAATTTTGGTATAAAATCGTGGCACAAAGTAAGCCAACTAATAGATGGTATCAACTTTTATTACTAAATCTTCACCAAACTTCTCATCCATTGATCAATCTGGTGAATTTTCAGACTAATGAATCAAGCCGCACAGTTTGGGGTGGGATGGGGGGGACATTGACTTGGAGACTGTGGAAAAGGCTGTTACCGTAGTCTAAGTGGGAGATTGTGAGGACATGGAGTTGCAATTTTTAATTATTTATATTTGCAAAAATTAATTTTGTGGGAAACTCCCTGTAATGGATATAATCAAAGCTAGACATGAAATACTCACCTGATGTGCCATGTGTAACCAAAATCTACTAGGTAGACAATCAATTTGTAACCAGCCAGGATCTTCCTGAATTGTTCAGTTTAAATGGACAGATAACGATTTATCTAGGATGAACTAAGATGGGTACGAGAAAATTTCTTCCACCACAGGAAATACAGAGGAGATACATGTGTATGACTTAGACATTGTATGTTACGTTGCAGCACCACCTGACAGGCTCTCAACCAATAGACAGTGGTAGATGGACCTTGCAATGCTGTTTCATACTGACTATAAAAGGTTGTGTACTAGGGTAGAGCTGATCTTGAGATTTCAGAATTGATTTTAAAATCCGATTTCCCATCATTTTCCAGCTGATCCCGATCACTCAACCCTAGTGTTAGGGAATTATTAGGACAGCAATTCCCCAGTAAGGGTAGAATCCTGGGACGGGACACAAGAGACAGTGAGCCCTAAGCTGAAGCCCCCAACTTTCCTTTCCTATTGCCAGGCCCTATCCTACGTAATAGGCGGAAACCACGAAGACAGTCCCTACCTGTATACAGTGCCACACCTCCCATGAGGCGACCTGAAGCGAGCGCTTCAGGCGGCACTATGCCAGGGCCTCAGGGAGGGCGGCATTTTTGCTAACCTAAGCCAGTCCAGGACAAGCTGTCCTGGACTGGCTAATCACCGAGCGGTGGTTTGGGGAGGCCACTGGAGCAGCGCTGCTCCAGCAGCCTCCCCTCACACTCAGGCAGAGAGCAGGCAGTCTCCGGGCCTACTCTCTGCCGGCGAACGGGGCTAAGCCCTGCCCCCTTCACTCGGTCACGCCCCCGACCTGCCCGGCCACGCCCCCGACCCGCCCCCTCCTCCGGCGGGGGGGGGGGGGGGGGGCGGCTTTCTGCAGTTAGCCTCGGGCGGCGAAAGGAGCAGGCTCACCCCTGCCTGTATAGGTGAGACACAAAACGCAGACAAGACAAACGACAACAATGGGAGGTCAGCTAGCCAGGGTTCGGTAACGGTCGAGCACTGCAGTGCCAAATCGAAGTCCAAAAGAATAGTCAGTAGGGAAGCCAGAGGTCAAGGATTAGAATGCAAACAAAAATAGGGACAATAAAGAGCAGGTATGCAAGACAATAGCAAGCACTGGTCTGAATGGGAACCAAGGCTATATATGGAGGAAGAACCCGCCCCTGGAGTTGATAGGAAGACAGGCTGTCAATCACAGGGCAAGGCCAGATTAACCATTACAGGAGCAGAGACAAACAAGGGCAGAAGACGGGTGTGGTGCAAACACAATCACAGCAGTAGAGCCGTGTTCACACAGTGCGACCAAAAACCTTAAGCCATGAACCAAACTGCACACGCCTCCTGTGCCGCAGCACGTGAGCAGAGGGTAGTGCAGTGACCCGAACAGGCAGAGATGTTACACCTAGTCAATGCTTTTCTATGGGAAAAATTAACTTTTAGGGTTAAGACGATCTTGAGAAAACCTCTGACCTCAATCCCACTGGAAAAGATTGGGATTGGAATTCCAATCGCAATTGTGAAATTTACTTGATCGCTATAGCATTCGGCCAATCAATGCTGGTTCTGCCGGTGGAGGCGGAGTCTAAGATCCGTCCACAGCAGTCTCCATTCTGGTCCAATTTTAGACTCCACCTCCTCACAGATGAGCCTCCGGCAGGACCAGTGTTTATTGGCCGAATGCCGTATTCTGTATGGCATTCGGCCAATCAACGCTGGTCAATGCATTCCTATGGGAAAAAGTCAACTCACACATATCGCAAGCTGACAGGGATCCTGACCAGATAGAGCCCCAAAGAGCTGGGTGAGTAACATTCCCACCTAAATAAAGGTAATCCCTAGCTAACCCTGCCTGTACATCTGTCCCTTTCTCACAGTCACATTCACAGTCTCAAATTAATCGAATGTTAAATCCACCATTCATATAAATTGGAGGTCACCTGATTTAGCCAGCCAATTACTTTTTCCAATTTTTTTTCACTGCCTCCGTTGTTGTAGTTCCTGTCCCACCTCCCCTGCACAGTTATTGGTGTAAAAAAAGCACCAGGGAAGGTGGGAGGGGAATCAAATTTTTTGTGAGTTTGCCACCTGGTGTTCGACTCGAATCAAACATCTCAAACAGCCTGATATCCAATCAAACATGTACTCGATTGAACGCTGTTCGCTCATCTCTAGTTGTTCATCAAATACACAGTGTGATGGAGTGTTGTTAATTTGAAAAAAAAAGTGTAAGCATTTTTTATGCACAACTGTGTATCTATACAATAGAGCCAATTCCACAAATTAAAAAAAAAAAAAAAAAAAAAAAAAATCTGTTATTTAAACATTTTTGGGTGTGTTATTAACTAGAGATGAATGGAAGCAACTGTGACGCCGGCCGGCCGCTGGCAGAGTCAGTGTCACAGGTGCTTCCATTCATTTCTATGGGAGCGTGCTGTTCAGATCGGCTGATCCGAACAGTGTTCGCTCATCTCTATTATTAACCCAATATACAATCTAGCCTGCAATAATCTGGAAAAAAAAACCTCGGAATTTCATGAGATGCATGCAAAAGGAGGGGGAAGAGGAAACACTTGTGAAAATGCTACTATTAACAATAAGAATGTGGATGGTAACAGCAACACTTCTGGTCATTGACAACCCCAGCAGTAACCGCCGTGTTTCAGCTAAGTAAAGACTTTTTTGAAAGCAGTGAAACACAGTTATTGAGGGAGGGCTGTGTGTATTCTTTCTCAATGTGTAATTTACTATGCTGCCAACCATGTCTTCTTTATTAACACTGACACAGAATCCATTCTCTAGTAGACATATTCTAGCACAGAACTTCTTCTTTTCTACTTTTTGATGAATTGGTAGAGAACTGCCAGTGTTTTTTTTACATTGAGGAGATAGAGTTATTAGACATGAATGTTGGTGGAGGTACAGGTAAAATATATGAGTATTGGTGGCAATAGTAGTGATGGGGTGTGCTAGTGGTGGTAGTACTGCTAGAGGCACTATGTGGAAATCTGTTAGGAATCAAGAGGATATACAGGAATCCTATTGTCATGATGAGTTACAAAATGTATGGAAGGTGGAATGGAATCCAATGATGGTTCTAATGCAGATAAGACCTGGAAACCAGGTCAGGGTGACAGGATGACATCACGAAAAGATGTTGGCAGCTGCAATAGTTACACCAGACATTCAGCCTCAACATCAAAAAGGCCTGTCTGGACTAGATCTAAGGCAAGCTCTGGTGGTGGTGATCTGGCAGACATGTTTGTGATTTGGTGGCAGCATCTACAAGCAGTCGTCTCCTTTTTTGTACATCACCAAATATGATCATCATCACATAATCATTCATTATTATCATCTTCATGATGATTATTTTTCATATTTTATATGATTTCATTTTTCTTGTTAACAAAATTCACATTTGTTCACCAGAGCAGAAAAGATAACCCATAAAAAAACAAGACTTTTTTTTTTAACATTAGCGCAGCATCGACTATATATTGGACAAACAACAACAAAAAAAACCTACATATTTGTAATAATGATTTTTTATTTTTATTTTATTTTTAGATTTGATCTTGTTAAAACATCAGTATGCATTTAATGAAATAAAAAAAATAAATTCTTGCCCAAAAAACTCCTTAACAAAACATTTTCCACTAACAGAATGATCTTGTCACTGAAAAGTATGTTTAAAGCATGTGCACAGAGGTGAAACTGCTATAATGGACAAAAGACAGACACAATTGGATTTTTGTCTGTGCAATTGGCTTAAGCATAGATTTTACCAGTTACTATGTGTTACGGTTCCGTGTAAATATATAAAAATAATATTTTAAACAACAGAATTGCTGGTCTGCAAGATACTGCAGTGAGGTCCACAGGCCCAGATAGGTGGCTTCATGTCTGAACAGCGCACTACCAGTTAAACTGCACTGGCAGTGATGTGGCGCGGCACTCAATGTGAACAGGGTGCAAACCAAACCTTGCCAGTTAACCTCACTGGAAAGGAGCACCTGTATACAGCTGACACAGCAAGGTTGCCAAGGGTTAACCCTCACCCCTGGTCAGCAAGAAAACATGCTCCTGCAACAGCTAGGAGCTACAAAGGGAATAGACAGTTCAATAGGCTAACTAAGAGACCAAACCTGCTGTCAGCACCACAGGATGGAACAGAGAGCACTTCTCCTAGCCTTGGTGTAGTTCAGGATTTACTGCTACCTGCCTGACTACTGGATCCCAGCCCTGAACTACTGTTGTTATGTCAGTCCAGGTAGCTGCAACGGGGCTAAGGAATAGCAGTAGGGAATCTCGCCCTGCACTACTCCCACTAGCTATCCCGGTCCCTGCCTGACGGGTGTGGGTCGGCTGTACTCAGGCTAAGCCTGACCCCGACAGCTCCTCTCTCACTGATACCGTAGGCCTAGAGGGAAGTGGGAGAAGGAATGCCCTATAAGATCCCTAGGGACTGGAGACTAAAGGGGGTCACCCCTAACGAACAAGTGAAGCTGCTACTGACAGGGACTGACAAGGGTGTGCGCTGACTAACAACACAAGCAGCACACAGGAAAAATGTGGGAAAGGATTCCCCCAAACCAATATGGGAAGGAACCTTACACTAGGAAACAAACACAGGGAAACTGAGTAGAAATCAAAGGATAAGGCAATTCACTCACACAGTCAATTATACACAGAGGGAGGATTGGTGAACACAGAAGGGAAAACACACAAACCAACTCGTTCACCCAAACCTCCCAAAAACCAACCACGGAACTTCCTCTATCCAAGATAACCACCTACTCCTCCTGCTAAGGCCTAGCTCTGTAAAAGCGACACTCAGCACAGAACCATGGGAGGCATGGGTTTAAATACAGAGTAGAGACCACTCCTCCCAGGTGCAAATGGGAGGACAGACTAATCAACCAGGAAATAAAGCTGCCTACCAGCAGTGCACGTGTGCAAGTCAGAAGGTGTGCACCAATACCCACAACAGGACAACCCCGCAGCGCCAGGATGCCACCCCAGACACTGCGCAGCCAAAAACTCCCCAGGTAAGAAAAATAGAAAGTAATGAACCTAAATACTCCTAACAGGATCCTCCCCTCAAGGAGAAGACTCCGGATTCTCTAGGAGCATCCTTCTTCGGGAACTCCTTGTTGAATTTCTCCACGAGTCTGGGGGCTGACATATCCGACTCCAGGACCCAAGAATTATCCTCAGGACCGTATCCCTTCCATGCCACCAGATACCGTAGCTTCCCCCGAACATATTTGCTATCCAGAACTCGGGATATCTCATACTCCCCGGACTCAGAAACTGGTGGAACCTTAACTGGAGACGTTCCCTTCTTGGCCTTCTTTAACAAGGAGACATGGAACACCCGGTTTATCTTCCACCTTTTAGGTAGTTGCAGCTGCGCCGCCACTTCATTTACCATCTTGATGATCTTAAAAGGACCCACAAACCTGGGACCCAGCTTCTTGCTAGGAACCTTCAACCTGATATTCTTGGTGGACAACCAAACCATCTCACCAGGGAAGAACTGCAACTCTCCTCTCTTCCGATCCGCCTGGACCTTAGCCTGGTGCGACGCCCGAACCAGATTCTCTCGGATACAGGACCATACCCCTTGCAGCTTTTTAGAAAATAGCTCCTCCTCCGGAACTGGGGAAGAAATGGAAGAAAATACTCCGAAAACAGGATGTCTACCACCGGAGCAAAAAAAAGGTGTGGTACCTGTGGCATTGGAATCACGGTTGTTTAGGGAAAATTCTGCCAGGGGGAGAAAGGCAGCCCAATTATTCTGGTTCTCTCGAACAAAACACCTCAAAAACTGTTCCACATCCTGATTCTTCCTCTCTGTTTGTCCGTTAGACTCTGGGTGAAACCCGGAGGAAAACGACAGTGTAACTCCCAACCTGCTGCAAAAAGCCCGCCAGAATTTAGCCACAAATTGCGGTCCCCTGTCCGAAACGATCTCCTCAGGAAGACCATGCAACCTTACAATTTCTTTAATAAACGCCTCTGATAGTGTCTTGGCACATGGCAGCCTGGAAAACGGGATCAAATGGCACATTTTCGTGAAGCGGTCAACGACTACCCAAATGACCGTGAAACCCTTAGACACCGGAAGGCCCGTGATGAAATCCATAGACAGATGAGTCCAAGGTGCCTTAGGAGGTTCCAATGGATGTAGAAGACCGTGGGGACGGGTATGCGACGCCTTGGCTCTTGCA
The DNA here is from genome assembly GCF_031893055.1 of Leptodactylus fuscus. Taxonomy (NCBI): domain Eukaryota; kingdom Metazoa; phylum Chordata; class Amphibia; order Anura; family Leptodactylidae; genus Leptodactylus; species Leptodactylus fuscus. Next base: position 5,081,863 of record NC_134269.1, read on the forward strand.
CAGACCGAACAATTTTGAACAAACTGTAAGACATCCTTACTCCACCCTGGCCACCAAAAATTCCTAGACACCAATCTCATGGTCTCTGAAACCCCCGGGTGACCAGCAAGAACCGACTCGTGACACTCCCTCAGGAGACTTTGTCGGAGAGTAGTTGGGACAAAAAGCTTGTTTCTAGGTATCTTGGAAGGTGCAGCGTGTTGCGCTTCGAGCAAGGCCTTCTCCAATTTCGCGCCCAATACTGCTACCACCACTCCATCCCCAAGAATAGTGGCAGGCGCCTCTCGTTCCTCCTCAGTCGACATATACTGGGATAAAGCATCAGCCTTAACATTCTTTGAACCCGGCACATAAGTCACGGTAAAATGGAACCGCGCAAAAAATAGAGCCCATCTGGCCTGCCGTGCATTTAATCTCTTCGCCGACCCAAGATAAACCAAATTCTTGTGGTCAGTAAATACCTGGACTGGCCTTCTGGCCCCCTCCAGGAAATGACGCCAATGTTCGAACGCTAGATTTATTGCCAGTAGTTCCCTATCTCCGATGTCATAATTCCGTTCAGAGGCAGAGAATTTCTTAGAAAAGAAGGCACAGGGATGCGTACCTTCCTCGAACTCCTGAGAAAGTACTGCTCCCACCCCCACCGAGGAGGCATCCACCTCCACTCGGAAGGTCAACCTCTCATCCGGCTGTCTCAAAATGGGAGCGGACGAGAATCGCTTCTTCAGTTCTTCAAACGCAGCTAGCGCCTCTGGCGACCACTTAGCACAGTCAGCCCCCTTCTTAGTCAAGTCCGAGATAGGTTTCACAACCTCAGAAAATCCCTTGATAAACTGGCGATAATAGTTGGAGAACCCCAAGAACCGTTGGACCGCCTTTAGGTTCTCGGGTCGCGGCCACTCCAAGACTGCCCTGACCTTCTCAGGGTCCATCTCGAATCCCTTTTCCGATAGGATATAGCCAAGGAAACATAATTTATTGACCGCGAACACACATTTCTCCAGCTTAGCACTTAATTGGTTAACCCTCAGGAGATCTAAAACCTCTCTCACTCTCTCCCAATGAGTCTCCAAATCCGGGGTGTAAATGAGTATATCGTCCAGATAGACCACAACCCCCCTCCCTATGACGGCACTTAGCACATCATTAATAAAATTCTGAAAAAACGCAGGAGCATTGGTTAGACCGAAAGGCATCACAAGATTCTCAAAGTGTCCTAGGGGTGTGTTAAACGCTGTTTTCCACTCATCCCCCTTCTTGATTCTCAGCAAGTTATACGCCCCACGTAAATCTATTTTACTAAACCAGCGGGCTCCCGTAATCTGGCTGAATAGATCCGAGATCAACGGGATGGGATAGGGATTCCGCACCGTGATTTTGTTAATCTCCCTAAAATCCAAACAAGGGCACAACCCTCCATCTTTCTTCTTTACAAAGAAAAACCCCACTGCTACTGGGGACTTAGATTGGCGAATATGCCCCACCTCTAGACTCCCCTCAATATACTCTTTGAGCGCCTCCCTCTCCGGAATAGTGAGATTGTACAACCGTGTCTTGGGTAGCACTGCATTTGGTATAAATTTAATCGAGCAATCATAGGTGCGATGTGGTGGTAATGTCTTGGCTGCCCTTTCCTCAAAGACCTCCCTGAACTCACATATTTCTTGAGGCAAATTGTCTATAGACAAAGACATAACGGATATGGGCAGACATCGACCATTACACCCCTGCCCCCAAGAAACTACTGACTCGGTCTCCCAGTTGATAATAGGGTTATGCTGCTTCAGCCAGGGCCACCCCAAAACTACTTGTGCTGGTAACTTAGACAACAAGAACAAGTCAATCTCTTCCCTGTGGCCACCCACAATAAACTCCAGACCCTCCACCTGTTTGGAGATGACAGCTTGCTGTAGAGGGGTCTTATCAATAGCCCACACTGGTATCTGAGACTCCAAGACCAAAGGACTCACCCTTAATTGCTCACAAAACTCTGAGTCAATAAGGTTGACTGCCGAACCACAATCAACCAAAATCCGGCACTTGTGCCCATTTACCCATCCTTCAAGGGTCAACCCGGCAGTCTGAGTACAGGAAATATGCACACCTCCCTCCTTAGTAGGTTTTCTCCCTTTACCCTCAATAGACCTGGGGTTATTACTCTCCTTGGCGAACCATTCTCTGGAGGGGCATACCCTTGCTACATGTCCCATCCCTCCACACACAAAACAGCGTACTGTGCGGGACCCTTCACTCTTGGGTCTAGCACTTCGCACAGTGGCCCCAATCTGCATGGGTTCGTCCCCCGGATCCTCTCTAAAAACAGAGAATTGTGGAGGGCTAAGCCCCCCAGGACTCTTGTCTCCACGCTCCCGGAGGCGCCGTCCAACTCTAATTGCCAGCTGCATGGCCTCATCTAGATCTCCCGGAACAGGGTGAGAAACTAGATGGTCTTTAACCTGGTCTGAGAGCCCTGTCTCAAACTGACTAAGTAGAGCGGGGTCATTCCAATGTACTTCTGCTGCCCACCTACGAAACTCTGTGCAATATTTCTCTATCGCGTGATCCCCTTGCACCACACGTCGTAGGTTATACTCAGCCGTGCGTACCCTGTCTGGGTCGTCATACAGTAACCCCATTGTGGAGAAAAACGCCTCTACAGTTAGTAAGCAAGCTGAGTCGGCTGGTAACGAATGTGCCCAGATGAGGGGATCATCTCTCAATAAAGTAATAATAATCCCAACTCTCTGTACCTCAGAACCGGAGGAAAACGGCCGTAGCCGGAAATACAAAAGACAGTCCTTTTGAAATCGGAAAAAATCTGACCTCTTACCTCGGAAGGGTTCAGGTAAGCTGACTTTTGGCTCCAGAGGCCGACCCACAGGGGCGCTACTCACCTGCCTCTGTATGCCCTCCACCTGAGAGGCTGTGTGTTGAGCCAACTGCTGTACCTGAGATACGCCAGAAGCTTGGATGGCTTCCATTCGTAGCTTGATCCCCTCCATCTCAGTGGAGATCTGCTGCACCGCCTGGTACAACTGTTTCAGGTCCGTCATAATGCAAACAAACTTTTTTTTTTTTTTTTCTTTTTACGGCTGAGTGTACTGTTATGTCAGTCCAGGTAGCTGCAACGGGGCTAAGGAATAGCAGTAGGGAATCTCGCCCTGCACTACTCCCACTAGCTATCCCGGTCCCTGCTTCACGGGTGTGGGTCGGCTGTACTCAGGCTAAGCCTGACCCCGACAGCTCCTCTCTCACTGATACCGTAGGCCTAGAGGGAAGGGGGAGAAGGAATGCCCTATAAGACCTCTAGGGACTGGAGACTAAAGGGGGTCACCCCTAACGAACAAGTGAAGCTGCTACTGACAGGGACTGACAAGGGGGTGCGCTGACTAACAACACAAGCAGCACACAGGAAAAATGTGGGAAAGGATTCCCCCAAACCAATATGGGAAGGAACCTTACACTAGGAAACAAACACAGGGAAACTGAGTAGAAATCAAAGGATAAGGCAATTCACTCACACAGTCAATTATACACAGAGGGAGGATTGGTGAACACAGAAGGGAAAACACACAAACCAACTCGTTCACCCAAACCTCCCAAAAACCAACCGCGGAACTTCCTCTATCCAAGATAACCACCTACTCCTCCTGCTAAGGCCTAGCTCTGCAAAAGCGACACTCAGCACAGAACCATGGGAGGCATGGGTTTAAATACAGAGTAGAGACCATTCCTCCCAGGTGCAAATGGGAGGACAGACTAATCAACCAGGAAATAAAGCTGCCTACCAGCAGTGCGCGCGTGCAAGTCAGAAGGTGTGCACCAATACTCACGACAGGACAACCCCGCAGCGCCAGGATGCCACCCCAGACACTGCGCAGCCAAAAACTCCCCAGGTGAGAAAAATAGAAAGTAATGAACCTAAATACTCCTAACAACTGTCATTAATGAATTCTCAGTGAAATTGTGAGCACCCGGTTTCACCCCTATATAAAAAGAAGTCCCTCACCGGTCATGCTCAGTATGTCCAAAATGGGACTTCGCCTCTGAGCGGCTCCAAAATGTCCAAGCACACTCAGTAAGGGGAAAACTGGACTTAGACTCCAGTCGCCTCACTGCATGAGGCCGAGGGCGGGAGTCGGACTGCCCTGCAGGTGGCGCTGTGCGTCGGGACGGATACCTGCGAGACCCGATCCTAACAGTAATCCATTTCTATTCTATGAATTCTAACACTAATCTGCCTGTGTAATGGATTGATTCTCTAAGTTCTCATAGTCCTCTAACTATTGATTAATTCCTTGATGCTTTTTTCATTCAGAACTGTGCCATAGCTGATGATACAGTGACATGGATCATAGATCTATTGTATTGCTGATCAGAAGTGCACAGTATTTTAGAATCAATATGACATTAGCACTGTAAGGTCCACCTACCACTTTCTATTGGCTGAGAGTCTGTCAGGTGATGCTACAATGTCACGGTCACTCACAGATAGTGCCTGAGTCATGCATAGGCATCAATGCTGTATTTTATGGTCCTTTTCTGCTATTTTTGTTCATCTGAAGCAAATTGCCATTTGTTTGCTTGTATGACAATATGGTTTGCCATCTCTAGTCCTGAGCCATCTCAACCCGAAACAAAACTAACCTTGAGTGGTTTGCCCATCTTTATCTGTAAGTTATCTACTATATATTGATTAACTGACACATGTAACAAAATACTTCTTACCTATTTCCTCTAGGGATTTCCTAATGTCATTATTCCTCAAGCTGTATATAATGGGGTTGATCAATGGGGTAAATACAGTATACAACAGTGATAGGATTTTACTGATGACCATCGTTTGTCCTCTTGTTGGGAAAATATACACACTAAATATGGTCCAGTAAAATATGGAGACCACGATGAGGTGGGAGCTACAGGTGGAGAAGGCTTTGTGTCTACCAGTATTGGATGGAATCCTTAAAATGGTACAAATAATATTTCCATAGGATACTACAATAATAGCACTTGGGATGATGACTAAAGGTATACTAAGCAAATACACCTCTAACTCAACGATGAAGGTGTCTGAAGAAGCATTTTCTAGCAGAGGGACATAATCACAGAAGAAATGGTTAATAACATTGAGTTTACAAAATTCTAGTGTTGACATTGTTATGGTATAAATCAATACAAGGGAAAAGCCCAAGAACCAACAGATACCAGTCAGTGTCACACAATGTTCACTTGTCATGATGGTGATGTAATGGAGGGGATTACAGATGGCCACATATCTGTCGTAAGACATCACGGTGAGAAGAAAACACTCAAATGCTTCTATAGCACCAAAAAAATAAAACTGTGTGATACAGTCAATAAAAGTAATGGTTGCCCCATTATTCAGTACAATGCGGAGCATGTTGGGGACAATAGTGGTTGTCAACAAGATGTCACTGATGGAGAGTTGCGAGATGAAGAAGTACATTGGAGTGTGGAGGATCTTACTGGTGGACACTAGGGCGATGATCAGGAGGTTCCCACATATTGTCCCACAGTAAATCACAAAGAGAAGACAGAACAGGAACTGTTGTAAAGACTGAGGACCTTCAAAACCTAAGAGGAAAAACTCAATGACCACAGTCAGATTGTTCTCCTGTATTTAGAAACAAGTGATTTCATATAAGTGATAGGACCTTTATTATACCGTATACAATACTGTGCAGAGGTTTTAGTAAGAATACTTTCAAAAATAGGGTTACTATTCGAAATCCCATCAATATTTGGTGTGACCTTTGCCTTCTATCATTTCTTATTGGTACTTCCAAACAGTTGTTAGCAGAACTTGGCAGAGAGATTGTTCCCGCCGTCATCTTGGAGAACTGAGCCCAGATCTTCTATAGATGTAGGCTTGTCCCAATCCTTCTGTTTCTTCATGTCATCCCAGACAGTCTGGATGAGATCAGAGCTATATCTGTGGGGGCTATATCATCAGTTCCAGGACTACTCCTCCATAGGTCACTCCAAATGTTGATGGAATTTACATTTCTCTTTTCTACACCTGGAACCACCTACCCTTCAGCTATAGTCATCAGGATGTGGCCAGGCACATATATCACTTACAATGTCCTTCTATATAGTTATTGGCTGTGATAGCATAAGACATTTTTGCGTATGTTCTACTCTGTCACCAATGAGTTGTGGGATCACCTCTACGATGTCTATATACATTAGGGGTCAAGATTTAGTGCAGACCAAGTGACTACAAAGGGATTGTGTTTATTTATCTTCTTCAACGGAGCTGAGTTGCAACGGCATGCATATGCCACGTAGGGTCAATGATATTGCTGAAGTAGACAATCTATAATTGAGACCATCTTGTTATATCTGTGTCTATGTGTTTATGGAGGTGACTGGTGACAACCACATTGACCTGTACTTACATCTGGCAATTCCATGGTCATGTATTCCTTTTAATAGAAATGAGTCTTCTTTGGTTTTCTCGGCTTTGTGCTCAGACAACTCCCTGAAGATGAATAATTACAAGTGAAATGCCGCTCCATCTATTACATGTGGTGGATGATATGTAGTTATCGGGCACTTAATGTTAGGAGTATTTAGGTTCATTGCTTTCTTTCCTGGTCGATTAGTCTGTCCTCCCATTTGCACCTGGGAGGAGTGGTCTCTACTCGGTATTTAAACCCATGCCTCCCATGGTTCTGTGCTGAGTGTCGCTTTTACAGAGCTAGGCCTTAGCAGGAGGAGTAGGTGGTTATCTTGGATAGAGGAAGTTCCGTGGTTGATTTTTGGGAGGTTTGGGTGAACGAGTTGGTTAGTGTGTTTTCCCTTCTGTGTTCACCAATCCTCCCTCTGTGTGTAATTGACTGTGTGAGTGAATTGCCTTATCCTTTGATTTCTACTCAGTTTCCCTGTGTTTGTTTCCTAGTGTAAGGTTCCTTCCCATATTGGTTTGGGGAATTCCTTTCCTACATGTTTCCTGTGTGCTGCTTGTGTTGTTAGTCAGCGCACACCCTTGTCAGTCCCTGTCAGTAGCAGCTTCACTTGTTCGTTAGGGGTGACCCCCTTTAGTCTCCAGTCCCTAGAGGTCTTATAGGGCATTCCTTCTCCCCCTTCCCTCTAGGCCTACGGTGTCAGTGAGAGAGGAGCTGTCGGGGTCAGGCTTAGCCTGAGAACAGCCGACCTACACCCGTGAGGCAGGGACCGGGTTAGCTAGTGGGAGTAGTGCAGGGCGAGATTCCCTACTGCTATCCCTTAGCCCCGTTGCAGCTACCAGGACTGACATAACAGTACACTCAGCCGGTAAAAAAAAAAAAAAAAAAGGTTCGTTTGTATTATGACGGACCTGAAACAGTTGTACCAGGCGGTGCAGCAGATCTCCACTGAGATGGAGGGGATCAAGCTACGAATGGATGCCATCCAAGCTTCTGGCGTATCTCAGTTACAGCAGTTGGCTCAACACACAGCCTCTCAGGTGGAGGGCATACAGAGGCAGGTGAGTAGCGCCCCTGTGGGTCGGCCTCTGGAGCCAAAAGTCAGCTTACCTGAACCCTTCCGAGGTAAGAGGTCAGATTTTTTCCGATTTCAAAAGGACTGTCTTTTGTATTTCCGGCTACGGCCGTTTTCCTCCGGTTCTGAGGTACAGAGAGTTGGGATTATTATTACTTTATTGAGAGATGATCCCCTCATCTGGGCACATTCGTTACCAGCCGACTCAGCTTGCTTACTAACTGTAGAGGCGTTTTTCTCCACAATGGGGTTACTGTATGACGACCCAGACAGGGTACGCACGGCTGAGTATAACCTACGACGTGTGGTGCAAGGGGATCACGCTATAGAGAAATATTGCACAGAGTTTCGTAGGTGGGCAGCAGAAGTACACTGGAATGACCCCGCTCTACTTAGTCAGTTTGAGACAGGGCTCTCGGACCAGGTTAAAGACCATCTAGTTTCTCACCCTGTTCCGGGAGATCTAGATGAGGCCATGCAGCTGGCAATTAGAGTTGGACGGCGCCTCCGGGAGCGTGGAGACAAGAGTCCTGGGGGGCTTAACCCTCCTCAATTCTCCGTTTTTAGAGAGGACCCGGGGGACCAACCCATGCAGATTGGGGCCACTGTGCGAAGTGCTAGACCCAAGAGTGAAGGGTCCCGCACAGTACGCTGTTTTGTGTGTGGAGGGATGGGACATGTAGCAAGGGTATGCCCCTCCAGAGAATGGTTCGCCAAGGAGAGTAATAACCCCAGGTCTATTGAGGGTAAAGGGAGAAAACCTACTAAGGAGGGAGGTGTGCATATTTCCTGTACTCAGACTGCCGGGTTGACCCTTGAAGGATGGGTAAATGGGCAGAAGTGCCGGATTTTGGTTGATTGTGGTTCGGCAGTCAACCTTATTGACTCAGAGTTTTGTGAGCAATTAAGGGTGAGTCCTTTGGTCTTGAAGTCTCAGATACCGGTGTGGGCTATTGATAAGACCCCTCTACAGCAAGCTGTCATCTCCAAACAGGTGGAGGGTCTGGAGTTTGTTGTGGGTGGCCACCGGGAAGAGATTGACTTGTTCTTGTTGTCTAAATTACCAGCACAAGTAGTGTTGGGGTGGCCCTGGCTGAAGCAGCATAACCCTATTATCAACTGGGAGACCGAGTCAGTAGTTTCTTGGGGGCAGGGGTGTAATGGACGATGTCTGCCCATATCCGTTATGTCTTTGTCTATAGACAATTTGCCTCAAGAAATATGTGAGTTTAGGGAGGTCTTTGAGGAAAGGGCAGCCAAGACATTACCACCACATCGCACCTATGATTGCTCGATTAAATTCATACCAAATGCAGTGCTACCCAAGACACGGTTGTACAATCTCACTATTCCGGAGAGGGAGGCGCTCAAAGAGTATATTGAGGGGAGTCTAGAGGTGGGGCATATTCGCCCATCTAAGTCCCCAGTAGCAGTGGGGTTTTTCTTTGTAAAGAAGAAAGATGGAGGGTTGCGCCCTTGTTTGGATTTTAGGGAGATTAACAAAATCACGGTGCGGAATCCCTATCCCATTCCGTTGATCTCGGATCTATTCAGCCAGATTACGGGAGCCCGCTGGTTTAGTAAAATAGATTTACGTGGGGCATATAACTTGCTGAGAATCAAGAAGGGGGATGAGTGGAAAACAGCGTTTAACACACCCCTAGGACACTTTGAGAATCTTGTGATGCCTTTTGGTCTAACCAATGCGCCTGCGTTTTTTCAGAATTTTATTAATGATGTACTAAGTGCCGTCATAGGGAGGGGGGTTGTGGTCTATCTGGACGATATACTCATTTACACCCCGGATTTGGAGACTCATTGGGAGAGAGTGAGAGAGGTTTTTGATCTCCTGAGGGTTAACCAATTAAGTGCTAAGCTGGAGAAATGTGTGTTCGCGGTCAATAAATTATGTTTCCTTGGCTATATCCTATCGGACAAGGGGTTTGAGATGGACCCTGAGAAGGTCAGGGCAGTCTTGGAGTGGCCGCGACCCGAGAACCTAAAGGCGGTCCAACGGTTCTTGGGGTTCTCCAACTATTATCGCCAGTTTATCAAGGGATTTTCTGAGGTTGTGAAACCTATCTCGGACTTGACTAAGAAGGGGGCTGACTGTGCTAAGTGGTCGCCAGAGGCGCTAGCTGCGTTTGAAGAACTGAAGAAGCGATTCTCGTCCGCTCCCATTTTGAGACAGCCGGATGAGAGGTTGGCCTTCCGAGTGGAGGTGGATGCCTCCTCGGTGGGGGTGGGAGCAGTACTTTCTCAGGAGTTCGAGGAGGGTACGCATCCCTGTGCCTTCTTTTCTAAGAAATTCTCTGCCTCTGAACGGAATTATGACATCGGAGACCGGGAACTACTGGCAATAAAACTAGCGTTCGAACATTGGCGTCATTTCCTGGAGGGGGCCAGAAGGCCAGTCCAGGTATTTACTGACCACAAGAATTTGGTTTATCTTGGGTCGGCGAAGAGATTAAATGCACGGCAGGCCAGATGGGCTCTATTTTTTGCGCGGTTCCATTTTACCGTGACTTATGTGCCGGGTTCAAAGAATGTTAAGGCTGATGCTTTATCCCGGTATATGTCGACTGAGGAGGAACGAGAGGCGCCTGCCACTATTCTTGGGGATGGAGTGGTGGTAGCAGTATTGGGCGCGAAATTGGAGAAGGCCTTGATCGAAGCGCAACACGCTGCACCTTCCAAGATACCTAGAAACAAGCTTTTTGTTCCAACTACTCTCCGACAAAGTCTCCTGAGGGAGTGTCACGAGTCGGTTCTTGCTGGTCACCCGGGGGTTTCAGAGACCATGAGATTGGTGTCTAGGAATTTTTGGTGGCCAGGGTGGAGTAAGGATGTCTTACAGTTTGTTCAAAATTGTTCGGTCTGTGCAAGAGCCAAGGCGTCGCATACCCGTCCCCACGGTCTTCTACATCCATTGGAACCTCCTAAGGCACCTTGGACTCATCTGTCTATGGATTTCATCACGGGCCTTCCGGTGTCTAAGGGTTTCACGGTCATTTGGGTAGTCGTTGACCGCTTCACGAAAATGTGCCATTTGATCCCGTTTTCCAGGCTGCCATGTGCCAAGACACTATCTGAGGCGTTTATTAAAGAAATTGTAAGGTTGCATGGTCTTCCTGAGGATATCGTTTCGGACAGGGGACCGCAATTTGTGGCTAAATTCTGGCGGGCTTTTTGCAGCAGGTTGGGAGTTACACTGTCGTTTTCCTCCGGGTTTCACCCAGAGTCTAACGGACAAACAGAGAGGAAGAATCAGGATGTGGAACAGTTTTTGAGGTGTTTTGTTCGAGAGAACCAGAATAATTGGGCTGCCTTTCTCCCCCTGGCAGAATTTTCCCTAAACAACCATGATTCCAATGCCACAGGTACCACACCTTTTTTTTGCTCCGGTGGTAGACATCCTGTTTTCGGAGTATTTTCTTCCATTTCTTCCCCAGTTCCGGAGGAGGAGCTATTTTCTAAAAAGCTGCAAGGGGTATGGTCCCGTATCCGAGAGAATCTGGTGCGGGCGTCGCACCAGGCTAAGGTCCAGGCGGATCGGAAGAGAGGAGAGTTGCAGTTCTTCCCTGGTGAGATGGTTTGGTTGTCCACCAAGAATATCAGGTTGAAGGTTCCTTGCAAGAAGCTGGGTCCCAGGTTTGTGGGTCCTTTTAAGATCATCAAGATGGTAAATGAAGTGGCGGCGCAGCTGCAACTACCTAAAAGGTGGAAGATAAACCGGGTGTTCCATGTCTCCTTGTTAAAGAAGGCCAAGAAGGGAACGTCTCCTGTTAAGGTTCCACCAGTTTCTGAGTCCGGGGAGTATGAGATATCCCGAGTTCTGGATAGCAAATATGTTCGGGGGAAGCTACGGTATCTGGTGGCATGGAAGGGATACGGTCCTGAGGATAATTCTTGGGTTCTGGAGTCGGATATGTCAGCCCCCAGACTCGTGGAGAAATTCCACAAGGAGTTCCCGAAGAAGGATGCTCCTAGAGAATCCGGAGTCTTCTCCTTGAGGGGAGGATCCTGTTAGGAGTATTTAGGTTCATTGCTTTCTTTCCTGGTTGATTAGTCTGTCCTCCCATTTGCACCTGGGAGGAGTGGTCTCTACTCGGTATTTAAACCCATGCCTCCCATGGTTCTGTGCTGAGTGTCGCTTTTACAGAGCTAGGCCTTAGCAGGAGGAGTAGGTGGTTATCTTGGATAGAGGAAGTTCCGTGGTTGATTTTTGGGAGGTTTGGGTGAACGAGTTGGTTAGTGTGTTTTCCCTTCTGTGTTCACCAATCCTCCCTCTGTGTATAATTGACTGTGTGAGTGAATTGCCTTATCCTTTGATTTCTACTCAGTTTCCCTGTGTTTGTTTCCTAGTGTATGGTTCCTTCCCATATTGGTTTGGGGAATTCCTTTCCTACATGTTTCCTGTGTGCTGCTTGTGTTGTTAGTCAGCGCACACCCTTGTCAGTCCCTGTCAGTAGCAGCTTCACTTGTTCGTTAGGGGTGACCCCCTTTAGTCTCCAGTCCCTAGAGATCTTATAGGGCATTCCTTCTCCCCCTTCCCTCTAGGCCTACGGTGTCAGTGAGAGAGGAGCTGTCGGGGTCAGGCTTAGCCTGAGAACAGCCGACCTACACCCGTGAGGCAGGGATCGGGTTAGCTAGTGGGAGTAGTGCAGGGCGAGATTCCCTACTGCTATCCCTTAGCCCCGTTGCAGCTACCAGGACTGACATAACACTTAAACCATAAAGTGAATGCCTGTATATATACAGAATGTGTGTGGTATAAGGCTAACTCTACTTTTCACCATTTCTCCTGTGGTCTAGTCCCAGAGGAACACTAAGAAATACACAAATTACTCTTAAGAAACCAATTAATTCTAAAGAAAAAAAAATAATGACTTACGAAAGGTTTCTATTCCTGCATAAAGTGTAAATAAACACGTAAACCATAATACTATACTAATATGGCATATGTGTGGTTCTATGCAATGTAAATAAAGCTGTATTTAATGAAAGATTTAAAAAGTTTTCTAAGGGTAAAATATTGATTGAAAATTATATTATTAATAATGCAGGGCAGGCTGAAACAGTGCACGAAATTGCAATTTTTTTTTCCCCAAATTTCCATCAAATTTCCTATTTTTTTTTTGTTATAAATAACTAACGTTTTATTCCTAGGTGCTATAAGAATATTCTACACTATGTTTTATAGATAGGTTCCTAGGATCCCTAAGAGTATTCTACACTATGTTTTATAGATAGGTTCCTAGGAAATCTAAGAGTATTCTACACTATGTTTTATAGATAGGTTCCTAGGAGTCCTAAGAGTATTCTACACTATGTTTTATAGATAGGTTCCTAGGAGCCCTAAGAGTATTCTACACTATGTATTATAGATAGGTTCCTAGGAGCCCTAAGAGTATTCTACACTATGTTTTATAGATAGGATCCTAGGAGCCCTAAGAGTATTCTACACTATGTTTTATAGATAGGTTCCTAGGAGGCCTAAGAGTATTCTACACTATGTATTATAGATAGGTTCCTAGGAGCCCTAAGAGTATTCTACACTATGTTTTATAGATAGGTTCCTAGGAGTCCTAAGAGTATTCTACACTATGTATTATAGATAGGTTCCTAGGAGCCCTAAGAGTATTCTACACTATGTATTATAGATAGGTTCCTAGGAGTCCTAAGAGTATTCTACACTATGTATTATAGATAGGTTCCTAGGAGTCCTAAGAGTGTTCTACACTATGTTTTATAGATAGGATCCTAGGAGCCCTAAGAGTATTCTACACTATGTATTATAGATAGGTTCCTAGGAGTCCTAAGAGTGTTCTACACTATGTTTTATAGATAGGATCCTAGGAGCCCTAAGAATATTCTACACTATGTTTTATAGATAGGTTCCTAGGAGTCCTAAGAGTATTCTACACTATGTATTATAGATAGGTTCCTAGGAGGCCTAAGAGTATTCTACACTATGTTTTATAGATAGGTTCCTAGGAGTCCTAAGAGTATTCTACACTATGTTTTATAGATAGGTTCCTAGGAGTCCTAAGAGTATTCTACACTATGTTTTATAGATAGGTTCCTAGGAGTCCTAAGAGTATTCTACACTATGTTTTATAGATAGGTTCCTAGGAGTCCTAAGAGTATTCTACACTATGTATTATAGATAGGTTCCTAGGAGTCCTAAGAGTATTCTACACTATGTTTTATAGATAGGTTCCTAGGAGTCCTAAGAGTATTCTACACTATGTTTTATAGATAGGTTCCTAGGAGTCCTAAGAGTATTCTACACTATGTTTTATAGATAGGTTCCTAGGAGTCCTAAGAGTGTTCTACACTATGTATTATAGATAGGTTCCTAGGAGTCCTAAGAGTGTTCTACACTATGTTTTATAGATAGGATCCTAGGAGCCCTAAGAGTATTCTACACTATGTATTATAGATAGGTTCCTAGGAGTCCTAAGAGTATTCTACACTATGTTTTATAGATAGGTTCCTAGGAGTCCTAAGAGTGTTCTACACTATGTTTTATAGATAGGTTCCTAGGAGTCCTAAGAGTATTCTACACTATGTTTTATAGATAGGTTCCTAGGAGTCCTAAGAGTGTTCTACACTATGTATTATAGATAGGTTCCTAGGAGTCCTAAGAGTGTTCTACACTATGTTTTATAGATAGGATCCTAGGAGCCCTAAGAGTATTCTACACTATGTTTTATAGATAGGTTCCTAGGAGTCCTAAGAGTATTCTACACTATGTATTATAGATAGGTTCCTAGAAGGCCTAAGAGTATTCTACACTATGTATTATAGATAGGTTCCTAGGAGTCCTAAGAGTATTCTACACTATGTTTTATAGATAGGTTCCTAGGAGTCCTAAGAGTGTTCTACACTATGTTTTATAGATAGGTTCCTAGGAGCCGTAAGAGTATTCTACACTATGTTTTATAGATAGGTTCCTAGGAGTACTAAGAGTATTCTACACTATGTTTTATAGATAGGTTCCTAGGAGTCCTAAGAGTATTCTACACTATGTTTTATAGATAGGTTCCTAGGAGTCCTAAGAGTGTTCTACACTATGTTTTATAGATAGGTTCCTAGGAGTCCTAAGAGTATTCTACACTATGTTTTATAGATAGGTTCCTAGGAGCCCTAAGAGTATTCTACACTATGTTTTATAGATAGGTTCCTAGGAGCCCTAAGAGTATTCTACACTATGTCTTAAGGCAACTTAAGGTGTTTTTGCCAAACATGTTTGACCTGAAATGAATGAGGACCTAAGCTGCTGGTCCCCAACTTCAAGGCGTTTGTATGTTCTCACTGTGTTTCAGTGGGTGTTCTCAGGGTTCTCCTGTGTCCTCATGTTCTTTTGTCCTCCCACAATACATGGGACAGTATCTGACAATGTCTAGTAAGAAAGTAAATGTAATGTAAACTAAATAAGAAAACTGAAATGAATAATACACAATAAAAAAACAATGTCATCACAAATTCTAGTCCCACCCCAACAACACAAAACTGATCTTATTTTGTATTCTAGCTTCATTTAATTCTTTTAGGGTATTTTTTCTTGCATGCATTACAGCAGCATAGATAATACAGTAATATATTACAAGAACAGAACGCATACAAGCTGAGAATAGCAGATAAGAAGATACTAGGCGTCATAGAAACTAGGAAGAAAAAAAGAAAGACTCGGGATGATTTACCGTATATGCTCAAGTTTAAGCCGAGTTTTTCAGCACAGTTTTTGTGCTGAAAAGGTCCGCCTCGGCTTATACTCGGCAGGAGCAGTGAGGCCGAACCTGAAGGAAGACCTCGGCCGCCGGACCTGAATGGGAACTGCAGCCAGCCAGAGGGGAATCCCTGGCAGCCAGGTATTTCCCTCAGAGCTCCTGCCGACGGATGGCCACAGTTCCCCTTCAGGTCCATAAGGCCAAGCTTCTCATTCAGGTCCGCCCCTTAGCGCTCCAGCCGGGGATACTCCTCAGTGCTTCTGTAAAGGCTCCCCGGCCTGCATTGCTTTTCTTTTGCAGGTTGCTCTATGGAGCCTGCAAAAGAAATGACAATTTTTGCAATGTATTGCAATGCATTAGCATTGTAATGAATTGCATTAGTGATCAGACCCCCTGGGGTTCAAGAACCCTATAGGGTCTAATAAATGCAAAAAAATAAAATAAAAATACAAGTAAAAAATAAAAAAAAATAAAGTATTAATAATTCAAATCCTCCCCCATTCTACTTTTTAAACTAATACTGTTAATACCGTGAAACACATATACGTTAGGAATCCCTGTGTCTATAAATGCCCACTCTACAAATCTATAAAAATATATTTCCTGTATGGTAAACACTGTAGCTGGAAAAAAAAAGTTGTTTAATTGACCCTTCCCTGAGACTGGGTGTTTTTCCCCCCACTTGGAATTCAGCCTGACTACAGCCATATATGTCACCGATTGTGTTTTATTCTCTACATATCTATGAGAGCAGTTATTCTAATCCTGATTGGTTCATACTGCCTTGTGATCGGGATCTCTTTACACGCATGCGCAATGAATAGAATGTGGCCATCTTTGTTAAGGGCAAAACCCGAATCTATGCAGCGCTCTAAGTCTTTCACTTCATGGAAAGTTTATTCCTTGTCTACGTTTCTCTGGTATGTTTATATTGTTTATTTTCTTTGTTCATGTTATCTTTGTGTTTATTGTTTGTAGTGTATTCTCTCTTTTTCTATTTAGTAGGATTATCGTTTTGTTTTCTTGTTGTTGTTGCATTTTAACTGGAAGAAAGTCAAAAGCGGGGTGCCGCAGGGCTCTGTTCTGGGCCCAGTACTTTTTAATATCTTTATAAATGATCTGGACGATGGAATTATTGGGGAACTCATAAAATTTGCAGATGATACGAAGATAGGAGGAATAGCCAACACTAGAGAGGAGAGAGAGTGTATTCAAAAGGACTTAGACACACTGGAACAATGGGCGGAGGCCAACAAAATGGTATTTAACAGGGACAAATGCAAAGTTCTACATCTGGGTAACAGAAATGTAAAAAACATATATAGTATGGGAGGAATAGAACTAAGTGATAGCATAGGGGAAAAGGACTTGGGCATAATAGTAGATCACAAATTCAACATGAGCCAACAGTGCGGTGCTGCTGCAAAAAGGCTAATAAAATTCTGGGATGTATTAAGACAAGCATTGAATCTAGATGAAGAGAGGTCATTATTCCGCTGTCCTCTTCCCTGGTCAGACCACACCTGGAATACTGTGTACAGTTCTGGGCGCCTCAATTCAAGAAAGACATCGATATATTGGAGCAAGTCCAGAGAAGAGCAACCAAAATGGTGGAAGGTCTGCAAACCATGTCCTATGAGGAGCGGCTAAAAGAACTGGGATTGTTTAGTTTGCAGAAGAGAAGGCTGAGGGGAGATTTAATAGCAGTCTACAAATATCTGAAAGGTAGTCACAGTGCAGAGGGATCTCCCCTATTCTCATTAGCACAAGGAAGTACAAGAAGCAATGGGATGAAACTAAAGGGAAAGAGATACAGATTAGACATTAGGAAAAACTTTCTGACAGTGAGGGGAGTGAGAGAGTGGAATAGGCTGCCACGGGAGGTGGTGGGCGCTCCATCAATGGAAATCTTCAAGCGGAATCTGGATAAACATATAGCTGGGATGATTTAGGAAAACCTGCACTCGCAGGGGGTTGGACCCGATGGCCCTTGAGGTCCCTTCCAACTCTACCATTAGAAATAAGAAATAAGGATTTGACCCTTGTGCAACAGGTGCACAAGTAATTAGTATAGATATTTAAACTTGTTAGTTCTCTGGTAGCGTCAGGCTATGATTAAGGGGCTACAATAACGCCCCGAAATGCGTCAGCCAGACGTCATTTCATCACTGCCATCATGAATATCTGTATTTGATTTTATGCAGTGGCTCATGCTTCGGAAAACATTTTCACAATAAAAGTTACGTTTTATACAAGGAATTGATGCTGGATTTTTTCAATTCATGGATGCTTGTGACTACAGCCAGGCTGAATATAGGGTATCTGCAATGTTCCTGTTCTGTCGGGAAGGGGTTAATTAGGAGCACTGCAGATACCCTATATTTAGCCAGGCTGAATTCCAAGTGTGTGTGTGTGTGTGTGTGTGGGGGGGGAACCCAGTCCTCAAGCTCAGGGAAGGGGCAGACAGACAACCAAAACACCCCCTCCCCTCTCCCAGCACCCAGCATGTCCTGCACTCAAAAACTCTGGCCATTTTAATTTTTGAAATTTTCCAGTAGCTGCTGCATTTCCCTCCTCGGCTTATACTGGAGTCAATAAGTTTTCCCAGTTTTTTTTAGGTAAAATTAGGGGCCTCAACTTATATTCGGGTCAGCTTATACACGATTATATATGGTAGTTCTCTGTACAGAGTGATCTTCGCTTGGTCTGATGTAGATTATGTAGCCTGACCGTGGTTGGGAGGAAGGACCTTCAATTGTGCTCCTTCTCACTTTTGGGGTGAAGCAGTCGGTCACTAACAGTGCTGCCCAGTGCTCTCACAGTCTCATACATAGGATGGGAGTTGTTCTCCAGCATGGAGGTCACCAGGGACAGTATCCTTCTGTCACCCACCACCTGCATTGGGTCCAGGGGGTTCCCCAGGACACAGCCGGCCCTTCTGATCAGCCTGCCAAGTCTATTTCTGTCCCTGGCTGGTATGCTACTCCCCCAGCAGACCACTCCGAAATAGATAGCCTATCCCTCTACAGAGTTGGAAAAGGCCCTATGAAGTGTCCCCTAGACTCCAAAGACCCTCAGCCTCCTGAGCAGGTGGAGCTTGCTGTGGCCCTTTCTGTGCAGTGCATCCAAGTGATCAGTCCAGTCCAGCTTATTACAGAGGAGCACACCCAGATACTTATAGGTCTTTATTATCTCAATGCCTGTCCCATGGATGTCCACTGGATTTGGAGCACTATAGTCCACCATAGTCCACCACCATCTCCTTGGTCTTCCCAGCATTAATCCTGAGGTGGTTCCACTGACACCATTCCACAAGGTTCCGGTTTAAATTTCTGTGTTCCCTATTGTCTCCATCAGTGCTAAAGCCTACTATTACAGAGTCATCGGAGTACTTCTGTAAGTAACAGCTGGATGAGTTTCACCTAAATTCAGCCGTGTACATTGTGAAGAGAAATGGGGCAAGAACTGTACCTTGTGGTGCCCCCGTACTACAGATCACAGTGTCAGACACACAGTCCCGGGCTCTCACATACTGAGGGCGGGTTGTCAGGTAGTCTAGGATCCAGTAGGACAGGTGATGGTCCACTCCAACAAGATCCAGCTTGTCTCTCAGTAGCCCTGGCTGAATGGTGTTGAACGCACTGGAGAAGTCAAAGAACATTATTCTCACAGTGTTCCCAGGTTTCTCCAGTTAAGAGGGAGCTCTGGGAAGAAGGTTGATAATGGCACCATCCACCCCAATGTCCATATAATTATATATGTGTGTGTGTGTGTGTGTGTGTGTGTGTGTGTGTGTGTGTGTGTGTGTGTGTGTGTGTGTGTTAAAAAACAAAACATTCAAGTTCAAACCCATATATCTGAACAAAACCCAAAAGTAAAATAAGAGATGCAACTTTATTATATAAGCCTGACAGTGGTCAGAAACATAAGAAAGTAATGTATATACCCCCTAGATATTTCACTTCTATATGGCATATTATTATTCAGCAAATAATGTGAGCCCAACATTGATAGTAACACAATGACATATACAGAGGCGTCAACTCCAACCAGACTGAGACCCCTAGAAGAGGCGTAATAGTAACAAAGAATCCCTTTATGGGGATCATGGATGATTACAATGAATTATATGTCTAAGAATTGTTCCCTGTACGGCTTTCCAAACAACTTCATTCCTCAGACTGTATATAATGGGGTTGACTAAAGGAGTTAATACAGTATATAGCAGGGAGAGGATCTTACTGATGGTCATTGTTTGTCTTCTTGTTGGTACAATATAAACACTGAACAATGTCCCATAAAATATGGAGACCACAATGAGGTGGGAGCTACAGGTGGAGAAGGCTTTCTGTCTACCAGTACTGGATGGGATCCTTAAGATGGTAACAATGATATAAGTGTAGGATACTATGATTATTATGGTTGGTATAACCACTATGGGGGTGCTTAGTACACTCACCTCTAGTCGTATAATGGAGGTGTCTGAACATGCAATCTCTAGTAAGTACAGAATGTCACAGAAGAAATGATCAATGATATTTGGTTCACAGAATGTCAACATGGACGTTGTTGTGACATCAACCAATGTAATAAAAAATCCAACTGACCAACAGATGACGATCAGTTTCATGGAAAATTTACTTGTCATTATAGAAGTATAGCGGAGAGGATTACAGATGGCCACATATCTGTCATAGGACATCACTGTGAGGAGAAGACATTCTGAGGCTTCTGCAGCACCAAAGAAATAAAGCTGAGTCATACACTCAATAAAAGTAATGGTCGCCCCATTATGGAACAGAATCTGGAGCATGTTGGGGACAATATCTGTGGTCAGTAAGATGTCACTGATGGAGAGTTGTGAGATGAAGAAGTACATTGGGGTGTGGAGGATCTTACTGGTGGACACCAGGGTGATGATCAGGAGGTTCCCACATATTGTCCCACAGTAAACCACCAGGAGAAGACAGAACAATGTAAATCTTACACTCTGGCTACACTGGAATCCTACAAGGAAAAATTCTGTAACTTTAGTTACATTATTCTCCGGCTTTAAGATTCAGAAAATAGAAGAAAAAGACAAATATTAG
The DNA here is from genome assembly GCF_031893055.1 of Leptodactylus fuscus. Classification (NCBI taxonomy): domain Eukaryota; kingdom Metazoa; phylum Chordata; class Amphibia; order Anura; family Leptodactylidae; genus Leptodactylus; species Leptodactylus fuscus. Next base: position 5,102,195 of record NC_134269.1, read on the forward strand.
TTGTTGTTTTTTTTTTGTTTTTTTTTTAGTTTATTGAAAGAAGTTAGTAATAATGTAAAGAGCCTTGGACATGGTACCCAATAAAAGAATTAAACCAACCACGTATTTGACCTGTAGAATGTGTAGGACCCATATATCTTTAGCATAGGCTTTGGTTCTCTTTTGGCCCTAGAATTTAAAGGAGTATTCCATTTTTTCTATTGTTTTTGTCTGTAGAACACAAAATCAAAAATGTTCTAATGTTCATGTTTTTAAAGTTCTGCTCACAGTTATTTATGATATCACAGACCCCGTTCTGATATAACACAGGGATTAGTCCTATGTAATGCATCTATGGGCTAACAGGATTAGGCATGGTGTCACTCATCATAACTAGGGTTGAGCCGATCTTGAGATTTCAGGATCGATTTTAAAATCCGATTTCCGATCATTTTCCAGGCGATCCCGATTGTGAAATTTGCTCAATCGCCGAACGGAATCAGATCTTTCCCGATCGCTCAACCCTAGTCAATGCTTCTATATGAGAAAAGTCACTTTTAGGGTTGAGCCGATCTTGAGATTTCAAAATCCGATTTCCGATCATTTTCCAGCCGATCCCAATCGCGATTGTGAAATTTGCTTGATCACCGATCGGGATCCGATCTTTTCCGATTCCAATCGCTCAACCCCAATCATAACTGGTCATGTGGCCTCAAGCATTTAGTAAGCAGTTGGGTTACATACATGTGTTTCGTTGGCACATTGAACAATTCCGTTGAGAAACTAAACCATGTACCTACATGGCTGTCTGTGTCTAGGTGACTTATAACATGGCTATTTGTCTCTTGGCGATGTCTTCATGTTAAGAGGAGGAACAAGAAGAGAACAAAAGATTTTCTTCTCCATAGACATAATGAGATGACGCTGTAGTAATACTGTATATATTCTGTTCCTCAAGATATTACTAGTAACCTGTATTGTGGACGCTCAACTGAATAACTCCATGAGATGCCAAAGAACAAGATGGAGGTGAAGTAAGAATCTGCAATGGTGGCACATTCACCTTAAACCTAACCAATGTCCTATATCTTCCACAGGTCCCAAAGTCACCTCCAATTTGTCTCTCTGTTACACAGAAAATATGACTTTTACCCAGGCTCACCGCCAATGCTGAGATCAAGTAGAAGTGACAACAGATCTGCGGCCATTCTCCCCCACTCTATTTAGTATGAGTGATAGGATTTATTATACTAAATGGGGGCAGCCATGTAAAATAATCCTGACCTAAGCATTGTGTCTATATCCAGTGTCAGAAACAAATGTAATCATAAATTAAAATTAGTTTTACAGAATTTGTCAATATTGCAAATTATTTAGGAATTTGATGCGACAAACCTGCAGCTCAAACCTGGAAACTAGAAATGTAAAAGGTAATTTCTTCTATTGGTTTGTATATGAATCAGAAAGAAAACAAATCCAGAATATCCTGCGTATACGGAGGATAAGGAGATATCACATTTAGAGGAGAATATCAGTGTACACATGGAGTGAGATACAGAGTGCCCGCGTGTGCTCGGAGGTTGTATGGAGTCATAGTAGCCACATGGACTCTGCTGTACAGGATACACACGTGAAGGCTCCACCATATATACAATACCAGAGAGTAATACATGATAACAATATATCAACAATATAAATAGTCAGTTATTGAGCCAATACCTACATCAAATATATCCATGGTCTCAGCACAAAGCTGTGGTGTGGATGGAAAGACTAGGAAGACTGTGTAATGTCACAGGAAACATCAAACCTGTGACAGTCCGCACATATCCCCTATGTATAATGAAGAATCACTGTATACCTGTACAGTATATATAGAGAGTGAAGACAAAGCAGTGTGCCAGAGGAATCTATAGAGATTTGTGCCCTGGTCTCCTGTCATGAGCTCCCTAAAGAGCAATAAGTAATAGTCTACATTGTATTCTAAAGAAAAAAGATTATGGGCACAATGAGATGTATGATAGGTAATATGTTATATGTTTAGTGGAACAGTCCATCAATATTGGGATATAACTGCATTGACTTCCCCTTTCCAGTTTGTAAGAGGCCGACACAAGCACCAGCAATGATAGATTGCTTTCTCAAATTAGGACTAGGGAATTATAAATCATGTTATGTAATGTCAGCATTTCACCACCTCCAACCAGTCTATCTCCTTACACCATTCAATAGCTGCTGCTCCACAGATATCAGCACAGTTGGAATTTCTCCTCTAGCCCCTGACTAATCCTGAGCAATCAAGGCTATTATATTTGATGCCTGATATGTTATTTGTGTTCTGCACTGTCAGGAAGGCGCTGTCAGGCAGGAGCAGACAAGGGGTTGTCATTCTGAGCTGTGACGGGGACGGGGACGCTGTGAGGAGAAGACTTCTAATGGTAGGAGAAGAACCAGTGTTGATTGGCCGACTGTATAGCATTCGGCCAATCAACGCTGGTTCTGCATCGAATTTTTCCATTCGAATAGCGAGTAGTATTTGATCGAATATGAGTATTTCGAATACTCATACTCATACAGTCAAAGTGGCCATTTTCTTGTAGCGCGGGCATGCGCAGTCGGCTCTGCCCAGGCCCGATGCCTGGTAGAGTGAATTCAGAGCTGGAAGACGCGGCGGGGAAGCTGCGCGGAGAAGTCTTCTAAAGGTAGGAGAAGAACCAGCGATGATTGGCCAACTGTATAGCATTCAGCCAATCAATGCTGGTTCTGCATCAAATTTTTCCATTCAAATAGCGAGTGGTACTCGATCGAGTACGAGTATTTAGAATAAGGTAGTATTCGATCGAATACCTACTCGATCGAATATGAATATTTAGTATCTTTACAAATCTTAACTAGAGATGAGTGAACAGTAAAATGTTCGATATTCGTTTCGAGTAGCCCCTCAATATTCGACTACTCGAATCGAATATTGAATCCTATTATACTCTATGGGAGGAAAATGCTCGTATCAGGGGTAGGCAACGTTCAATCAAATTATACTTACCAAGTCCACGAGTGAGGGTCGGGCTGGATCCTCTGAGAAGTCTTCTCCTTGCCGCGTCCCCACGGCGTCTTCCAGCTCTTCATTCACTCTTCCAGGCATCGGGCCTGGGCAGAGCCGATTGCGCATGCCCGCACTACAAGCAGATATGCGCAGTCGGCTCTGCCCAGGCCCGATGCCTGGCAGAGTGAATGAAGAGCCGGAAGACGCCGCGGGGAAGCTGCATGGAGAAGACTTCTAAAGGTAGGAGAAGAACCAGCGTTGATTGGCCGACTGTATAGCATTCGGCCAATCAATGCTGGTTCTGCATCGAACTTTTCCATTCGAATAGCGAGTGGTACTTGATCGAGTATGAGTATTTCGAATACCGTAGTGTTCGATCGAATATCTACTCGATCGAGTACTACTCGCTCATCTCTACAAAACAACTCTAATTTAGTTATAGAACCAAGACATGAGCAGGGATGTCAAGGAGGGTCTCAGTAAGTCTCCATGACCAGGTTCTGATAGGTAGTGATTGAAAAGTCATTGTAATAGAGATGGGTGATTGATCAGAGATGGTGAAAGAACCTTTATTTGCTGATTTGAAGGATTACACATGAGACAACTATATATATATAGTATATACAGTTACTGTAACTCTCTGAATATGGGTATAGTGTTAGCTAGCCATACAGTTTGACACTGGGGCATGTAAATTGTCCATAGAGAACAGCAGGTTCACCATCTTGCCCTTTACAAGAAGAAAGCTCCAGTCCAGGTCTGAGCAGATCACTTGTGGTTCAGAAAGGACATTGTTAGCTATGGCAATAGACACTCCTCTTGACGCTTTGACATTACAGCTATAGAACCAATGAGGGAAGTATTTAGTGGGAAGGTTACATACAGCATCTGCTTTGAAGTGTGTTTTGTGGAGGAGACATATCTCTGCTCCAAATTTTTTAAGTTTTGAGATCATCTGAGATCATTTCAGTGGGTTTTCTCAGACCTTGTACATTTCAAGAGAAGACTTTAAGTGTCGCCTTCACAGACCAAAACTCAGAACCTCACTGGGAGGAGTTAGGGTAAGTTCACATGGGGTTTTTTGGATTGGAACCTGAGGCAGAGGCCACCTCAGGTTGCCTCTGCAACCTATTGCTTATACAGGGGTCAGACAATGTTGTAATAGAGGTGACTGTCATTACACAGACATAAAACTTTATGAGCCGTCACTAGTGGTGTCCTGTAACATGTGGATGGTGCCTGGACCTATAAAGTTATCCTGAGATGACATCATATCATGTGGGGGAATGTGGGAGCGGGGACAGAGGAGGGTTAAATTTTGTGGATTCTAGTTACAGTACAAAAGGGTTTACATTAGAAATTGTGATAGGCCTGTCTGATAAGATGTGTCTTTAGTTTGCATTTGAAGCTGTAGAAATTGGGAGTTAATCTGATTGTCCGGGGTAGAGCATTCCAGAGAAGTGGTGCAGCTCAGGAGAAGTCTTGTATACGAGCGTGGGAGGTTCTGATAATAGAGGATGTAAATGTTAGATCATTGAGTGAGCGGAGAACACGGGTTGGGCGGTAGACAGAGATGAAGGAGGAAATGTAGGGAGGTGCGGCATTATGGAGAGCCTTGTGGGGGAGGGGGGAGAACTTTATATTTTATTCTATAATGAATAGACAGCCAATGTAGTGACCGACACAGACCGGAGGCCTCGCTGTAGCGTCTAGCCTGATAGATGAGCCTGGCCGCTGCATTCAGAATAGATTGTAGAGGGGAGAGTTTAGTGAGGGGAAGACGGATTAGTAAGGAGTTACAGTAGTCAAGGCGAGAATGAATCAGAGAGACAATAAGTGTCTTTAGTGTATTTCTGGTAAGGAAAGGGCGTATTCTGGAGATGTTTTTGAGGTGGAGGTGACATGAACGTGCGAGTGATTCAACATGAGGGGTGAAGGAAAGGTCTGTGTCAAACATGACCCCGAGGCAGCGGGCATACTGCCTAGGAGTTATAGTAAGGCCTGAGACTGCAATGGATATATCAGGGACAGATCTATTAGATGGTGGAAACAGTAGTAGTTCAGTCTTAGAGAGATTTAGTTTAAGATAGAGTGATCACATGAAATTTCAGACAGTCACAAATAATCACAAAACTTAATCAAAAATGACCACTAATATGAAGCACAAAGTTTCATATAATAATAATAATAATAATAATAATAATAATAATAATAATAATAATAATCAATGGCAGAATCACTTGTGTAAGTTAAAGAGCTCTACAGTTATTACCACATAAGGTGACTACTAGGGTTGAGCAATCGGGATCGGAAAAGATCGGACACCGATCAGTGATTGAGTAAATTTCACAATCACGATCAGAATTCCGATCCCGATCTTTTCCAGCAGGATCGAGGTCGGAGGTTATCTCAAGATCGGCTCAACCCTAAAAGTAACTTTTCCCATAGAGAAACATTGGCTGGGGTTAAGCGATCAGGATCAGAAAAAATCGGATTCTGATCGAGCACATGTCACGATCGTGATTGGGATCAGCTGGAAAATGATCGGAACTAGGATTTTAAAATCAATCCTGAAATCTCAAGATTGGCTCAACCCTAGTGACTACGTAAACTGATTGTGGTACTAAGGGTTTAAGAATGATATACAGTCCTATGAAAAAGTTTGGGCACCCCTATTAATCTTAATCATTTTTAGTTCTAAATATTTTGGTGTTTGCAGCAGCCATTTCAGTTTGATATATCTAATAACTGATGGACACAGTAATATTTCAGGATTGAAATGAGGTTTATGTACTAACAGAAAATGTGCAATATGCATTAAACCAAAATTTGACCGGTGCAAAAGTATGGGCACCTCAACAGAAAAGTGACATTAATATTTAGTAGATCCTCCTTTTGCAAAGATAACAGCCTCTAGTCGCTTCCTGTAGCTTTTAATCAGTTCCTGGATCCTGGATAAAGGTATTTTGGACAAACAATTCAAGTTCAGTTAAGTTAGACTTAGACTTGTTAACTTTAACAAGATTCCCGGTGCCGGCATTGGCCACACAGCCCCAAAGCATGATGGAACCTCCACCAAATTTTACAGTGGGTAGCAAGTGTTTTTCTTGGAATGCTGTTTCTTTTTGGACGCCATGCATAACGCCTTTTTTTATAACCAAACAACTCAATCTTTGTTTCCAAAATGAAGTTGGCTTCTCCAAATGTGCTTTTTCATACCTCAGGCAACTCTATATGTGGCGTACGTGCAGAAACGGCTTCTTTCTCATCACTCTCCCATACAGCTTCTCCTTGTGCAAAGTGCGCTGTATTGTTACTGATGCACAGTGACACCATCTGCAGCAAGATGATGCTGCAGCTCTTTGGAGGTGGTCTGTGGATTGTCCTTGACTGTTCTCACCATTCTTCTTCTCTGCCTTTCTGATATTTTTCTTGGCCTGCCACTTCTGGGCTTAACAAGAACTGTCCCTGTGGTCTTCCATTTCCTTACTATGTTCCTCACAGTGGAAACTGACAGGTTAAATCTCTGAGACAACGTTTTGTATCCTTCCCCTGAACAACTATGTTGAACAATCTTTGTTTTCAGATCATTTGAGAGCGGGCTGTCCATGTTCGGCGACCATCAAACTTAACTGAACTTGAATTGTTTTGTAGAAAGAAATGGTCCAAAATACCTTCATCCAGGATCCAGGAACTGATGAAAAGCTACAGGAAGCAACTAGAGGCAAAAGGAGGATCTACTAAATATTAATGTCACTTTTCTGTTGAGGTGCCCAGACTTTTGCACCGGTCAAATTTTGGTTTAATGCATATTGCGCATTTTCTGTTAGTACAATAAACCTCATTTCAATCCTGAAATATTACTGTGTCCATCAGTTATTAGATATATCAAACTGAAATGGCTGCTGCAAACACCAAAATATTTAGAACTAAAAATGATTAAGATTAATAGGGGTGCCCAAACTTTTTCATAGGACTGTATCTTGGTTTACACTTTACAAAGCTGGTCATATTCATCAGATTTTTGACTGCTGAAGTGATTTTAATGTTGGTTGGTCTTACAACCGTCTGTCCAATATAGCCAAGCATCAATTATAGATTTTTGTGTAGTGGGCATGTGTTTGTACCACTAAAACATTGACAAAATGTCAATCATTTGCTGTTTTCAGCCCTTCCTTACCATTGAATGACTTTTATCTGTTATTTTTCCCATTGTCTGGGGTGGTCGAACACTCAGAAGATTTGTGGTTGTTTATTTGTTTGGCACAGTTAGTTGTATGACCAACCAACCACAGTTCATCTCAGGTGAGCGATGGGAATGTAAAATCTAATGTGGCAAGTTCAGCTTTGCAGTAAGTAAATATCGGCCAATATTTTATGAAATTACCACATTTTTTGGTAAATTTTTTATTTCAATAAACTAATGCTTGAGATGTTCAAGGTGGATCAACCACACCTCGGAAATACACATTTCAGAAATGTTTCTTGTATGGCTTTCTTAATGTCTTTATTCCTCAGACTGTATATAATGGGGTTGACCAGTGGAGTAAACACAGTATATAGCAGGGAGAGGATCTTACTCATGGTGAGAGTTTGTCTTTTACTTGGGGCAAGATAAACACTGAATATCGTCCAGTAGAATATGGAGACCACAATGAGGTGGGAGCTACAGGTGGAGAAGACTTTCTGTCTACCAGTACTGGATGGAATCCTTAAGACTGCCCGAACTATATAAGTATAAGAAGAGACAATGACGGTGGTTGGAATGATGACTATTGGAATACCTATTAAGTACAGCTCCAAATAAACAAAGAAGGTGTCAGAACAGGCGAGCTCAAGTAATGGAATGAGGTCACAGAAAACATGGTCAATAATATTGTGGCCACAAAAGTTAAGCTTTTTAATTATAGTGTAAGCCAAACTAATGGGAAATCCCATCAACCAACAGATTATGATCAATATTACACAATGTCTACTTGTCATTATAGAAGTATAACGGAGGGGATTACAGATGGCCACAAATCTGTCATAGGACATCACAGCGAGGACAAGACACTCAAAGGCTTCCAAGGAACAAAAGAAGTAAAACTGAGTGAAACATTCATTAAGAGTAATGGCCGCCCCATTATTCAGTAGGATGTGGAGCAAATTTGGGACAATAATTGTGTGTAACAAAACATCACAGGTGGAGAGTTGTGAGATGAAGAAGTACATTGGAGTCTGGAGGATCTTACTGGTGGACACCAGGGTGATGATCAGGAGGTTCCCACATATTGCCCCACAATAAGCCACCAGGAAAAGACAAAACAGGGAAATTCTTAAGTCTTGGCTACCTTGAAATCCTAAGAGGAAAAACTCAGTGACCGCCGTCCTATTGTTCTCCTGTATTTAGATGAAAAAATAGATAAGAAATAACAAAAATTGTGCCCAGTGTATGAGTCCAAGAAGATTATATAGCAGATATTGTAAAATATAATATAACTCTCTATAACTCTGAATTATAAAACAATGACAAAGCTAATGATTTTATTTACATAGTAATACAGTAATATAGTACAAGAAAAGAACACATATAAGCTACGAATAGCAGATAGAAAAAGATAATAGTAGTCAGTCAGGTAGAGTCTGCTGTGGCCCTTTCTGTGCAGTGCCTCCAGGTGATCGGCCCAGTCCAGCTTATTATTAAGAAGCTCACCCAGGTACTTATAGGTCCTGACTATCTCATTGCCTGTCCCCTAGATGACCACCGGATTGGGAACACGTCTCCGTTTACTAAAGTCCACCACCATCTCCTTAGTCTCCCCAGCATTAATCCTGAGATGGTTCTGCTGGCACCATTCAACAAAATCCCGGTTTAAGTCTCTGTATTCCTTATCGTCGCCATCAGTGATAAGGCCTACTATAGCAGAGTCATCGGAGGACTTCTGTAAGTAACAGCTGGAGGAGTTGTGCCTAAAGTCAGCAGTGTACAGTGTGAAGAGAAATGGGGCAAGAACTGGACCTTGTGGTGCCCCCGTACTACAGATCACAGTGTCGGACACACAGTCCTGGGCTCTGACATACTGAGGGCGGGTTGTCAGGTAGTCTAGGATCCAGTTGGACAGGTGATGGTCCACACCACCAAGGTTCAGCTTCTCCCTCAGTAGCCCTGGCTGAATGGTGATAAAAGCAGCGGAGAAATCACAGAACATTATTCTCACAGTATTCCCAGGTTTCTCTAGGTGAGAGAGAGATCTGTGAAGAAGGTGGATGATGGCGTCATCTACCCCAATGCCCGGCTGATAGGCAAACTGGAGGGAGTCCAGAGCGGAGCTCACTAAAATTCAGAGATGTGTCAGGACCAGTCTCTCTAAGACCTTCATCAAGTGGGATGTCAGTGCTACAGGTCTGTAACCATTTATGTCTGTCAGATGAGGTGACTATTATGGGGTCGGTCAAATTTCATTTGTTTTTAAACTGAACCATTGGAGGAAAATGTCCTCTATGTGGGAGTTTTTCCTCTAATGATTTTTGGTAGACATGGAGTCTCTGGTATAAATGTGAATGTAGCCTTACAATGCCATAATCATAAAACAGTCTTGTTTTACTGGTTCCTAGAAAGTGTTACTATATAACATATTAATAATAATAATAATAATAATAATAATAATAATAATAATAATAATAATAATAATAATAACTATTATTATTATTATTATTATTATTATTATTATTATTATTATTATTATTATTATTATTATTTCTGCAGAGAATAAACATGAACAGAATATTTTATTAATTAGCGATACATTACTATTAACATCAGCTGTTCGGAAACCATTAATGATCAAAGTATACAAAGTGCAAAGACACATTCACAAATTCATCAATGTATTAAATAAAAAATGTTACCTCTTAGTTTCAAAAGCTCAATATATATATTTTTTTAAATGAAACACTTTTATAGTTCTGCTCATACATCTATGTACACAGGAAAACATTTGAAAGATTTCTACATTTTTGGAAACCCTTGAAAAACATCATTGCTCTTTTTTTGAAACTATTAGCCAGGTTCTGCTCCATGTGGTCGTGTCCTTCAGATCCAAAACACACGAGGTATTAAAGAGAATTGAAATGTAACGAAACTTTGTATTTCCCAGTAACATTTGTGTATAATACGCGTTGTAACTTTATTCATGACTATTTGGCTCCTTTCTGTGACATCCTCTTGTCCCCGTTCCTCTGTACTCGGCGTCTTACTGGAGTCCGGATAGGCGAGCTCTTATATAATGCAGGAGAGCTGAGGCTGGAGCTGTGGGATTGTCTTGGACATACTGTATGTTACATGAGGAGTTATCTGACTGTACTCACATCTGATAGTTGTTTGGCTTCAGTGTTCATTTCCTTGTTCTGTTTTCTTGGCTTTCCTTCAGTTCTTCTATGGTCCCAGAGGTGAATGATGATCATGTTCGGCAGCAGAGTCCTCGGCGTCTACGACCATCAGACATATGAAGGTGAAGCATTACCTGCAGATATTTATGTACAAGATGAAGGCAGTGATCCAGGGAGAAGAATTCCGGGGAGATCTCTGTTATCGTCTAATAAGTCTCCAGTGATCTCATCAATAAAGGGAAATAAAAATACATTTGTAAATCATTAGCAGCTTCTAAAAATCTCTAACTATTGTTTATTATTCAGTTGTAAGACAATATCTTGGTAACTATATGTAGGTATTGGTTCTCCTTAAAGGGGTTGCGCAGGACTATGAATACTTGGCTGCTTTTCTTCTTCTCAGGAAGTGACATCATGTCCATTGGTCACGTGAAAACACCACATCTTTGTCCCATTAAAATGAATGGGACTGAGCTTCAGCATGGCCATGTGACCAACGGATGTGATGTCACTTCCTGAGAAATAAACCAGCCATATTATTGGAGTCCTGCACATCTGCATTAAGTAGATCTCACTGGTGTAGAGAAAGTTATACTTAAAGTTTTTTGTTATTATTATTTTTAAATATTCAACATAACATACGGCCCCCAAGAAGAAGAGAACAGGCTCTCTAGTGCCACCTCTAGGCAGCTACTCTGTGATCATAACACCCTTGAGACATGAATAGGTATATACGCTGGACCTGAGCTGTATACAGATACCCATACTCATCTTTCAAAGAAAGAGTAATAGGATAGAAAATGGCCTAGACGCTAGGTAGTGTGAAGTGGAGAGAGGTATAGTGTGGGAGAACTGCTATATTTCCCCCAGATTGTTGCAGTATGCTTGGGCATTCAGCTGTTAGGTCCCGGACTGGAGTAAAGTTCGGGACAGTCCTGCAGGGCAATCCACTCCAGGCTTGGGAATAGACCAGCAGAGCCCTGTAAGTAGCACAAGTGTGCTGGTTAGTGAGATAGAGGAGAGAGACTGAAATACTGACACAGTCAACCAGTCTGGGAGAAAGCTCTGCCAAAGAGGACACTACTAAAGAGTTGGGTATGTGCACCTCTTATTGATCTGGAAAAAGTTGTTTATTGGGAGGCCAGCGGTAGGCTGACCCCTGGTTAGTGAGGGAACAACTCATGTAGTAAGCCGCCGGAGAGGCGGAGGGTTTTTTTTTTGTTTGTTTGTTTTTGATATGCTGAGCAGCACAATCTTTTTATTTAAACTTGTCTGCTGCAATAAAGGCTGATTTGAAGAGGAAACCAGAGCGTCTGAATCCCCGTACATCACATATGGTGCTTCGGATGCGGGCACTACAGGTCCCAGCATGCCTTGACCAGCTGTAATCATACAGACTAGTAACCAGTTAATGTCCTGGGTTAATGCAGCTGCAAAGTTGTCCAGTAAAGATGCCACAGGTGCAGAGATGGAGGAAATACTGAAAGTACTGTTTCAGGCTAATGCCATGCAACAGCAAGCTGATACCACGCAACAGCAAAAGAACACTGCGTTGCTGGAAAGTGCACATGAGGATCTTCAGCTCATTCAAGAGGTTGTGAAACAAGTGGCTACTTTGTCAGCAGAAACCTCTAGTGTGTTGTGGGAACCGGAAGCTGTTGCTGAGACAGCAGCCAAATGGGTTACCCAATTTCTCCAAAAGATGACTGCTGATGATGAAGTGGAGGCGTTCCTGACGGTATTTGAGCGCACTGCTGAGAGAGAGGGTTTACGAGAGGAGCAATGGGCCGGAGTAGCGGTGCCATTCCTCACAGGAGAACCGCAGAAAGCATACTACAACCTAGTGGTTGAGGAAGCCAAGGGCTATGAGAAGCTGAAAGCGGAGATCATGGCCCGCTTAGGGGTGAACATATGCGTACGGGCTCATAGGGTACAGCAGTGGACTTTTTCAGAGGATTCCCCAGCGTGGTCACAAATGCACAACCTAGTACTCTTAGTAAAGAAGTGGCTGCGGCCTGAAATTCACACTCCAACTCAGATCACAGAAATCATAGTGATGGACAAGTTCATACGGTCCTTACCACCAAAACTGCAGAGGTGGATTGGACAGGCAGACCCTGGAGATGCTGATCAGCTGGTAAGCCTTGTGGAGAGGTACCAGGCAATGAAAGACCTGTTGCAAAACTGTCCACGTGAGTCAACCACGGCCCGGCCTCAAAAAGCAGCTTGATCTCCAAGCAAGGTCGTACTTTGGGCCAGAGAGGCTCCTCCCCTAACCGTCAACCTGAAGCTGAAGTGAAGGGATCCAGTAACAAAAGTTCTGGGGGGAAACTGCAGATGCGACCCATGACTCCACCAGGAATACCTGCTGTGATCTACTGTTGGAGATGCAAAGGGCCAGGACATATTGCAGCCAACTGTCTCCTGACTGAAGAACCAATGGATTGCAGATCAGCCAGAAGAATGTCACTCTTTGCTCATTCAGTAGGACTGACAGAGACCCTCTGTGGCACTCAGACCCATGAAGTGGGGGTTGTCAAATCACTTCTTCACAGTATGATATTAGGCTAGAGACTCTCTCCTCTTTTGGAATTTGTGGAGTCATCAAGGGTCTCTTGCTGACCGTGTGGACAACCCCAGACCCAATGTGGTGACAGAGACACCGACAAGTGACTCTGTGATCTCTGATGAGAGCCCTGAAGACCCTGACTGGAGAACTTATTAGAAGCCGATAGATCCTGGTCATAGTGCACCAAGTGTTGCAGTGACCTTGGATGAGGAAAGTTTTCCCCTGTCATGAACCTGTCATGGACATCATTCAGGGCCATTTTGAGTCTGCTCAACTGCAGGATCCCACCTTGGCTAGGGGGTGGGAAAATGTTAAGGTGCTTGATCGGAAGCCCAAATATGCGGGAGCTGAGAATGAATACCCGCACATGTCGGTTATAAAAAATAATCTGTACCAAGTGGATAGAATAAGAGGTGAGTTAGTAGAACAGTTGGTAATGCCCCGGTCACACCAGCGGAAGGTGCTAGAACTAGCTCATCAGCATCTGCTTGGGGGACATCTTGGGATTGAAAAAACCAGGGAGCGAGTTTTACAACGTTTTTTTTTTTTTTTTTTTCTGCTAATAATTGAGGCTCCATTTAAGAGGTTGGCCATGGATATAGTAGGCCCACTGCCAAAGTCCTCCCAGGGACACCAATATATTTTGGTAATTTTAGATTATGCCACCTGGTACCCGGAGGCAGTACCCCTGAGAGCCGCCACAGCTAAGGCAATCTCTCGGGAACTCTTTCTGATGTTCACTCGGACTGGCATACCAAAAGAAATATTAACAGACCAAGGAACTCCGTTTATGTCACGGGTCATGAAGGAGTTGTGCAAAATGCTGAAAATCCAACACATACGGACTTTGGTTTATTACCCTCAAACCGATGGTCTTGTTGAACGCTTCAACAAAACACTAAAAGGGATGCTCAAGAAAGTTGTTGGTAAAGATGGTAAAGACTGGGACTGCCTGTTGCCGTACCTGTTGTTTGCTATATGAGAGGTCCCACAGTCTTCTACCGGATTTCACCTTTTGAGCTGGTTTATGGACGTCAGCTTAGAGGTCTGCTTGACATTGCAAAGGAGACCTAGGAACAGGAAAACACTCCATACAGAAGTGTGATCGAACATCTTGCCAGTATGCAGGATAGAATGGCAGCAGTCTTGCCCCTGGTCCGAGAAAATCTGGAGAGAGCTCAAAGTGCTCAAAGTAGGGTCTATAATCGACCTACTAAGTTGCACACTTTTAAACCAGGGGATCGAGTACTAGTGCTCGTACCAACGGTGGAGAGTAAGTTCCTGGCAAAGTGGCAAGGGCCCTAAGAGATAGTATCCCGAGTCGGAGAGGTGAACTACAAGGTGTTTCAACCAGGGACACGCAATACTGAACAAATATATCACGTCAACCAGTTAAAGCCATGGATTGAACGTGAAGCACTCGGGGCAGTGAATGTTCCAGCAGTGACAAGTGCTGAGGCCCATGTTGAGAGGAGAAATCCACTGTCCAGTTCAGAGACAGAGGTACAAATCTCCGAAGCTCTCACGCAAAGGCAAAAGCAGGAGGCATGAGAGTTGGTTCAGCGTAATACTGATGTGTTCTCAGCACACATCTGATCTAGCAAGACATTGTCACTGAGCCACATGTTCGGGTTCAGTTAAAGCCATATCTTGTCCCAGAAGCACGCCGGCATTTGATTGCTGAGGAATTCACAAGATGCTGGAACTGGGTGTCATAGAGGAGTCAAAGAGTGAGTGGGCAACCCCTATTGTGTTAGTCCCTAAACTGGATGGGACCCTCCGGTTTTGCTATGACTTTCGACGCCTAAATGAGATATTCAAATTTAACGCATATCCAATGCCACACGTGGTTGAATTGATTGAGAAGTTGGGATGGGCTCACTATGTGTCAACCATTGACCTAACAAAGGGATATTGGCAAATATCCTTTTTTCCAACAGCCAAGGAGAAGACAACTTTCATTACCCCAGAAGGCTTATTCCAGTACCGAGACATGACGTTCTGGTTGCACAGAGCCCCAGCAACTTTCCAGCGTTCAATGGACATTGTCCTAAAACCCCATGTGAAGTATGCGTCTGCCTATCTGGACGACAAAATCACGGCCGCAAAATAACGTGGCGTATACGATCCTACCTAAGGCGTTTTGAAACTAGCTCTAGGTCAATCATCCATTACCTGGATGACTTTTTGTTTATTGGCCCAGGTGGTGATAGCCGTTGTCAATTTTTGTTGGATTCTTTTCGTTCCTTGTTGTCCAGGATGGGAGTTCCATTGTCCTGTGAGAAGACGGAAGGCCCCTGTACAGTCATCTCCTTCTTAGGGATTGAGTTTGATTATAATTTGATGGTCTTCCGTCTTCCCCGGGATAAGTTGGAAAAAATGGTTCATTTGCTTGATGGTTTGTTGTCTGCCTGCAAAGTGACTTTGCGGCAAATGCGATCCCTATTGGGCATTTTGGCTTTCGCCTGTTGGGTGATGCCAATGGGCCGTGTCCTCTCCAGGCGCTTGGATTTGGCTACGTGGGGTGTTGTTGTGCCGTCTCATAGGATTTGGCTTATTCGTTCCCTTAAGGCTGATCTGTCTGTTTGGCATACTTTTCTCGGTTCCTACAATGGTAGGACTTGCGTTTAATCCATTGAAGTGGGTAATCAGGAGTTGTCTTTGTTCACAGATGCTTCTGGCTCAGTTGTCTTTGGTGCAGTTTTCGGCTCTGAGTGGTGTTCTGAGCAGTGGCCTCTTGTTTTGGCGTGATACCGGTTTATGTTCCAATTTGACCTTCCTTGAGTTGTTCCCAATCGTGGTGTCGGTAGTCCAGTGGGGTGAGTCCTTGCAGGACCGTTGTGTATGTTTTTGGTGTGATAATGAAAGTGTGGTGAATGTTATTAATCACTTGTCTTTGTCTTCTCACCCTGTGTTGTATTTACTTAGGTTCCTGGTTTTGCGGTGATTGGAACTGAACATTTGGTTCCGAGCGCTCCATGTTCCTGGTGTTAATAATTCGATTGCTGATGCCCTTCCCCGATGTCAATTGAAGGTTTTTCGTCAGCTGTTGCCAGAAGCGGCCCAGGTGGGGCTTCCGTGTCCTCCTTTCCTGTGGGACTTGGTGAAGGTCAAGTGATGTCCTTGGTGCAGCAGTCGGTGGCTCCCGCCACTTGGTCAGGATATGGTAAGGCGTGGGATGAGTGGTAATCATTAGTTCAAGGTGGCTGAATCTGCGCAGGCTTGTGCTCTAGTTTCCTTGCGCTATCTGTCATTTTTTTGCGACGGTGGGTTTTTAGCAGCGGTGGCGAGTCGTTGTTTTTCCAGCGTTAATTTTAATTTCCAGTTGCGAGGGTGGGAAAGCATTTTTACATCATTCGTGAAGGGTTGGGCTCGTGAGGGCTCGTCGGCCGACTATCATCATCCGGTGTCCTATGACTTATTGTGTCAAATGGTGTTGGTGTTGCCTCAGGTATGTGCTGATCCTTATGAGGCTACAGTTTTTTCAACTGCGTTTGTTTTAGCGTTTTTTTGGCACAGTGCGGGTTGGGGAACTTGTCTCTGCTTCCAAGAACAGGTGGGGTGGTTTATGCGCTGATGATGTGGTCTTAGCTAACGAGGTGCTGCGCTTGCGCATTAGGTGCTCCAAGACTGATCAGGCTGGTAAGGGTGCGTGGATACCTCTCCGATCCATTAGTGGCCCGATCTCCCCAATTTGATTGGTGTCTAAATGCCACTTACTGTGCCCATCTGGTGTACCTTTCCTGCTGCACATGTCTGGTGATCCTATTCCAGTTTTTCAGTGCCGTTTGGTTCTGCGTCGGTGTTTGTCCACCCTGGGACTTCCCCGGGTGAATATGGCACTCACTCTTTTCGTATGTGTGCGGCTACGGAGGCGGCGCACGCAGGCTTGTCGGTAGGGGAAGTTAATATGATGGTGTTCTTCTTGCTATGTGGGCTTCGTCCGCCCGGAGTTCTTTGTTTTTCAGGAGTGCGGCGCCCATTTGTGTGCATACTCGGGCATAGTTACATCTTCTGGGTGGCGCAACTAGCCGGGTGCGAACAGGTAGAAAGACGCTTGGATTCCGAGATGTGAATGTGTCCTGGCGTGGTATTTGGGAACTTAGGCGGTGCCAAGTGTTGCCGGAGGCTACCGAAGTCAGCCGGAGTGGTGCTTCTCCGGTCGTGTTAGTCATTCATGCCGGGGGCAACGACGTGGGGTCTCTTGGCATGGCTGAACTCATAACGCTGATGCGTGCTGATATTGATAGGATGGTGGGTTATTTTTCGGAGGTAGTGCTAGTTTGGTCCAAACTGGTCCCCAGGGTGACATGGCAAGGCGCTAAGGATGCTGTAGCGATAGAGAGGTCTCGTCACACCATCAATGCGTGACTTTCACGCTTCGTACGTTCCAAAGTAGGAGTTGTAGTGCGACACCGCCAATTAGAAGGGGACAATAGACGCCTTATGCGCCCCGATGGAGTCCATTTAAACAATATCTGCTTAGACATCTTTTTGTCAGGTATTCAGGACGGGGTCGAACAGGCCTTATATTTGTTAGGTGGTGGTCAGAACCCTGATAGATGCAGGGTTCCTCCGTGGTGGTTTAGTAGTTAATGTCGGGATGGTGGCGGATTTGTCCGCAAGGAGTCCTGTGGCTGACATATCGCGTCATCCCATGGCTTTGTGACGTTGCCACGTAGTTCGTGGACAGTTGGACATCTTGAGTTGGTTAAGAAAGGTTAAAGTATGACGTTTTAAAGTTAAAATATATAATTAAATAATAAAGCTGTGGCCTACCCCGTCCACTTCGAGTTCCAATTTTTGTGGTGTCTTTATTCTTAAGGTGGGCGGGGGGTGATCTCAATGCTGAAGTTATGTTAGTCTACACAGTGTGATTGAAGACAATGGAGGAGTTCCTCACCTGTGGCAAATGAGGTGCAGAACACCATGACACCTCTGTGGCTTGCACATGTGGTATGCTGGAGGATCACTGGGAGTTGTCCCTCCAATGTAGGATTAGGACACAGTGGAGGATGAGGCGGAAATTGTTGCAGGACTGTTGGCATGTGAACGTGGAGGTGAAAGCTGTGTCACCTATCCAAGTAGTACAAGCTACATTTTTATTTATTTTTCTGGTGATGTAGCCATACAAGGGCTTGTTTTTTGGGGTGTGAAATGAGTTTTGTAATAACACTATTTTTGGGTGCCTAAAACTTTTTATTGGTGAATTAAAAAATAATAAAAAAAATTCCAGCATAGATCTTCAGCATTTGACGTTTTTTCTGCAACATGTTACCTTTATTTTGAGGTGCAGTGTGATTAAGGCATTGCCATTATCTGAGATAATGAGATTTTTGGTTGACAGAGTTGGATGAGGGATTATTTTTGCAGGACGACCTGTGCTTTTTATTGGTATTTTTTGGGAGTACATATGTTTTTTTTTTATCACTATTTATAGAATTTTTTATAAGGCGAGATGGTAAATAATTGTTAATATATATTATTTTTTACTGTTTAATGATGTCCCACTATGAGACCTTAACCAGCGATGTTGGGATTGCTGGTTCAGTATTATACACTGCAATACACTTGAATTGCAGTGTATAGAGGAAGTAAGCCTATGTAGACACATAGACTGACTTCCTCCATTTGGAAGCAGGATCAACCAGGTAGAGGGGCTCTTGCAGTCCAGGGTCACTAGCCAGACGCTGGGCTGCACAAAATATGAAACGGAACTCCCCAATCTCACCACAGGGGGCCTCATAGCCCAGGATGTACTACTATGTTCGTGTTTTTTTTTAATCACTTCCCAACATCCACTGTAATAGTACGGTGGATGTCGAGTGTTTAAATATGACGGCTACTTGGGAGCTGAGAGGTTGTCAAAGATGGCAATAACTGCTGGGGTTTTTTTTGGTTAAAGCTGACCAAGGTGCCATTTTACTGGCACCATTTTGTTGGGGACCGTCAGCACACGGAGCAGACTCAGGGGCCGCCGTCCTATAACCGTAACAGCCAGGAGCCTTGTGAAGGCTTGTCTTTAGTATCTTTACAAATCTTAACTAGAGATGAGTGAACAGTAAAATGTTCGATATTCGTTTCGAGTAGCCCCTCAATATTCGACTACTCGAATCGAATATCGAACCCTATTATAGTCTATGGGGGGGGAATTCTCATTTTAGGGGTAGGCAACGTTCGATCAAATTACACTTACCAAGTCCACGAGTGAAGGTCGGGCTGGATCCTCAGAGAAGTCCTTTAAGTGCAGCGTCCCAGCGGCGTCTTCCAGCTCTGAATTCACTCTGCCAGGCATCGGGCCTGGGCAGAGCCGACTGCGCATGCCCGCACTACAAGCGGGCATGCGCAATCGACTCTGCTCAGGCCCGATGCCTGGCAGAGTGAATTCAGAGCCGGAAGATGCCATGGGGAAGCTGCACGGAGAAGACTTCTAAAGGTAGGAGAAGAACCAGCATTGATTGACCGACTGTATAGCATTCGGCCAATAAATGCTGGTTCTGCATTGAACTTTTACATTCGAATAGCGAGTGGTACTTGATCGAGTACGAGTATTTCGAATACCTACTCCATCGAATACTACTCACTTATCTCTACTTTCTATGGGTTTTTTTTGGGGGGGAAGGGTTGGTACTTTTTGCAAATGTTATCTAAAACATTTTTTTATTTTTTTTTTCCATGGGGGAAATTTTTTATTTCACTAAGCTGATGCTTGGAAAAACATATTTCTGAAATGCTTCTTGTATGGCTTTCCAAATATCTTTATTCCTCAGACTGTATATAATGGGGTTGACCAAAGGAGTAAACACCGTATACAGCAGGGAGAGGATCTTACCCATGGATAGCGTGAGGCCTTTTGTTGGGACAACATAAACAGTGAATATTGTTCCATAGAATATGGAGACCACAATGAGGTGGGAGCTACAGGTGGAGAAGGCTTTCTGTCTACCAGTACTGGATGAGATCCGTAAGACTGCCCGAACTATACAAGTATAAAACACTACAATGATGGTGGTTGAGATGACGATAATTGGAATTCCTAGTAAATACATTTCTAAATGAATAATGAAGGTGTCAGAACAGGTGAGCTCAAGTAACGGAACAAGATCACAGAAAACATGGTCAATAATATTGTGTCCGCAAAAGTTAAGCTTTTCAATTATAGTTAAAGCCAAAGTAAAGGAAAAGTCGATCAACCAACAGATTAAGGTCAATATCCCACAGTGTCCACTTGTCATTATAGAGGTGTATCGGAGGGGGTTACAGATGGCCACATATCTGTCATAGGACATCACTGCGAGAAGAAGACACTCAAAGGATTCCATAGAACAAAAGAAATAAAACTGAGTGAAACATTCATTAAGAGTAATGGCCGCCCCATTATTCAGTAGGACGTGGAGCAGATTGGGGACAATATCTGTAGGTAACAAGATGTCAGTGATGGAGAGCTGTGCGATGAAGAAGTACATTGGGGTGTGGAGGATCTTACTGGTGGACACCAGGGTGATGATCAGGAGGTTCCCACATATTGTCCCACAGTAAACTACCAGGAGAAGACAGAACAGGAGAATTCTTAAGTCTTGGCTAACTTGAAATCCTAAAATGAAAAACTCAGTGACCGCCGTCAGATTCTTCTCCTGTATTTAGATGAAAAATTACAAATGATCATTTAAACAGAAATAATAAGAATTGTGGCCACAGTCTATGATCTAGAAGATTATATAGCAGATATTGTAAAATACAGTTGAATGTTCTATAACTCTGAATTTACCTTTAATATAAATCTATGACATATCTAATCATTGTATATACTTATATCCTCTTAGTTTATATATGTGCAGCAGGATTTTCCTTCGCATAGTTGATCAACTTAAAGGGGTTGCCCAGGATAAAATAAAGATTTTACAGCAAACTAATCCCCCCTCTCCCACCTGAATTTTAATTTACTTACTTAAAAAAATAAAAAATCTGTAATTATCCAAATTGATGCCCCAGGTAGACTTCCTAATATTCCAGTGATGTTCCATTTCTCCATTGCCAGAAACAGAACATCACCAATTATCCTTCCACCCCATCATACTTACCTGTCTTCATTCATCTGGGCACAAAACGTCACTTCCTTTATTTCTGCCGAAACCTGTGCAATAGAGCTTATTGTGTAATCATCGGGAGACATGAGGAGAAGAAGCCTGTCTACTACACTTCAACAATAAGGACCTGTTGGCTCTATTGTGCAAGCACCGCAGAAGTGCATAGACGTAGGAGACCATGGGACAGAAGAAACTGATCTGTAGGACACAGAAGACAGGTAAGTGTGATGGATGGGGAGGGGGAGGTATACTGATTAAGTTAGTCAGGTAGGTATGTAGAGTCAGTAGTCCGTGAGCTAGATAGGAAAATTGGGAGTGGGTGTGAGAGAGGGAGAGGGAGGGAGTAAGAGGATAATTTGAGTGAAAACAAATGCATCATGGTAGTTGTTGGCTAAGAGAGCAGGAATGTACACCATGTAAACAATGCAGTGGATGCCAGGAGCTCCGAGAAAATCCCAGAAATCCCTGAAGACACTGCTAAAGGTATTTTGGTGCACTGATTAACCCATTAATAGCACTAAAATAGTTTTTTTTTTTTTTTTTTTTTTTTTTTAGCCTGGAGCTTCTACGAGACAAAGCCACTATGGCTCTTTTGATAGAATTATAGACATTTTAGTATACTTGCTGTTTTTAGTATGTATATGAAACAAGAGACAGCAGTACAAGTGCACAGCGGCTTCTCCCAGAGCCCAGCAGACCCCAATGACTATAAAAGGATCTGTTGTGTGTCATTTGTTAGCAGAGGAAGACGTCTTCTGCGATGGAGTATTTCCTCAATAGATTTTTGGTGGACAGAGAGTCTCTGGTGCTGATGTGAATGTCGACTTAATCAGGAAACAACTGTATTTAATACCTGCTGTATATATCATTGTAACAAATTAATTTAAAGATTTGTATTCTTATTATAATTATTATTATTAGAAAAGATAAATATTGTCAATAAATATTATGCCAAAGTATGATGATTGCTATTAAGGATAAACAAATATTAACATATTTTTTACATTAGAAATGTATTAATCAGCAGTTCTGAAACATTAATTAACCAATAGGGTTGAGCCGATCTTGAGATTTCAAGATCGATTGTAAAATCCGATTTCCGATCATTTTCTAGCCGATCTCGATCCTGATCGCGATCGTGAAATATGCTCGATCGCCGATCGGAGTCCGATCCTTTCCGAACCCGATCCTCAACCCTAGTCAATGCTTCTCTATGGGAAAAGTCACTTTTAGGGTTGAGTCGATCTTGAGATAACCTCCGATCTCGATCCCGCTGGAAAAGATCGGGTCAGAATTCCGATCTCGATCGTGAAATTTACTCGATCGCCGATCGAAATCCGATCTTTTCCGATCCCAATCGCTCAACCCTATTAACCAAATAATCAAAGTGCAAAGAAAACTTTTTTAGATTATTACTTAAAAATAGAAAATATCAGCTCTATAAAGCAGAAATCTTTATAGAGCTTTATAGAGCTGATATTTTCTATTTTTAAGTAATAATCTAATAAAGTTTTTATTACACAACCCAAAATAATAATAAAAAGAAACACTATATAGTTATGCTCATAGATATTCATACACAAGAAAGAATTTGAAAGAATTTTGGAAAATGGGAACAATCCTGAAAAACCTCATTGCTTAATTGGGAGATACTGTATTAGCCAGGTTCTGCTCCATGTGGCCGTGTCCTTCAGGTCCAAAACACACGAGGTATGAAAGAGAATGAAAGTATAAAAAACTTTATATCTTCCAGTAACATTTGGGTATAATACGTGTTGTAACTTTATTCATGACTATCTGGCTCCTTTCTGTGACATCCTCTTGTCCCCGTTCCTCTGTACTCGGCGTCTTACTGGAGTCCGGATAGGCGAGCTCTTATATAATGCAGGAGAGCTGAGGCTGGAGCTGTGGGATTGTCTTGGACATACTGTATGTTACATGAGGAGTTATCTGACTGTACTCACATCTGATAGTTGTTCGGCTTCAGTGTTCATTTCCTTGTTCTGTTTTCTTGGCTTTCCCTCAGTTCTTCTATGGTCCCAGAGGTGAATGATGATCATGTTCGGCAGCAGAGTCCTCGGCGTCTACGACCATCAGACATATGAAGGTGAAGCATTACCTGCAGATATTTATGTACAAGATGAAGGCAGTGATCCAGGGAGAAGAATTCCGGGGAGATCTCTCTGTTATCGTCTAATAAGTCTCCAGTGATCTCATCAATAAAGGGAAATAAAAATACATTTGTAAATCATTAGCAGCTTCTAAAAATCTCAATCTCATGTTTTTCTGTTGTAAGACAATATCTAGGTAACTATATGTAGGTACTGGTTCTCCTTAACCACTTCAGTACCGGGCCAATTTGTGGTCCAGGACCAGACACATTTTAGGTTTATTATGTATGTGCGGTTTTGAGGTCTGTAAAATTTTTCTCGTATGTCTTAGTCAACTAATTTTTGCGTCTTTTTTCGGGGACACATAGGGCTTTATTTTTATGTTATTTTTATTTTCAAATGTGTTTTAATTTTTTTTATATCCAGGAAAATATAAACAAAATAGGAGGGAAATTGTGTCTGGTTTTCAATTTATATTTTTTTTTTTATTTAATAACACAAAGTGTCACTGAAAAGCTTTATAATATAGTTTTTCCTCTCCGTTACGGTAATTTTTATTTTGTATGGTGTCGTCGGGGGTGGGGCTATAACCTTTAATAACGGCGTTTTATTAGCGTATTATTTATTTATTTTTTTATTATTTTATTTACATTTTTAAAAAAACTTTTTTATTATATTTTTATTTTATTTTTTTCCCAGATTGTGTCCCTATAAGGTGATAAGAGACCTTTGGGGACATCTGATCACTTTTTTTTTTTGTACTTGAGGCTGATTTCTCCTATAACTGAGGCTGCTACATTTAATCTCAGTTACAGGAGGAATACAGACCCCTGCACACTGTATACACAGTATGCAGAGCTGATCTGAGTCCTGTAGGACCCAGAAGCTCTGGCAGGACACTGCTCCCGGCAGATCACATGTCTGCCGGGTCAGAGGGCAGCTGATTTATGGCTGCGTCCATAGCTGTGTATACAGCGCTCATTGAGTGCTGTATACACCGCGATCGAGATAGCAGAGCAGGTAATAAATCTGCCCTGCCATCTCTCTGGGAGCTCCGGCTGAAGTTACAGCCGGCTCCTAGTGAAAGCAGCTACACGGTCTCCGTGCAGCTGCTGTGTTCTGGTGGACATACAGGTACGTCCTGGCAGAACTAGACAACCACTATCCGGACGTATATAGTCTATGGGCGGTCCGGAAGTGGTTAAAGGGGTTGTACAGGACTATAAATAGTTGGCTGCTTTCTTCTTCTCAAGAAGTGACATCATGTCCATTGGTCACATCAAAATGTCACATTTTTTTTTCCATTAAAATGAATGGAACTGAGCTTCAGCATGACCATGTGACCAACGGATGTGATGTCACTTCCTGAGAGATAAACCAGCCATATTATTGGAGTCCTGCACATCTTCATTAAGTAGCTCTCACTGGTGTAGAGAAAGTTATTTTTAAGTTTTTTTGTTATTGTTATTTTTAAATATTCCACATAACGGTCCCCAAGAAGAAGAGAATGGACTCTCTAGCGCCACCTCTAGGCAGCTACTCTGTGATCATAAGACCCTTGAGACATGAATAGGGAGATGCGCTGGACCAGAGCTGTATACAGATACCCATACTCATTTTTTGAAGTTATAATAATAGATTAGAAAATGGCCTACATGGTAGGTAGTATAGGTAGGACTAGAGAATTGGGTTTCTTCCTTATGGGGCACACAATCATTACTTGTAAGTTTTTATTCCAGTTTTATTTTCACAAACAGACTCACAATCTTTCAAAAAGATGATTCAAAGGAATCTAATCTCACCAACCAGATCCTTACTCTGCTCCGATAAGGTTTGGCTAATATCCCTAGTCATGTCTCAAGGCACCTCTAATGGTTTGGACAGTTGATAACAGTGTAGCTACCTATAGGGGGCAGTAGAAAGAAAGTAATCTCTTTTTTTAGGAGAGAAGAAAGAGGAGAAGAAGAGGGAGGTGAGAGAAGAAGGAGAATGTGAAGAGTGGGGGCAAGAAGGTAGAGGGGAAAGGCAAGGGAGGAACATGGAAAGGAAAACAGTGAAATGAGGTAAGAAACAAAAAAGGGAAGGAAGAAAATGGGAATAGGGAAGATAGAGGGTGATAGAAGGGTGGTGTCTCGTACAGGCTTTCCTATTACGTGACTCTCAGGGGTGGACTCAACTCCACTCACTCAATTTTGCACTTGGCCTTTATTCTTCTTCAAATTTATCGTAAGTCTCACCCCAACACAATCCACGCAACCCAAATACACACCGCTGCCACCCCCGCTGATTCAGGTCCAGCAGAAACCTTGCACATATATACAGTATACTTCAAACAAATAACAGGTTTATAGAGCATATACAAAGTAGCCTTAAAATGATCACTTCAATACCTCCATGACTCAGTGCTACATATATGGAGAGATAAGAAATGACCCAACAGCTGTAAAAATACAAAGGAATAATACTTACGATTCTTTGGTACTGGGAAATTGGACATCTTCTGTAGGGAGAACAGACACATCCAGCTCTGTTATCTGACTCCACAGATGGGACAGAGAATCTAGGTCTCAGTCTCAGTTAAAGCCAGTGTCCAGCCACAACTCCCTGCCAAGTAGTCTCACCCCCCACCCCCGTCCCCCTTCCTCACTGCAGGATCCTAAGAAAGAAGGATGTTTTACTGGTTACTGGAAAGCTGTGTCTGGGGTTGGGCTCAGGGTCTTTAGGACCTCTCTCTCTTTTCACATCTGTTTGTCAGAAGAGTTTTGTCCAGGGGTAACAAATCTATTTGGTGGGAGCCAGAAAGGTGAACCACCCCTTGTATACAAGAAAAACCACTGAAGCGAACTGACCAGCAACGTAAAGACATAGGATTAACAGGATTTAGGTAAATTGTATATAAAACAACACATATCAAAGAAAAATATATAAATGGGGGTTCTCTCATAATAACAGAAGGCAGCAGAGTGGAATACATGGACTATGATGGTAGAAATGGTCAAGTACAAGCTTAATCAGTGAATATCCAAGTGTTCTGGTCTCCCAACCAGGGTGATCATAAGCGGAGGAAGCGTCCAGCCATGTGACTACTGCAGACAATCAGCAGTAAGATGTCATGAATGTCATGTGATTACTGAAGCCAGTGGCTAGCTGCAGCTGTCATGTAGGTGTACAGCACATCAACCCTCCATGCTTAGGTGACCTCAAATAATCTAGTGATAGCACCCCTTCTATGCCACATCCTACAGATAGCACCCCTTATATACCTGGTCCTAGAGATAGCACCCCTTCTATGCCACATCCTACAGATAGCACCCCTTATATACCTGGTCCTAGAGATAGCACCCCTTCTATGCCACGTCCTAGAGATATAAAAAAAAAAAAAAAAAAAAACTTGCAAGTCTTCAGTAGGTGATACCTTTTTTAATGGCTAACTCATAATGATGACAGAATATGACGTTTCGAAGCTTCTAGGCTTCTTCAGATATATCTAAAAACACTTTCTGAAGGCTGCGTATCTATGTACAACTGAACACAGGGATAGGCGGGAATCAAACCCAGGACTCCAGTGCTAACCACTGAGCCAATATGTTACCCCCTAATTTTAATGCCATTTGTGATCACACAACCAATGCCACTATGTAACCCTAAATGTGACCCTAGCCTAGCTGATGAAATGACCTATCTTCTTCTTTTTTCTTAGCAAAATAAGATATTTTTCAAGTCATTATCTTTAAATACAAGACAAACCCCAAATTATTAAGACGTCTAAATATAAGCAGTAGATAAACTATCGACAACTCATCTAATTTCTGTAAAGAACAATAAAAAAAGAAAATCAAGCATAACAAATCAATAATCAATGTTTTTCTACTGATATATAATAAGAAGTTTTTAATATCTGTGTTAACATCATTTTAATAATCAGACATTTTTTATGATTTTTAAATTTGAAAAAAAAAACATCAATACAAAATAGATTTATTTGATTTCTGCAAAATGCAATTAAAATTAAACTATTAAAATCATTAATTTATTAACAATGTATTAATATTTGCAAATTAATTCATAGAACATGAGTAGACATAATATTACTAATTTATTAACAATGTATATTTACCATCAGCTGTTCATAAACCATCAATATTTAAAGTATACAAAATATTAAAGGGGTTGTCCAGGATTTTTGTACTGAACCAGAAGGACAGGGAAGGAAAAACATAAGAAAAAAATTATACTCGCCTGTCCATGGTTCTCTGGTGTTTGCCACCGCTGCCCTGTCCAGCAGAGCCTTGGAATATGACCTGTCCACGTTGCGGAAACACACCTTTTTGTTGTTGCAGATTTTACTGCAGTTTTTTGAGTGGATTTAATAGAATGAAAACATCTAAGAGCTTCCTTTATATCTTCCATTCCTTTTTAATCCACTCCAGACTTTGGCTCAGAAAACTACAGCAAAATCTGCAACAGAAAAACATGGGGACTTAGCCTAAAGCAACACTGGTGATGTATATAAGTGATATGCTAGGACCTTTCCTGTGCGGTGAGGGCTTTCACTGTAACAAAAACCCGAATGTCGCTGGACTAGATATTTGAAACAGGTAAAACAAACAAACAAACAAACAAAAAAAAAAGCAAATGCAAATTGTCTATAAATGCAATGTTTAATGTATGTATTTGAATTTATTTAAATGATAAATTAAACCTAAAATATAAAGTACATAATCTAAAAAAAGGGCTCTGAATAGAACAAAAATAAAATAAAAATAAAAAATAAATAAAATGAAATAAATAAAAAAATAAATAAAAATCTGATTTCAGAAGAGAGCAAACAAAAATAAACCTAATATTAACAATTTAATAATATTAATATTATCCATAATCCATAAATCATCTATAATTACTAAACACACTGGGTTGGTAGCACCAAACAAAGTAAATTAGTAACATCTGAAAAGGTACTCCTAGAACAAAAATATGCTAAAACATAACTTTTAATAGTCCGACTAAAATTCAGAAATTCGTTCACTTGCAAAATGAAATAAAACTCAAAACAAGGGGTAGGGGTAGGGGTGGACACTTTGCCATACTCCCACCCTGAATCACAAATAGTCTCTTTCTTAAGAGAGGAGGAAAGGGGTTTCTTTAATTAGTTCTATGTTATTGCCACATTAGCGATATCTAAACACTAGAACTCATAGAACACCCTCACTCCGTTTCTCCTCTGACACTCAAATTACCGCCCCACCCAAGGCTGCAGTCATAGCTCCTGCTCACTTGGTCGGTCAATGTGAAGTAATGCTAGCAGGAATACATTGTGGCCCTGGTATTGTTTCTTGGGCTATACAATGTATCCCATCTATTAGACCCCTGAGAGCTCTCTGATGTAAACCCCTACAATAATGGGTGTTCTCTCTTTCCGGGGTAGTTGCTAATTACTTGCATGGGTAGGGCAAAAATCCCTTGGCACTAAAGGACACTAGGGGTTAACTAGATAAATCAATCTGTCCCTCTACGCGTTTCGTTTTACACTCATCAGGAGAGTGATATTCAAGTAATGAATAGAGCGTCAAAAAATAATAAATTGCGGTTAAAACCACATTTCCTGCAGCCCCGATGGTAGGCTGCAGTATAGAAGCGAGTCCGACGCTGGTTGCTGTTCTAGCCGTGTTTAAAAAGGCCGGGGTCCGGTCTCGGCCCCTCCTCCGTCAGACCCGCCCACCGCAAGCCGGCCAAACAGAATATCTCTGGCCGGACAACGTCATGGTGGGCGTGACAGGGGAGGAGTCAGTTCCTCGCGCAATCGCCGTTCACTCTCCCAAAGGGACCGTCGTAGCGAATCTCCAAACATGTAAGTATAATTAGATAAGAAAAATAAGCATATAGCTCACCACCTCCAGTTAGTTTGATAAGTCCTTATAATTCCTGGGTGCACGATCCTGGCCTCTGACTAAGGCACTTTGTAGTTGAAGCATATAGAAAAGGATAGTAGGATCCGCTCGACCAGGTAAGTTAAAAAATAACTTTTAATCCGACATGGTTAAAAAACACACAAAAGTAAATAGATGTGAAATGACAAAAAAGAAGAAAAATGGTGATTAAAACCACATTCTGATAGCTCTAGCTGACGCGTTTCAAGACACAGGGTCTCTTACTCATAGCTTTGCTTCTGGTTTTAATCACCATTTTTCTTCTTTTTTGTCATTTCACATCTATTTACTTTTGTGTGTTTTTTAACCATGTCGGATTAAAAGTTATTTTTTAACTTACCTGGTCGAGCGGATCCTACTATCCTTTTCTATATGCTTCATGTAAGTATAATGTACGGTAAGTATCTCCACAGGCTTCTTCACGGACCAATGATCCCTAGGAGGGGACTTCGGTAATGCGGTTAGGCACGATGTCAAAGATGCTTCCACGTCTAATGGAGTTAGATGTAGCCACCCTCATGATCTAAGAGTATACTCATTCGGACATCCCTGAAACAAGGGGGAGGGGGGGGGAGGGGGGGGGCGCTAGTAGAACGCCATTGGACAAAATATCCACAAGCGCTCGCCATCCACTCACATAACTTTAAGTGTGAACACCGCCATATCCCGCCTCCGATCGTACTAAGAGCTAATCCTGCGGCATTGAGCATCATCTGACATTCATTACTCCGCATACTCCAATAGATCTTCGGTCCATTAGTATTAGTTGTTTACTAACACACATACAATGTATTCCATACTTCAATCATGCGGGCAGACGATCTATCAGTTCACGCCTTTAGGGACACGTATACATATGTGCACCCGCTACCCCATTTAGATCTCGTTCACAGTGATAACAGCAGCTTTACAGTCGCTCAGTCCAGACTGTCATTACTGCCCCTGTCCATTGCTTGTATACAAAATAGAATGACCAAACCGTCACTATTACTGAAATATATAGACAGCACCGCAGACATACAGTCCTCATCTTTCCATCTGGATGAGTGCAATAAGGATATCAATAAAGATGTATATCACTCCTCCATTGTCCTGTTATTATTTACGTATATGAAGAGCGCCACAGCTAAACAGATTTCCTCACTCATGGGGATCGACTAAAGAGGAGCAGGTAAGTGTCATCTCATATATCACACATGCATATCAAACCTGCGTGTAGGTCTTCAACACTGGTGGCTATTACTGCCACGTTATGTCATTTATTAGATCTATCTGCAAGTGCATGGGAGAGGGGGGGGAGAGAGACGTTTTCCCGGGGTGGGGGGGGGAATGGTCGGGGAGGGGGGTGTCGACCTCCCTATTTATTCTAATTACCCCCAAGCCCTCCTTATTTATGTTGTATGCTCAATCCTACAATAGATCCCCTCAATCTCCTATCCCATATTGACCTCTTCTGGAGATACCTTCCCATATACCCACTTTACACAAATGGGAGAAATGATAAGTTATCATTTAGGCCCTTAGGTCTAACACAATTAAACCTAAAAATCCACTGCGCTTCTTTGCGCAAAATCATTCTGTCCCAATCACCTCTTCTCTCGTTTTTATGTATGCATTCCATTCCTTGAAATTTGAGGCAGAATACGTCCCCTCCATGAACATGACGAACATCGAGGATGCGTCTTCGAAATTGTCTCTTGGTCTTTCCCACATAGTTCAACTCGCAAGAACACGAGATAACATAGACAACACCCTCCGTATAGCAGGAGATGAATTGATTTGTGGTGTATCTTTTACCCGTGGCAAATGCTGTCACCTCACGACCCTTTCTGATATGGCCACAGGCCCTACAAGAGCCACACTTGTGAGTTCCTGGTGTCAATTCAGATGTTAGCCATGTAGTTCTTTTTTCTGGCTCCAGGTGGCTCTGCATAAGGATATCCCCTAAATTCCTGCCCCGTCTATATGTCACTGATGCTGTAGGTGAAATCACCCTTTGAATATCAGGGTCTTGAAGCAATATTCCCCAATATGTCCTCAAAATCTGCCGGACCTCCTGTGTATGTTTATCGAAGGTTCCTATAAGGCGGATGGTATTATCCTTCTCCTTATTGGGTTTGGGTGTAAGGAGGGAGTCCCTCGGGGTATCTCTAGCGTGTCTATAGGCCGTTTCCAAGACCTGCCTTGGATAGCCCCTATCCAGGAACCTCCTCATCAGTATCTCGCTCTGTCTGTCAAATTCTGCTAATTCGGAGCAGTTCCTCCTAACTCTGAGGAATTGCCCTTTCGGGATACCTTTTTTCAGGGGCTGAGGGTGATGGCTATCATATCGCAGCAGTGCGTTAGTCGCCGTTTCCTTCCTAAAAAGGGTAGTGGACAATTCTCCTGTTTCAGATAACGTAATTTCAATATCCAGGAATGAGATCGTCCGGAATGAGATCGTCAGGAATGAGATCGTCTTTGGATGTATCATAGACGTAAACTTCAAATTCAGCTGATTACTGTTAAGATGGCGCACAAATTCTTCAAAAGACTGGGTAGATCCTGACCAAATAATCTATGATACATCCAAAGACGATCTCATTCCTGGATATTGAAATTACGTTATCTGAAACAGGAGAATTGTCCACTACCCTTTTTAGGAAGGAAACGGCGACTAACGCACTGCTGCGATATGATAGCCATCACCCTTCTATACTGCAGCCTACCATCGGGGCTGCAGGAAATGTGGTTTTAACCGCAATTTATTATTTTTTGACGCTCTATTCATTACTTGAATATCACTCTCCTGATGAGTGTAAAACGAAACGCGTAGAGGGACAGATTGATTTATCTAGTTAACCCCTAGTGGCCTTTAGTGCCAAGGGATTTTTGCCCTACCCATGCAAGTAATTAGCAACTACCCCGGAAAGAGAGAACACCCATTATTGTAGGGGTTTACATCAGAGAGCTCTCAGGGGTCTAATAGATGGGATACATTGTATAGCCCAAGAAACAATACCAGGGCCACAATGTATTCCTGCTAGCATTACTTCACATTGACCGACCAAGTGAGCAGGAGCTATGACTGCAGCCTTGGGTGGGGCGGTAATTTGAGTGTCAGAGGAGAAACGGAGTGAGGGTGTTCTATGAGTTCTAGTGTTTAGATATCGCTAATGTGGCAATAACATAGAACTAATTAAAGAAACCCCTTTCCTCCTCTCTTAAGAAAGAGTCTATTTGTGATTCAGGGTGGAAGTATGGGAAAGTGTCCACCCCTACCCCTACCCCTTGTTTTGAGTTTTATTTCATTTTGCAAGTGAACGAGTTTCTGAATTTTAGTCGGACTATTAAAAGTTATGTTTTAGCATATTTTTGTTCGAGGAGTACCTTCTCAGGTGTTACTCATCTATAATTAAACTTAAAAGAGAAGAAACCTGAGTAAGTAAATACACATACCGTATATACTCGAGTATAAGCCAAATTTTTCTGGGAATGTTAAGAAAAAGATGAATTTTACCTACAAAACCATCACCTTTGTCTCCTACAAAAAATGATGTCCCAGGACCAGACCCTTGTGTTCCCCAGTGGTAGCGACTCGTCTGTCCTCAGAAAACACATCACAGATGTAGAATATATTGTCACATTTACCGGTTTATGACTTGTCAAAGAGCAACTGAAAGCAATAACATCTTCTTGTGAGATCTGGCAGGTAACACTGGAGAACAATCTATGGAATTGTTTCCTACGTCCTGTATGTTCCATGAGGACTTATTTGACTCTACTCACATCTGATATCTGTTCGGCTTCAGGATTCATCTCTATGTTCGGTTTTCTAGGCTTTCCCTCCTCTCATGGCTGATCCCAGAGGTGAAGGATGCTAAGTCCTCACAGTAGAATCAGTGTCATTGTCCATCAGACAAATGAATGTGAAGCATTACCGGCAGATATTTATAGAGAACATGAAGGCGAGGATCCAGCTAGAAGAATTCTGGAGAGATGTCTCTACTATTCATCTAATAAGTCTCCAGTGATCTGGTCAATGGAGGAAACTAAAGAAAAGTCTTAAGAAACTTTAAAAGTTTTGAAGTCAACTTTTTTCATATACACAAACTTTTTTCACATTTATAACTTTTTCCGTTCCTTGGAACTTCTGGTTCTCCTTAATGTGGTCCAGCTGGTGTAGGGGGTATTAGAGGCAAAGTCCTCTTCAATGGTCTGTCTAGTGCCATCTATGGACAACTACTCTGTGCGCTATGGCTCAAACCATTCTAAGATATTTGAGACATAAATAATGACATAAGCTGAACCTGAGCCACTCATCTGTATATAGATATCCCTAGTCATGACTCAAAGGCCATGGACATTGGCCTGCTTGGTAGAGGTAGCACTAGCAAGTTCCCTTCCTTCTTGAGAAGAGCTATTTTGCATATGCTTACGAGTAGATATGAGCGAACAGTAAAATGTTCGACTACTCAAATTGAATATCGAACCCTATTATAGTCTATGGGGAGAAAATGCTCGTTTCAGGGGTTGGCAAAGTTCAATCAAATTATACTTACCAAGTCCACGAGTGAGGGTCGGGCTGGATCCTCCGTGCAGTCTTCTCCTTGCAGCTTCCCCGTGGCGTCTTCCGGCTCTTCATTCACTCTGCCAGCCATCAGGCCTGGGCAGAGCCGACATGTAGTGCGGGCATGCGCAGTCGGCTCTGCCCAGGCCTGATGGCTGGCAGAGTGAATGAAGAGCCGGAAGACGCCGCAGGGAAGCTGCACGGAGAAGACTTCTAAAGGTAGGAGAAGAACCAGCATTGATTGACCAACTGTATAGCATTCAGCCAATCAATGCTGGTTCTGCATCGAACTTTTCCATTCGAATAGCGAGTAGTATGCGATCGAGTACGAGTATTTTGAACACCGTAGTATTCGATTGAATACCTACTCGATCGAGTACTCCTCGCTCATCTCTATTTACGAGTAATAGTTGCTTATAAGATTCTTTACACTAGTTGGATCTTCACAAGAAGAATCATCACCTTCAACAACTTCATGAAAGGTCCCCGACCCAGCCAACCACAAACCTATGAGGAGAACAATAGCATGTCTATAGATGGTCATTGGTTTGCCTAATATCTCTAGTCATGTCTCAAGGTGCTTGCAAAGGGATGACAATTGAGTACATTGTAGCTGCCTATAGGTGGCAGTAGAAAGACAGTTTTCTTTTTTCTTGATGGAAATGTTTTGTATCCATGGTACTATAAAATGTATATATCTATAGATGACAGCGGTTGTATAGATAACATTAAAGTCTAACCGATATTGAAGTCATCTTTTCAATAGTCTTTTTGTTGCGTTCTTTGACTGTATCACTATTTCTATGTCACTATTTAGTAAGTTTTCAGTGACAAGTTAAACTTTGCAATATTTGTAGCAGTCTACATAGTAACTAATACTAGTAGTACCCCCTGTCCCACCCTCTCCTGCCCCCATCACGATCAGCCCTCCTGATTTTTGGCTTTATTGTAGAGGTATTTGATTTAGCTAAAGTGGTAAAATATTACAAATCCAATATAAATAGAAGTTTTGGCGTGTTATTTTTAATGCAGAGCTAAAGTCAGAAACACGAGTGCTATAGCATTCGGTCAATCAACGCTGGGTCTGCCGGTGGAGGCGGAGTCTAAGAGTGGTCCACAGCAGTCTCCATTCTGGTCCGATCTTAGACTTCGCATCCTCACAGACCAGCCTCCAGCAGAACCAGCGTTGATTGGCCGAATGCTGTACTCTGTATGGCATTCGGCCAATCAACGCTGGTCAATGCATTCCTATGGGAAAAAGTCAGCTTGCGCATATCGCAAGCTGACAGGGATCCCAACGTAATACAGTGACTTGGACTTGTTAGATGCCCCCAGACATGCTTCCCCTGCTGTCCCAGTTGCATTGCAGAGGTGTTGGAATCATTTCATGGGGTATCATAGTGGACTTGGTGACCCTCCTGAGTCGAATGGTGGGATCCCCTGAAACGAAGCATTTTTCCCATAGACTATAATGGAGTTCGATATTCGTTCAAATAGTCGAATATTGAGCGGCTATTCAAAACGAATATCGAATATCAAACATTTTACTGTTTGCCCATCCATTGCTATCCAGATACAGTTCTTTTTAGGGCTTGTCCATCTTCAGACCAATATTGTGAGAGCAATGTCATTGTTTGTATAATAAACAGTTCTACAATTCTCCAATATACTTGCTTTATCAATTCCATGTGGTTTCCAAGATCTCTGCTTGTTGTCATTCATTCTGCTTACGGCCAGTGGGTAAATATCAGTCCATGGTCATATGTTGTATGGTCCATGCTCATGAGATTTACAGTCCATGGCCATGTGATGGATACAGAGGTGCATAACTTGTTATAGTCACAGCACAGTAATCAGACATCTGCCTGGTAATGAGCTGTGCACCTGTGTGTCCATCACATGACCATGGACTGTTTATCACATGACCATGGACTGTATATAACATAACCATAGACCGTACATCACATGACCATGGACTGATTTTATCCACTGAGCCACTACCAAACATGGCAATCCCATGTACTATGTTTTCCAGCGCACCTCTGGCTGTCTGAGACAGTCTTAATAAGATTAGTTTGTATGTTCTACTACTGATAGTTGATAATTAACAGGGAATCTATTATATTCTAAATATTCTTAACCCCTTTCCTCCTGTGACAGTTTTCCATTTTCTATTTTTTCTTTTGGACTCCTCCGCCTCCTAAACCCCAGAACTTTTTTATTTTACTGTTTAGAGAGTCATGTGAGGGCTTAATGTTTGCAGGACAAATTGTTCTTCATGATGCTGGTATTTATTATTCTGTATAATGGGAAGCTGTGACAAAAAAATAATAATTCTGGATGGGGTGGAATTGGGGAAAAAGTGCATTTGTGCAACTTTCTTATAGGCTTCATTTTCACGGCATTCCCTGCACGGCCAAGATGACCTGTCACCTGTGCTCTATCTTTTGTTACAATTCTGGGGATACCTAATCTATATACTTTTATGTACATTTTAACCCCTTAACAAAGATCTAAATCTTTGCAAAAAAAATAAATAAATAAAAAAAAAAAATATATATATATATATATATATATATATATATATATATATATATACACACACACAGTGGGGCAAAAAAGTATTTAGTCAGTCACCAATAGTGCAAGTTCCACCACTTAAAAAGATGAGAGGCTTCTGTAATCATAGGTAGACCTCAACTATGAGAGACAAAATGAGAAAACAAATCCAGAAAATCACATTGTCTGATTTTGTAAGAATTTATTTCCAAATTATGGTGGAAAATAAATATTTGGTCACCTACAAGCAATCAAGATTTCTGGCTCTCACAGACCTGTAACTTCTTCTTTAAGAGTCTCCTCTTTCCTCCACTCATTACCTGTAGTAATGGCACCTGTTTAAACTTGTTATCAGTATAAAAAGACACCTGTGCACACCCTCAAACATTCAGACTCCAAACTCCAATATGGTGAAG
The DNA here is from genome assembly GCF_031893055.1 of Leptodactylus fuscus. NCBI lineage: Eukaryota > Metazoa > Chordata > Amphibia > Anura > Leptodactylidae > Leptodactylus > Leptodactylus fuscus. The sequence goes on from NC_134269.1 coordinate 5,138,806, forward strand.
ACCAAAGAGCTGTCAAAGGACACCAGAAACAAAATTGTAGCCCTGCACCAGGCTGGGAAGACTGAATCTGCAATAGGCAACCAGCTTGGTTTGAAGAAATCAACTGTGGGAGCAATAATTAGAAAATGGAAGACATACAAGACCACTGATAATCTCCCTCGATCTGGGGCTCCACGCAAAATCTCACCCCGTGGGGTCAAAATGATCACAAGAACGGTGAGCAAAAATCCCAGAACCACGCGGGGGGACCTAGTGAATGAACTGCAGAGCGCTGGGACCAATGTAACAAAGCCTACCATCAGTAACACACTACGCCGCCAGGGACTCAGATCCTGCAGTGCCAGACGTGTCCCACTGCTTAAGCCAGTACATGTCCGGGCCCGTCTGAAGTTTGCTAGAGAGCATTTGGATGATCCAGAAGAGTATTGGGAGAATGTCCTATGGTCTGATGAAACCAAACTGGAACTGTTTGGTAGAAACACCACTTTACGTGTTTGGAGGAAAAAGAATACTGAGTTGCATCCATCAAACACCATACCTACTGTAAAGCATGGGAGTGGAAACATCATGCTTTGGGGCTGTTTCTCTGCAAAGGGGCCAGGACGACTGATCCGGGTACATGAAAGAATGAATGGGGCCATGTATCGTGAGATTTTGAGTGCAAACCTCCTTCCATCAGCAAGGGCATTGAAGATGAAACGTGGCTGGGTCTTTCAACATGACAATGATCTAAAGCACACCGCCAGGGCAACGAAGGAGTGGCTTTGTAAGAAGCATTTCAAGGTCCTGGAGTGGCCTAGCCAGTCTCCAGATCTCAACCCTATAGAAAACCTTTGGAGGGAGTTGAAAGTCCATGTTGCCAAGCGATAGCCCCAAAACATCACTGCTCTAGAGGAGATCTGCATGGAGGAATGGGCCAACATACCAACAACAGTGTGTGCCAACCTTGTGAAGACTTACAGAAAACGTTTCACCTCTGTCATTGCCAACAAAGGATATAGAACAAAGTATTGAGATGAAATTTTGTTACTGACCAAATACTTATTTTCCACCATAATTTGCAAATAAATTCTTACAAAATCAGACAATGTGATTTTCTGGATTTGTTTTCTCATTTTGTCTCTCATAGTTGAGGTCTACCTATGATGTAAATTACAGGCGCCTCTCATCTTTTTAAGTGGTGGAACTTGCACTATTGGTGACTGACTAAATACTTTTTTGCCCCACTGTATATATATTATAGTTCGACAACCATAACTTTTTCATGGGGTGTCTTTTATTTTTGCGGGACCAAGTGTGCTTTTCAGTTCTACCATTTTGGGGTATTGTTATTGCTTTCATCACTTTTTATTCAAATTTTAATCAGAGGCAAAATAGTAAAAAACAAAACAGCAATTCGGCACTTTTGATTTTTTTTCCCCACTAGACCATTCACCATATGGGAATTTTGTTTTACAGATTTGTTGACTGGGCATTTTTGGACACGACACAGGGATACCTAATAAAGTAATGCAACACTTGGGGGTTTTAAAAATGCTCACTTTACCCCTAGATAAGATCCTTCAGGGGTGTAGTTTCCAAAATAGTGTAAAATGTCAGGAGATTCCACTTTACTGGCATTTCTGGAGCTCTGCAAAACTGTCATAGCATCCAAAAACCAAAGTGTTAAAATATGCGCTCAAAAAACCACACGGCACTCCTTCCCTTCTGTGTCTGGCTGTGCCCAAATATCAGTTTATACCACATATGACATTACATACATTATCCGGGGTACACCAGTGTCATACATGTGTCATACACTACAGTTTGGGGCAACAAAGGGAAGGCGCGCTATCTGACTTTTGGAGCACAGATTTAGTTTTTTGGTATCTGGACGCCATGTCATTTTTGCAGAGCCTGTAAGATACCAGAAAAGTGGATTTCCCTAAGGAGTGACCCAATTTTGAAAACTGCACCCTTCAGAGAATTTATCAAGGGGTGTAGTGAGTATCAGGACCCCAGACGTGACTGCACAGCGGATGGTAAAGAGGGAATATGTAAGCTGTGAGGAGGACATTGCAACCACCAAATTCCCTCCTATTTCCCAAGTATCCCCTATGATTGGGGGGTCACTCTAGGGGTCACTTCTAGTTTGTATCACGGCCCACCGGGCAGCACACACCTATGCTGGAGATACTATGCTTTGGCTCTAAGTTTATAGGGCTATCTCTTTGTCTGCTTCTAAGTTATAAGTCCTATCTTTGTCTCTATTGAGCGGAGACTATTCTCCTTACAGAAACGCGTTAGCCTTAATATTTATGAGGCTGTGACACTGTGAATAGAACTTTAGCTGGATTACTCGGGAGAGTGTAATGTAAGCTCTTCGGTCAGAAATTTTGGGTTTGGTCTTTTACTGACCCATTAGTCTTCTGAGGAGTTGTGGGTGGGGATTGGTGATGTATATCGCCGAGTGTGAATTGGCACAGTGATTGTACTGACAAAAAGACAGGTCAGTGTATATTGTTTAACACATGTGGAATTATATACTGAACAAAAAAGTGTGAAACAACTAAAAATCTGTCTTATATTCTCGGTTCTTCAAAGTAGCCACTAATAATAATAATAATAATAATAATAATAATAATAATAATAATAAATGTTATTTCTATAGCGCCAACACATTCCGCAGCGCTGTACAATTTGTAGGGTTCAAATACAGACAGAAAGATACATTACAAAGAAAGTCATTTCACACAATGGGACTGAGGGCCCTGCTCGCAAGAGCTTACAATCTATGAGGTAGAGGTAGCAGAGGTAGCAGGGGCGGCATTGCTTAAACTTTTGCTTTGATTACTGCTTTGCACACTCTTGGCATTCTCTTGATGAGCTTCACAATACAAAGCATTTCAAATATTAAAAATTGTAAAATACCACAAATTTTTGTAATTTTTCTCTTTCTTTTAAATAAATAATTACAAATCTTAACCAAAATTTACCACTAATTTGAAGTACAATGTGTCATGAAAAATAAACAATATCAAATCATTTGAGTAAGTGAAAAACCTCTTGAGTTATAAAGTGACAGGTCAGATTTGAAAAATAGATCTGTCAGAAAGTCTTACAATGTATCAAGGAGTTAAGACTGATGAGACTTGGTTTGCTGTGATTTGTTGTGTATGGACTAAACAGACTGACCAACCTGTGGGAGATAATGCTACTGTGTATAGATGAGCGAGTAGTATCGTACTCGATATTTGTTTCGAGTGGCCCCTCAATATTCGACTACTCGAATCGAATATCGAACCCTATTATAGTCTATGGGGGAAAAATGCTCGTTTCAGGGGTAGGCAACGTTCGATCAAATTATACTTACCAAGTCCACGAGTGAGGGTCGGGCTGGATCTTTCGAGAAGTCTTCTCCTTGCAGCTTCCCCGCGGCGTCTTCCAGCTCTTCATTCACTCTGCCAGCTTTGACTGTAAGCGGCCATTTTCTTGTAGTGCAGGCATGCGCAGTCGGCTCTGCCCAGGCCTGATGCCTCGATCCAGTATGAGTATTTTGAATACCGTAGTATTCCATCGAATATCTACTCGATCGAGTACTACTCGCTCATCTCTAGTACTGAGAGCAAATGTTTGTATCATCACTAAAACAACCGCAAAGTGTGTTATTGTTTCCAGGCGTCTGGGGTAGTCGAACACTCGGAAGAATCGTGGTTGTACATGTTTGGCACAGTAAGTCACATGACCAACCAACCATAGTTCATTTCAGATGAGCTCTAGCAGCCTAAATATGATATAAATGCCAGCCAATGTTTTATAAAATTACCACTTTTTTATGCTTTATCAGCCTTTTTATGTTTTGGGGTTTTTTTGTTCATTTTGGCCATTTGATATATGAGGGATCCGATAAAAAGGAAACCTTGTTGATGGTGAACTGCTACAAATATTGATACATTTTATTTCAAAAAGGATAACAATTTAGGGTTTTTGGTGTTTTTTTTTCATAGGTAACATTTTTATTTCAATAAGCAGATGCTTGAGGTATTTGGTGGTTCAACCTCAGCTTGGAAATAAACATTTCAGAAATGTTTCTTGTACGGCTTTCTTAATGTCTTTATTCCTCAGACTGTATATAATGGGATTGACCAAAGGAGTAAACACAGTATATAGCAGGGAGAGGATCTTACTCATGGTGAGAGTTTGTCCTTTACGCATGAGAAGGTAAACACTGAACATGGTCCAGTAGAATATGGAGACCACAATGAGGTGGGAGCTACAGGTGGAGAAGACTTTCTGTCTACCAGTACTGGATGGGATCCTTAAGACTGCCCGAGCAATATAAGTATAAGACACTACAATGATGGTGGTTGGGATGACGATAATTGGAATTCCTATCAAATACATTTCCAGATGAATAATGAAGGTGTCAGAACAGGCGAGCTCAAGTAATGGAACAAGATCACAGAAAACATGGTCAATGATATTGTGGCCGCAAAAGTTAAGCTTTTTAATTATAGTGTAAGACAAACTAATGGAAAAGCCGATAAACCAACAGATTAAGGTCAATATCCCACAATGTTCCCTTGTCATTATAGAGGTATAACGGAGGGGGTTACAGATGGCCACATATCTGTCATAAGACATCACTGAGAGAAGAAGACACTCAAATGATACCAAGGAACAAAAGAAATAAAACTGAGTGAAACATTCATTAAGAGTAATGGCCGCCCCATTATTCAGTAGGACGTGGAGCAGGTTGGGGACAATATCTGTGGGTAACAAGATGTCACTGATGGAGAGTTGTGAGATGAAGAAGTACATTGGGGTGTGGAGGATCTTACTGGTGGACACCAGGGTGATGATCAGGAGGTTCCCACATATTGTCCCCCAGTAAATCACCAGGAAAAGACAGAAGAGGAAAACCCTTAAGTTTCGGCTACTTTGAAATCCTAAGAGGAATAACTCAGTGACCGCCGTCCTATTGTTCTCCTGTATTTAGATGAAAATTAGATATGATGAATTAACGTGAAATAAAAATTGTGACCACAGTGTATGATCTAGAAGATTTTGTAGCAGTTATTGTAAAATATACAACAGCTTTCTATAATGTACTTTGAATGTAAATCTAGGTTATCTCTAATGACTTTACTTATATCCTGTTAGTCTATTCATGTGCAGCAGGATTAGTAGTAACAGGACCTTTTCCTCCGCTGATTTTTGGTGGACACTGAGTCTCTGGTGCAAAGGTGAATGTAGCCTTAAAGTGCCTTAATTATGATACAACAGTAAGGTTTTGTTTCCCTGATTCCTAGAAAGTGTTAATATCTGCTGTATATATAATTTTAACAATATTAAATAATAAACAAAATTTATTTATTAATAAGATTTGGAAAAAGAACCGGTCTGATAAACCACATCTCAAGCAACATTCTATATAAAAATATAAATGTATCAAATATTTAGAAATAAAATAAAAAAAAATAATGATACAGCAGGACCTGATGGAAAGAAGCCGAAGACAAAACAGGACACAAAAGGAAACAGAAATTCACGGGCACATGGGCAATAATAATCCTCATAAATAGTATAATACAAAGGTCAGGTATATTTATAATATCAGAGAGTCAGCTCAACATGACACAAGGCGAAGAGGAATAAATGTATAATACGTCCCAAAACTGATAATTCCTTCATTGTACCCACTGTGTATGCGGTTATAAAGTTATGCAGCCCCCAACTACCTTTACTCCATAATGATATATTACCTGCAGCCAAAATGTATTTATTAGCAATTTATTAATATTCACCTGAGCACGAGGTATTAAAGAGAATTAAAATGTAACAAAACTTTGTATCTTCCAGTAACATTTGTATATAATACGCGTTGTAACTTTATTCATGACTATCTGGCTCCTTTCTGTGACATCCTCTTGTCCCCGTTCCTCTGTACTCGGCGTCTTACTGGAGTCCGGATAGGCGAGCTCTTATATAATGCAGGAGAGCTGAGGCTGGAGCTGTGGGATTGTCTTGGACATACTGTATGTTACATGAGGAGTTATCTGACTGTACTCACATCTGATAGTTGTTCGGCTTCAGTGTTCATTTCCTTGTTCTGTTTTCTTGGCTTCTCCTTCAGTTCTTCTATGGTCCCAGAGGTGAATGATGATCATGTTCGGCAGCAGAGTCCTCGGCGTCTACGACCATCAGACATATGAAGGTGAAGCATTACCTGCAGATATTTATGTACAAGATGAAGGCAGTGATCCAGGGAGAAGAATTCCGGGGAGATCTCTCTGTTATCGTCTAATAAGTCTCCAGTGATCTCATCAATAAAGGGAAATAAAAATACATTTGTAAATCATTAGCAGCTTCTAAAATGTAAATCTAAGACTATTGTTTTCAGTTGTAAGACAATATCTAGGTAACTATATGTAGGTATTGGTTCTCCTTAAATGGGTTGTGCAGGACTATGAATACTTGGCTGCTTTCTTCTTCTCAGGAAGTGACATCATGTGCATTGGTCACGTGAAAACACCATATCTTTGTCCCACTAAAATGAATGGGGCTGAGCTGCAGCATGGCCATGTGACCAACGGATGTGATGTCACATATGGAGGGGAAAAAAAAAACAGCCATATTATTGGACAGGCGCTTGTATAGAGATAAGATCCGCAGCTCTTGCTCGTAGTAAAAATTAACTTTTATTTTCTCATATTAAAAAATGGTAAAGACACCATGACGTACAAGTGAACAGGGTAAGAAAAAACATATAAGTGAAATAAAAAACGCAGTGGCTACATGCTAGGCTGACTGACGCGTTTCAAGACGCAAAGTAGGTCTCTTAATCATAGTCTTGTGAATGCCATTCACAAGACTATGATTAAGAGACCTACTTTGCGTCTTGAAACGCGTCAGTCAGCCTAGCATGTAGCCACTGCATTTTTTATTTCACTTATATGTTTTTTCTTACCCTGTTCACTTGTACGTCATGGTGTCTCTTTACCATTTTTTAATATGAGAAAATAAAAGTTAATTTTTACTACGAGCAAGAGCTGCGGATCTTATCTCTATACAAGCGCCTTTGGAATTTCCTTTCCTTCAAGTCCAGGAAAATTGGATCGTGCACCCTGCTACGTGGATCTGGTGAGCTTATATATTTAACCCTTTTTTTTTGTCGACTTTATATTATTGGACACCTGCACATCTCCTTTAAGTAGCTCTCAATGGTTTAGAGAGAGTTATGCTGAATATTTTTTTTGTTATTGTTGTTTTTGAATATTTAACATGACTGCCCTCCAAGAAGAGAGAACAGACTCTCTAGCGCCATCTACAGGCAGCTACTCTGTGATCATACGATCCTTGAGATATGAATAGAGATATACGATGAACCAGAGCTGTATACAGATACCCACACTCATTTTTCAAAGATAGAGTCATAGATTAGAAAATGGCCTACATTTTAGGTAGGACTTGAGAATTGAGTTTCTTCCTTATTCTTCACACTTTTAAAAGGAATCATTGCTTGTAAGTTTTTACTCCAGTTTTATTTCCACAACGAGACTCAACATCTTTCAAAAAGATGATTCAAAGGTATCTTACCTTGCAAAGCGGAGCCCTAATCTGCTCCGAAGAGGTTTGGCTAATATCCCTAGTACAGATGAGCGAATTTATAAAAAATTTGATTCAGCCGCTTTGCAGAATTTCCCAAAGAGATTCAATATGATCTGAATTGTGCTTTGGTGAATCGCGTTAAAAAACAGCTTTCTCCTGGCTGCAGAGAGCCTGTATAGTGGTGTATATAGTATAGTATATATAGTGGTGTATATAGTATAGTATATATAGTGGTGTATATAGTATAGTATATATAGTGGTGTATATAGTATAGTATATATAGTGGTGTATATAGTATAGTATATATAGTGGTGTATATAGTATAGTATATATAGTGGTGTATATAGTATAGTACATATAGTGGTGTATATAGTATAGTACATATAGTGGTGTATATAGTATAGTACATATAGTGGTGTATATAGTATAGTACATATAGTGGTGTATATAGTATAGTACATATAGAGGTGTATATAGTATAGTACATATAGTGGTGTATATAGTATAGTACATATAGTGGTGTATATAGTATAGTACATATAGTGGTGTATATAGTATAGTACATATAGTGGTGTATATAGTATAGTACATATAGTGGTGTATATAGTATAGTACATATAGTGGTGTATATAGTATAGTATATATAGTGGTGTATATAGTATAGTATATATAGTGGTGTATATAGTATAGTATATATAGTGGTGTATATAGTATAGTACATATAGTGGTGTATATAGTATAGTACATATAGTGGTGTATATAGTATAGTACATATAGTGGTGTATATAGTATAGTACATATAGTGGTGTATATAGTATAGTATATATAGTGGTGTATATAGTATAGTATATATAGTGGTGTATATAGTATAGTACATATAGTGGTGTATATAGTATGGTATATATAGTGGTGTATATAGTATGGTATATATAGTGGTGTATATAGTATGGTATATATAGTGGTGTATATAGTATAGTACATATAGTGGTGTATATAGTATAGTACATATAGTGGTGTATATAGTATAGTACATATAGTGGTGTATATAGTATAGTACATATAGTGGTGTATATAGTATAGTACATATAGTGGTGTATATAGTATAGTACATATAGTGGTGTATATAGTATAGTATATATAGTGGTGTATATAGTATAGTGTATATCAAATCAAATCAAATCAAAAAATGCTTTATTGGCACGTCCGAATAGGTATTTGGCATTGCCAAAGCTAGTAAAGTGGGTGGGTGGGTGGGGGGAGTTGGGTTGGGTGGGTGGTGGGTATGGGGGGGGGGTTCGGTTATAACAGTCCATGGAGTCTCATCTTCCTCTTCGTTGGTGACTGCTATATGGGGAGGTGGGGGTGGGTGGGGGTGGGGGTGGGTGGGGCGGGTGTATTGGGATAAATATAACAGTCCATGGAGTCTCATCTTCCTCTGGTTTGGTGACAGCTGGACACGTATTGGGCAGCGATCTCCACAGTGGCCTCTTCTTCTCCCAGTAGGATGTAGAGTTTCCTCTTCTCGTCTGCAGATATGAAGTCTGGGATGTGGGCAGAGAGTCTTTGGTAGTAGACGGCCCTCACAGCTGAGTATTTGGTGCAGTGTAGCAGGAAGTGGGTCTCGTCTTCTAGGACCCCCTGGTCACAGTGCTGGCACAGTCTCTTCTCCCGTGGCTTGTACGTCTGTCTGTATTGCCCCGTCTCTATCTCTAGGTTGTGGGCGCTCAGTCTGTACCGGCTCAGGGTCTGTCTGTGCTTGGGGTGGCGTATTCTCTCCAGGTAGGTGGCCATGGTGTAGTCCCTTTGTAGGGATTGGTACACGGTGAGTTTCTTGGAGTTATTTATTTCGTTTCTCCATTCTTCAATGTACCGCTCTCTGTTTGCCTCTGTAGTCGCCTTTATTTCGGCCTTGGTTATCATCTGTTGGTGTTTTTGGTTTGGTGGTTGGCTGCTGTTTGGTTGTTGAATGTCTGGTTTGCTCAGGTGGCTTAGCCATGCTTGGTGGTGGTAGGAGTCAGGCTTGCTCCCCTGGATGTGTGCCTGGAAAGCTAGCGCCCTCTTCTGTATGGTGAGCCATAGGGGGAGTCTGCCTAGCTCTGCCCTGCAGGCTATGTTGGTGGTGTTGCGATGGACATGTAGCAGGTATTTGCAGAACTCCAGGTGGAAGTTCTCTGTTGGGCTGGAATCCCACCTTGACTGGTCTGGGTAGGTGGCTGGGCCCCAAACCTCACTGCCATAGAGAAGGATCGGGGAGATGACAGCGTCAAATATCTTCATCCAGACCCTCACCGGTGGTTTGAGGTGGTACAGTTGTCTTCTGATGGCGTAGAAGGTTCTGCAGGCTTTTGCTTTCAGGGTTTCTATTGCTGCTTTGAAGCTTCCTGATTGGCTGAGCTCCAGCCCCAGGTAGGTGTCGCTGTTGGTTTTCTCCAGTGTGGAGCCGTTCAGTGTGAATTGTGAGGTGGTGGAGGCTTTATTGTGGCCCTTCTTCTGGAATGTATATATAGTGGTGTATATAGTATAGTATATATAGTGGTGTATATAGAATAGTATATATAGTGGTGTATATAGTATAGTACATATAGTGGTGTATATAGTATAGTATATATAGTGGTGTATATAGTATAGTATATATAGTGGTGTATATAGTATAGTATATATAGAGGTGTATATAGTATAGTATATATAGTGGTGTATATAGTATAGTACATATAGTGGTGTATATAGTATAGTATATATAGTGGTGTATATAGTATAGTACATATAGTGGTGTATATAGTATAGTACATATAGTGGTGTATATAGTATAGTATATATAGTGGTGTATATAGTATAGTATATATAGTGGTGTATATAGTATAGTATATATAGTGGTGTATATAGTATAGTATATATAGTGGTGTATATAGTATAGTATATATAGTGGTGTATATAGTATAGTATATATAGTGGTGTATATAGTATAGTATATATAGTGGTGTATATAGTATAGTATATATAGTGGTGTATATAGTATAGTATATATAGTGGTGTATATAGTATAGTATATATAGTGGTGTCTATAGTATAGTATATATAGTGGTGTATATAGTATAGTACATATAGTGGTGTATATAGTATAGTATATATAGTGGTGTATATAGTATAGTATATATAGTGGTGTATATAGTATAGTATATATAGTGGTGTATATAGTATAGTATATATAGTGGTGTATATAGTATAGTATATATAGTGGTGTATATAGTATAGTATATATAGTGGTGTATATAGTATAGTATATATAGTGGTGTATATAGTATAGTATATATAGTGGTGTATATAGTATAGTATATATAGTGGTGTATATAGTATAGTATATATAGCGGTGTATATAGTATAGTATATATAGTGGTGTATATAGTATAGTGTATATATAGTGGTGTATATAGTATAGTATAGTATATATAGTGGTGTATATAGTATAGTATATATAGTGGTGTATATAGTATAGTGTATATATAGTGGTGTATATAGTATAGTATATATAGTGGTGTATATAGTATAGTATATATAGTGGTGTATATAGTATAGTATATATAGTGGTGTATATAGTATAGTATATATAGTGGTGTATATAGTATGGTATATATAGTGGTGTATATAGTATAGTATATATAGTGGTGTATATAGTATAGTATATATAGTGGTGTATATAGTATAGTACATATAGTGGTGTATATAGTATAGTATATATAGTGGTGTATATAGTATAGTGTATATATAGTGGTGTATATAGTATAGTATATATAGTGGTGTATATAGTATAGTATATATAGTGGTGTATATAGTATAGTATATATAGTGGTGTATATAGTATAGTACATATAGTGGTGTATATAGTATAGTATATATAGTGGTGTATATAGTATAGTATAAATAGAGGTGTATATAGTATAGTATATATAGTGGTGTATATAGTATAGCACATATAGTGGTGTATATAATATAGTATATATAGTGGTGTATATAGTATAGTATATATAGTGGTGTATATAGTATAGTGTATATATAGTGGTGTATATAGTATAGTATATATAGTGGTGTATATAGTATAGTATATATAGTGGTGTATATAGTATAGTATATATAGTGGTGTATATAGTATAGTATATATAGTGGTGTATATAGTATAGTATATATAGTGGTGTATATAGTATAGTGTATATATAGTGGTGTATATAGTATAGTATAGTATATATAGTGGTGTATATAGTATAGTGTATATATAGTGGTGTATATAGTATAGTATAGTATATATAGTGGTGTATATAGTATAGTATATATAGTGGTGTATATAGTATAGTATATATAGTGGTGTATATAGTATAGTATATATAGTGGTGTATATAGTATAGTATATATAGTGGTGTATATAGTATAGTATATATAGTGGTGTATATAGTATAGTATATATAGTGGTGTATATAGTATAGTGTATATATAGTGGTGTATATAGTATAGTATATATAGTGGTGTATATAGTATAGTGTATATATAGTGGTGTATATAGTATAGTATATATAGTGGTGTATATAGTATAGTACATATAGTGGTGTATATAGTATAGTACATATAGTGGTGTATATAGTATAGTACATATAGTGGTGTATATAGTATAGTATATATAGTGGTGTATATAGTATAGTGTATATATAGTGGTGTATATAGTATAGTATATATAGTGGTGTATATAGTATAGTATATATAGTGGTGTATATAGTATAGTATATATAGTGGTGTATATAGTATAGTACATATAGTGGTGTATATAGTATAGTATATATAGTGGTGTATATAGTATAGTATATATAGTGGTGTATATAGTATAGTGTATATATAGTGGTGTATATAGTATAGTATATATAGTGGTGTATATAGTATAGTATATATAGTGGTGTATATAGTATAGTATATATAGTGGTGTATATAGTATAGTGTATATATAGTGGTGTATATAGTATAGTATATATAGTGGTGTATATAGTATAGTATATATAGTGGTGTATATAGTATAGTGTATATATAGTGGTGTATATAGTATAGTATATATAGTGGTGTATATAGTATAGTATATATAGTGGTGTATATAGTATAGTATATATAGTGGTGTATATAGTATAGTATATATAGTGGTGTATATAGTATAGTATATATAGTGGTGTATATAGTATAGTATATATAGTGGTGTATATAGTATAGTATATATAGTGGTGTATATAGTATAGTATATATAGTGGTGTATATAGTATAGTATATATATAGTGGTGTATATAGTATAGTATATATATAGTGGTGTATATAGTATAATATATATAGTGGTGTATATAGTATAGTATATATAGTGGTGTATATAGTATAGTACATATAGTGGTGTATATAGTATAGTACATATAGTGGTGTATATAGTATAGTACATATAGTGGTGTATATAGTATAGTACATATAGTGGTGTATATAGTATAGTATATATAGTGGTGTATATAGTATAGTATATATAGTGGTGTATATAGTATAGTATATATAGTGGTGTATATAGTATAGTATATATAGTGGTGTATATAGTATAGTACATATAGTGATGTATATAGTATAGTATATATAGTGGTGTATATAGTATAGTGTATATATAGTGGTGTATATAGTATAGTATATATAGAGGTGTATATAGTATAGTATATATAGTGGTGTATATAGTATAGTATATATAGTGGTGTATATAGTATAGTACATATAGTGGTGTATATAGTATAGTATATATAGTGGTGTATATAGTATAGTATATATAGTGGTGTATATAGTATAGTATATGGTGTATATAGTATAGTATATATAGTGGTGTATATAGTATAGTATATATAGTGGTGTATATAGTATAGTATATGGTGTATATAGTATAGTATATATAGTGGTGTATATAGTATAGTATATATAGTGGTGTATATAGTATAATATATATAGTGGTGTATATAGTATAGTATATATAGTGGTGTATATAGTATAGTGTATATATAGTGGTGTATATAGTATAGTATATATAGTGGTGTATATAGTATAGTATATATAGTGGTGTATATAGTATAGTATATATAGTGGTGTATATAGTATAGTATATATAGTGGTGTATATAGTATAGTATATATAGTGGTGTATATAGTATAGTATATATAGTGGTGTATATAGTATAGTATATATAGTGGTGTATATAGTATAGTACATATAGTGGTGTATATAGTATAGTATATATAGTTGTGTATATAGTATAGTATATATAGTGGTGTATATAGTATAGTATATATAGTGGTGTATATAGTATAGTACATATAGTGGTGTATATAGTATAGTGTATATATAGTGGTGTATATAGTATAGTATATATAGTGGTGTATATAGTATAGTATATATAGTGGTGTATATAGTATAGTATATATAGTGGTGTATATAGTATAGTATATATAGTGGTGTATATAGTATAGTATATATAGTGGTGTATATAGTATAGTATATATAGTGGTGTATATAGTGGTGTATATAGTATAGTATATATAGTGGTGTATATAGTATAGTATATATAGTGGTGTATATAGTATAGTATATATAGTGGTGTATATAGTATAGTGTATATATAGTGGTGTATATAGTATAGTATAGTATATATAGTGGTGTATATAGTATAGTATAGTATATATAGTGGTGTATATAGTATAGTATATATAGTGGTGTATATAGTATAGTATATATAGTGGTGTATATAGTATAGTATATATAGTGGTGTATATAGTATAGTGTATATATAGTGGTGTATATAGTATAGTATATATAGTGGTGTATATAGTATAGTGTATATATAGTGGTGTATATAGTATAGTATATATAGTAGTGTATATAGTATAGTATATATAGAGGTGTATATAGTTTAGTATATATAGTGGTGTATATAGTATAGTATATATAGTGGTGTATATAGTATAGTATATATAGAGGTGTATATAGTATAGTATATATAGTAGTGTATATAGTATAGTATATATAGTGGTGTATATAGTATAGTATATATAGAGGTGTATATAGTATAGTATATATAGTGGTGTATATTGTATAGTATATATAGTAGTGTATATAGTATAGTATATATAGTGGTGTATATAGTATAGTATATATAGAAGTGTATATAGTATAGTATATATAGTGGTGTATATTGTATAGTATATATAGTGGTGTATATAGTATAGTATATATAGTGGTGTATATAGTATAGTATATATAGTGGTGTATATAGTATAGTATATATAGTGGTGTATATAGTATAGTATATATAGTGGTGTATATAGTATAGTATATATAGTAGTGTATATAGTATAGTATATATAGTAGTGTATATAGTATAGTATATATAGAGGTGTATATAGTTTAGTATATATAGTTGTGTATATAGTATAGTATATATAGTGGTGTATATAGTATAGTATATATAGAGGTGTATATAGTATAGTATATATAGTAGTGTATATAGTATAGTATATATAGTGGTGTATATAGTATAGTATATATAGAGGTGTATATAGTATAGTATATATAGTGGTGTATATTGTATAGTATATATAGTAGTGTATATAGTATAGTATATATAGTGGTGTATATAGTATAGTATATATAGAAGTGTATATAGTATAGTATATATAGTGGTGTATATTGTATAGTATATATAGTGGTGTATATAGTATAGTATATATAGTGGTGTATATAGTATAGTATATATAGTGGTGTATATAGTATAGTATATATAGTGGTGTATATAGTATAGTATATATAGTGGTGTATATAGTATAGTATATATAGTGGTGTATATAGTATAGTATATATAGTAGTGTATATAGTATAGTATATATAGTGGTGTATATAGTATAGTATATATAGAGGTGTATATAGTTTAGTATATATAGTTGTGTATATAGTATAGTATATATAGTGGTGTATATAGTATAGTATATATAGAGGTGTATATAGTATAGTATATATAGTAGTGTATATAGTATAGTATATATAGTGGTGTATATAGTATAGTATATATAGTGGTGTATATAGTATAGTATATATAGAGGTGTATATAGTATAGTATATATAGTAGTGTATATAGTATAGTATATATAGTGGTGTATATTGTATAGTATATATAGTGGTGTATATAGTATAGTATATATAGTGGTGTAGAATACTGGGCCTTGCAGTAACACACATAGGGAGTCTGCTGTGGTAGTGAAACAATACAGTGAGTCAGTATAACACGCCCATGACCGGCTTCGCTCTTAGAGTCGCTGCACACCTCACTTATTTGGCCAATTACGACGCCAAATCTGACCAATTAACTCAAGGGTGAACTCAGCCCTACAAGTCGATGTTATTGCCAGGTAAAAAGACAAAATAGTGGCCCAGTCATAGAGTGAGGAGAGTGGAAACAGCATGAGAAGTGACCTAGTATTGAGGTAGCAGAGGCATGAGGAGGCCACAGAGTGGCAAAGTGACATAGTGTGGAGGTGGCAGCAGCCTTAGGAGGCCAAAGAGTGGCCCAGTGACAGATTGTGAAGGTGGTAGCAGTCATAAGGAGGCTACAGAGTGGCAAAGTGACATAATAGGGAGTTAGCAGAAGCCTTAGGAGACCATAAAGTAACCTGGTGACAGAGGAGAGAGGTGGCAGCAGCATGAAAAGCCACAGAGTAGAAAGGAGATGTAATATGAAGGTTACATCAGCCTTAGAAGGCCATAGAGTAACCCAGTAAGCTGATCAAGCTGATATAATTTGGAGCTGGCAGCAGCATGAGGAGGCCACAGAGTGGCAATGTGACATAATGTAGAGCTGGTAGCAGCCTTAGAAGGCCAATGAGTGACCTGATGATGGAGTTGGGAGGTGGCAGCAGTATAAGGAAGCCACAGAGTGTCAAGATGATATAATTTTGAGGAAACCACAGAGTGGCAAAATGACATAATGTAGAGCTGACATCCATATCCAAAACATAAAATATAGCTTTTAATTAGTATTCCAAAAGTAAAATAACTTATATCAGAACACATAAATACATACATAATATGAAAGAACATGTAAAGGGGAACCATGTAGGTTTCAAGTGCCAGCAAAACCCTAATGATGTGAATGAGGAACACACTATGCAATAAGATAACAATATATCACAGGTAGGATGAGGAGCATATATTCTCAGGATATATCAAGGGTATGGTATCAAAGTCATTCATTCATTAAATACACATGAGAGTTGAACTTGTAAAATACAGTCCTCTCATCATTAGTAATACCGGAAAAGACACCCCCTCCTGGTCCACTCCTCAAAACAAGCCCATAAAGTGTAAAGGGATATCAAATAGAGATGAGCAAACACTAAAATGTTCGAGGTTCGAAATCCGATTCGAACAGCCGCTCACTGTTCGTGTGTTCGAATGGGTTTCGAACCCCATTATAGTCTATGGGGAACATATACTTGTTAAGGGGGAAACCCAAATCCGTGTCTGGAGGGTCACCAAGTTCACTATGACACCCCAGGAAATGATGCCAACACCTCTGGAATGACACTGGGACAGCAGGGGAAGCATGTCTGGGGGCATCTAACACACCAAAGACCCTCTATTACCCCAACATCACAGCCTAACAACTACACACTTTACACACTCAATACCACCTCTCTGACAGTAGGAAAACACCTTGAAACATCTGTATTTGGCACTTGGAGTGAGGAGAGCTTGTCACCAGCAGTGAATTTGTCCCGTGTAGTGAGTAGAGATGAGCGAACAGTGTTCTATCAAACTCATGTTCGATCGGATATTAGGCTGTTCGGCATGTTCGAATCGAATCGAACACCGCGTGGTAAAGTGCGCCATTACTCGATTCCCCTCCCACCTTCCCTGGCGCCTTTTTTGCTCCAATAACAGCGCAGGGTAGGTGGGACAGGAACTACGACACCGGTGACGTTGAAAAAAGTAGGCAAAACCCATTGGCTGCCGAAAACATGTGACCTCTAATTTAAAAGAACAGCGCCGCCCAGGTTCGCGTCATTCTGAGCTTGCAATTCACCGGGGACGGAGGTCTCCGTCCAGCTAGCTAGGGCTTAGATTCTGGGTAGGCAGGGACAGGCTAGGATAGGAAGGAGAAGACAACCAACAGCTCTTGTAAGAGCTAAATTCCAGGGAGAAGCTTGTCAGTGTAACGTGGCACTAACGGGCTCAATCGCCGCAACCCAGCTTTCCCAGGATCCTGAATGGAATACACTCACAGTGTATTCCCGTATACCCCATATATACACCCCAAATCCCCGTTCCAACGGTGTGCCCCCCCCCCACCTTCACCCCAGAAATACCCTGCAAGTACCCTAGCAATAGAATTGGGGCTATATACACCCACTATTTTTGCTACTGCCATATAGTGCCATTGTCTGACTGGGAATTCAAAGAATATATTGGGGTTACGTGCACCCACAATTTTTGCTACTGGTATATAGTGCCATTGTCTGACTGGGAATTCAAAGAATATATTGGGGTTACAAATACCCTCATTTCTTGCTACTGGTATATAGTGCCATTGTCTGACTGGGAGTTCAAAGAATATATTGGGGTTACGTGCACCCACAATTTTTGCTACTGGTATATAGTGCCATTGTCTGACTGGGAATTCAAAGAATATATTGGGGTTACAAATACCCTCATTTCTTGCTACTGGTATATAGTGCCATTGTCTGACTGGGAATTCAAAGAATATATTGGGGTTACGTGCACCCACAATTTTTGCTACTGGTATATAGTGCCATTGTCTGACTGGGAAGTCAAAGAATATATTGGGTGTACGTGCACCCACAATTTATGCTACTGGTATATAGTGCCAGTTTCTAACTGGGAATTCAAAATGCGCAAGGCTCCCGGAAACGGACGTGGACGAGGCCGTGGGCGAGGTCGGGGGAATGGTTCTGGGGAGCAAGGTAGCAGTGAAGCCACAGGGCGTCCCGTGCCTACTCCTGTGGGGCAGCAAGCATTGCGCCACTCCACAGTGCCAGGGTTGCTTGCCACATTAACTAAACTGCAGGGTACAAACCTTAGTAGGCCCGAGAACCAGGAACAGGTCTTGCAATGGCTGTCAGAGAACGCTTACAGCACATTGTCCAGCAGCCAGTCAGACTCTGCCTCCTCTCCTCCTATTACCCAACAGTCTTGTCCTCCTTCCTCCCAAAATTCCCAAGCTTCACAGAACAATAACCCCAACTGTCCCTGCTCCCCAGAGCTGTTCTCCGCTCCTTTCATTGTCCCTCAACCTGCCCCTCCAAGTCACGATTCCACGAACCTAACAGAGGAGCATCTGTGTCCAGATGCTCAAACACTAGAGTCTCCTCCATCTCCGTTCGATTTGGTGGTGGATGACCAGCAACCCACCCTCATTGACGATGATGTGACGCAGTTGCCGTCAGGGCATCCAGTTGACAGGGACAGGAGTTGGAAGAGGAAGTGGTGGATGATGAGGACACTGACCCGACCTGGACAGGGGGGATGTCAAGCGGGGAAAGTAGTGTGGATGTTGAGGCAGGTGCAGCACCAAAAAGGGTAGCTAGAGGCAGAGGCAGAGGTCAGCAGCTTAGGCGAAGCCAGGCCACACCCGGAATCTCCCAAGATGTTCCAGTTCGTACCCAGCCCCGAAAAACTCCCACCTCGAGGGTACGTTTCTCGAAGGTGTGGAGTTTTTTCAAGGAATGCGCTGAGGACAGATATAGTGTTGTCTGCACAATTTGCCTCTCGAAATTGATTAGGGGCTCTGAGAAGAGCAACCTGTCCACCACTTCAATGCGCCGTCATTTGGAATCCAAGCACTGGAATCAGTGGCAGGCAGCAACAGCAGGACAAAGGCCGCCTGCCGTTCACGCCACTGCCACTGCCTCTGCCTCTGCCTCTGCCACTGCCACTGCTGACTGTGCTGGCGATGCACTCCAGAGGACGAGCCAGGACACCACTTCATCTGCCTCCGCCACTTTGTTG
Organism: Leptodactylus fuscus; assembly: GCF_031893055.1. Taxonomy (NCBI): domain Eukaryota; kingdom Metazoa; phylum Chordata; class Amphibia; order Anura; family Leptodactylidae; genus Leptodactylus; species Leptodactylus fuscus. The sequence goes on from NC_134269.1 coordinate 5,158,459, forward strand.
ACTTCTTCCTCATCCTCCCCTGTTCCTGTCTTATCTCCTTCTCCTGCACCATCAAAGGCACCATCAGGCGCTTCTTTACAACAACCCACCATCTCTCAGACATTGGAGCGGCGGCAGAAATACACTGCTAACCACCCACACGCGCAAGCCTTGAACGCCAACATCGCTAAACTGCTGGCCCAGGAGATGTTGGCGTTCCGGCTTGTTGAAACTCCCGCCTTCCTGGAACTGATGGCATCTGCGGCGCCTCGCTATGCTGTCCCTAGCCGTCACTACTTCTCCCGATGTGCCATCCCCACCTTGCACCAGCACGTGTCACTCAACATCAGGCGGGCCCTTAGTTCCGCGCTTTGCACAAAGGTCCACTTGACCAGCGACGCGTGGACAAGTGCATGCGGACAGGGACGCTACATTTCACTGACGGCACACTGGGTGAATGTAGTTGAGGCTGGGACTGCTTCCCAAACTGGCCCGGTGTACCTCGTCTCCCCGCCTAACATTCCTGGCAGGGACACGAGAAGAACACCCCCCTCCTCCTCCTCCTCCACCGCCTCCTCCTCCGCCACCGCCTCCTCCTCCGCTGTTAGATTGATAGGCGTTGCAGCACTGGCGTTGGTAGACGTCAGCAGGCTGTGCTGAAGCTGATCAGCTTGGGGGACAGACAGCACACTGCCTCCGAGGTGAGGGATGCCCTCCTCGATGAGACGGCAATATGGTTTGAGCTGCTGCACCTGGGCCCAGGCATGGTCGTTTGTGATAACGGCCGGAACCTGGTAGCAGCTCTGGAGCTTGCCGGACTCCAACATGTTCCATGCCTGGCCCACGTCTTCAACCTAGTGGTGCAACGTTTCCTAAAGAGCTACCCCAATGTTCCAGAGCTACTGGTGAAAGTGTGGCGCATGTGCGCCCACTTTCGCAAGTCGACAGTAGCCGCTGCTAGCTTAAAATCTCTCCAGCAACGCCTACATGTGCCACAACACCGGCTTTTGTGCGACGTCCCCACACGCTGGAACTCAACGTTTCAGATGTTGAATAGAGTGGTTGAGCAGCAGAGACCTTTGATGGAATACCAGCTACAAAACCCTAGGGTGCCACAAAGTCAGCTGCCTCAGTTTCACATCCATGAGTGGCCATGGATGAGAGACCTTTGTGACATCCTACGGGTCTTTGAGGAGTCCACAAGGAGGGTGAGCTCTGAGGATGCGATGGTGAGCCTTACAATCCCGCTCTTGTGTGTTCTGAGAGAATCCCTGATTGACATCAGGGATAACTCAGATCACACAGAGGAGTCAGGGATAGCATCCGATCCGTCACAGCTGGAGAGTAGGTCCACACATCTGTCCGCTTCATCGCGTTTAATGGAGGAGGAGGAGGAGGGGGAGGAGGAAGAAGCGTTGTCCGATGATGTGATGGTGACAGAGGAGGCTTCCGGGCAACTTCGAATCGTCCCATTGTTGCAGCGCGGATGGGTAGACATGGAGGATGAGGAGGAAATGGAGATTGAACTTTCCGGTGGGGCCAGAGGAGTCATGCCAACTAACACTGTGACAGACATGGCTGAGTTCATGTTGGGGTGCTTTACAACCGACAAGCGTATTGTCAAAATCATGGAGGACAACCAGTACTGGATCTTTGCTATCCTTGACCCCCGGTATAAAAACAATATCTCATCTTTTATTCCGGTAGAGGGGAAGGCCAATCGCATCAATGCTTGCCACAAGCAATTGGTGCAGAATATGATGGAGATGTTTCCAGCTTTTGACGTTGGCGGCAGGGAGGGCAGTTCCTCCAGTAGGCGACCAAGTTCTCACCGGTCCACACAAACGAGGGGCACACTGTCTAAGGTCTGGGACACCTTGATGGCACCCCCTCGCCAAAGTGCCGCCACAGAGGGTCCTAGTGTCACCAGGCGTGAGAAGTATAGGCGCATGTTGCGGGAATACCTTTCCGACCACAGCCCTGTCCTCTCCGACCCCTCTGCGCCCTACACGTATTGGGTGTCGAAGTTGGACCTGTGGCTTGAACTTGCCCTATATGCCTTGGAGGTGCTGTCCTGTCCTTCCGCCAGCGTCCTATCTGAGAGGGTGTTCAGTGCAGCCGGTGGCATCATCACTGACAAGCGCACCCGTCTGTCAGCTGAGAGTGCCGACCGGCTCACTTTGATAAAAATGAACCACCACTGGATAGAGCCTTCATTTTTGTGCCCACCTGTGTAAAGCACCCCAACATGAAACTCCATGTCTGTACTCAACCTCTCCAATTCCTCCGCATCGTCATACTCATCCACCATAAGCGTTGCACAATTCTGCTAATACTAGGCTCCCTCCACCCTGATTTCCCCCAACTCTGCTGGTTAGAGGCTCCCTCCACCCTGATTTCCACCAACTCTGCTGGTTAGAGGCTCCCTCCACCCTGCTTTCCCAAAACTCTGCTGGTTAGAGGCTCCCTCCACCCTATTTTCCCACAACTCTGCTGGTTAGAGGCCCCCTCCACCCTGATTTCCACCAACTCTGCTGGTTAGAGGATCCCTCCACCCTGCTTTCCCACAACTCTGCTGGTTAGAGGCTCCCTCCACCATGAATTGGCCCAAACTGGGCTGGTTAGAGGCTCCCTCCACCATGAATTTGCCCAAACTGGGCTGGTTAGAGGCTCCCTCCACCATGAATTGGTCCAAACTGTGGTTTTTAGAGGCTCCCTCCACCATGAATTTCCCAAAACTTGGCTGTTTAGAGGCTCCCTCCATCATGAATTTGCCCAAACTGGGCTGTTTAGAGGCTCCCTCCACCATGAATTGGTCCAAACTGGGTTTTTTAGAGGCTCCCTCCACCATGAATTTGCCCAAACTGGGCTGGTTAGAGGCTCCCTCCACCATTAATTGGTCCAAACTGGGCTGTTTAGAGGCTCCCTCCATCAGGAATTTGCCCAAACTGGGCTGGTTAGAGGCTCCCTCCATCATGAATTGGTCCAAACTGGGGTTTTTAGAGGCTCCCTCCACCATGAATTTCCCAAAACTTGGCTGTTTAGAGGCTCCCTCCACCATTAATTGGTCCAAACTGGGCTGGTTAGAGGCTCCCTCCACCATGAATTTGCCCAAACTGGGCTGTTTAGAGGCTCCCTCCACCATGAATTGGTCCAAACTGGGCTGGTTAGAGGCTCCCTCCATCATGAATTTGCCCAAACTGGGCTGTTTAGAGGTTCCCTCCACCATGAATTGGTCCAAACTGGGGTTTTTAGAGGCTCCCTCCACCATAAATTTCCCAAAACTTGGCTGTTTAGAGGCTCCCTCCACCATTAATTGGTCCAAACTGGGCTGGTTAGAGGCTCCCTCCACCATGAATTTGCCCAAACTGGGCTGGTTAGAGGCTCCCTCCACCATGAATTGGTCCAAACTGGGCTGGTTAGAGGCTCCCTCCACCATGAATTTGCCCAAACTGGGCTGGTTAGAGGCTCCCTCCATCATGAATTTGCCCAAACTGGGCTGGTTAGAGGCTCCCTCCACCATGAATTTGCCCAAACTGGGCTGTTTAGAGGCTCCCTCCATCATGAATTGGTCCAAACTGGGGTTTTAGAGGCTCCCTCCACCATGAATTGGTCCAAACTGGGGTTTTTAGAGGCTCCCTCCACCATGAATTGGTCCAAACTGGGCTGGTTAGAGGCTCCCTCCACCATGAATTGGTCCAAACTGGGCTGGTTAGAGGCTCCCTCCACCATGAATTGGTCCAAACTGGGCTGGTTAGAGGCTCCCTCCACCATGAATTGGTCCAAACTGGGGTTTTTAGAGGCTCCCTCCACCATGAATTGGTCCAAACTGGGCTGTTAAGCGGCTGTTCGAATCGAATTTCGAACCTTGAACATTTTAGTGTTTGCTCATCTCTAGTAGTGAGTTGAGGTTGGCACCAGCATTGTTTTTGAAAATCAGGGTGGATTGATCCTCTAACCAGCAGAGTTTTGGGAAATTCATGGTGGAAGGAGCCTCTAACCAGCAGAGTTGTGGGAAATCAGGGTGGAGGGAGCCTCTAATCAGCACAGTTTTGTGAAATTCATGGTGGAGGTAGCCTCCAACCAGCAGAGTTTTGGGAAATTTATGGTGGAGGGAGCCTCTAACCAGCAGAGTTGTGGGAAATTCATGGTGGAAGGAACCTCTAACCAGCAGAGAAGTGGGAAATTCATGGTGGAGGGACCCTCTAACCAGCAGAGTTGTGGGGAATTCATGGTGAAGGGGGCCTCTAACCAGCAGAGTTGTGGGAAATTCATGGTGGAGGGAGCCTCTAACCAGCCGAGTTTTGGGAAATCAGGGTGGAGGGAGCCTCTAACCAGCAGAGTTTAGGGAAATCAGGGTGGAAGGAGCCTCTAACCAGCACAGTTTTGTGAAATTCATGGTGGAGGGAGCCTCGAACCAGCAGAGTTTTGGGAAATTTATGGTGGAGGGGGCCTCTAACCAGCCGAGTTTTGGGAAATCAGGGTGGAGGGAGCCTCTAACCAGCAGAGTTTAGGGAAATCAGGGTGGAGGGAGCCTCTAACCAGCAGAGTTGTGGGAAATCAGGGTGGAGGGAGCCTCTAACCAGCAGAGTTGGGGGAAATCAGGGTGGAGGGAGCCTAGTATTAGCAGAATTGTGCAACGCTTATGGTGGATGAGTATGAGGATGCAGAGGAATTGGAGAGGTTGAGTACAGACATGGAGTTTCATGTTGGGGTGCTTTACACAGGTGGGCACGAAAATGAAGGCTCTATCCAGTGGTGGTTCATTTTTATCAAAGTGAGCCAGTTGGCACTCTCAGCTGACAGGCGGGTGCGCTTGTCAGTGATGATGCCACCGGCTGCACTGAACACCCTCTCAGATAGGACGCTGGCGGCAGCACCTCCAAGGCATATAGGGCAAGTTCAAGCCACAGGTCCAACTTCGACACCCAATACGTGTAGGGCACAGAGGGGTCGGAGAGGACAGGGCTGTGGTCGGAAAGGTATTCCCGCAACATGCGCCTATACTTCTCACGCCTGGTGACACTAGGACCCTCCGTGGCGGCACTTTGGCGAGGGGGTGCCATCAAGGTGTCCCAGACCTTAGACAGTGTGCCCCTCGTTTGTGTGGACCGGTGAGAACTTGGTCGCCTACTGGAGGAACTGCCCTCCCTGCCGCCAACGTCACATGCTGGAAACATCTCCATCATATTCTGCACCAATTGCCTGTGGCAAGCATTGATGCGATTGGCCCTCCCCTCTACCGGAATAAAAGACGAGATGTTGTTTTTATACCGGGGGTCAAGGATAGCAAAGATCCAGTACTGGTTGTCCTCCATGATTTTGACAATACGCTTGTCGGTTGTAAAGCACCCCAACATGAACTCAGCCATGTCTGCCACAGTGTTAGTTGGCATGACTCCTCTGGCCCCACCGGAAAGTTCAATCTCCATTTCCTCCTCATCCTCCATGTCTACCCATCCGCGCTGCAACAATGGGACGATTCGAAGTTGCCCGGAAGCCTCCTGTATCACCATCACATCATCGGACAACTCTTCTTCCTCCTCCTCCTCCTCCTCCTCCTCCTCCTCCATTAAACGCGATGAAGGACAGATGTGTGGACCTACTCTCCAGCTGTGACGGATCGGATGCTATCCCTAACTCCTCTGTGTGATCTGAGTTATCCCTGATGTCAATGAGGGATTCTCTCAGAACACACAAGAGCGGGATTGTAAGGCTCACCATCACATCTTCAGAGCTCACCCTCCTTGTGGACTCCTCAAGCACCCTTAGTATGTCACAAAGGTCTCTCATCCATGGCCACTCATGGATGAGAAACTGAGGCAGCTGACTTTGTGGCACCCTAGGGTTTTGTAGCTGGTATTCCATCAAAGGTCTCTGCTGCTCAACCACTCTACTCAACATCTGAAACGTTGAGTTCCAGCGTGTGGGGACGTCGCACAAAAGCCAGTGTTGTGGCACATGTAGGCGTTGCTGGAGAGATTTTAAGCTAGCAGCGGCTACTGTCGACTTGCGAAAGTGGGCGCACATGCGCCGCACTTTCACCAGTAGCTCTGGAACATTGGGGTAGCTCTTTAGGAAACGTTGCACCACTAGGTTGAAGACGTGGGCCAGGCATGGAACATGTTGGAGTCCGGCAAGCTCCAAAGCTGCTACCAGGTTCCGGCCGTTATCACAAACAACCATGCCTAGGGGGCCACACGGTGGCTCAGTGGTTAGCACTGCAGCCCTGCAGCGCTGGAGCCCTGGTGTTCAAATCCCGCCAAGGGCAAAAAACCATCTGCAAGGAGTTTGTATGTTCTCCCCATGTTTGCATGGATTTCCATCCCATATTCCAAAGACATACTGATAGGGAAAAAAAATGTACATTGTGAGCTCTATGTGGGGCTCACAATCTACATAAAAAAAAAAAAAAAACAACCATGCCTGGGCCCAGGTGCAGCGGCTCAAACCATATTGCCGTCTCATCGAGGAGGGCATCCCTCACCTCGGAGGCAGTGTGCTGTCTGTCCCCCAAGCTGATCAGCTTCAGCACGGCCTGCTGATGTCTATCAACGCCAGTGCTGCAACGTTTCCAACTCGTAGCTGGGGTCAATCTAACAGCAGAGGAGGAGGCGGTGGAGGAGGAGGAGTCGGGTGTTCTTCCCGTGTCCCTGCCTGGAATGTTAGGCAGGTAGACGAGGTACACCGGGCCAGTTTGGGAAGCAGTCCCAGCCTCAACTACATTCACCCAGTGTGCCGTCAGTGAAATGTAGCGTCCCTGTCCGCATGCACTTGTCCACGCGTCGCTGGTCAAGTGGACCTTTGTGCAAAGCGCGGAACTAAGGGCCCGCCTGATGTTGAGTGACACGTGCTGGTGCAAGGTGGGGATGGCACATCGGGAGAAGTAGTGACGGCTAGGGACAGCATAGCGAGGCGCCGCAGATGCCATCAGTTCCAGGAAGGCGGGAGTTTCAACAAGCCGGAACGCCAACATCTCCTGGGCCAGCAGTTTAGCGATGTTGGCGTTCAAGGCTTGCGCGTGTGGGTGGTTAGTGGTGTATTTCTGCCGGCGCTCCAATGTCTGAGAGATGGTGGGTTGTTGTAAAGAAGCGCCTGATGGTGCCTTTGATGGTGCAGGAGAAGGAGATAAGACAGGAACAGGGGAGGATGAGGAAGAAGTCAACAAAGTGGCGGAGGCAGATGATGTGGTGTCCTGGCTCGTCCTCTGGAGTGCATCGCCAGCACTGTGAGCAGTGGCAGAGGCAGTGGCGTGAACGGCGGGCGACATTTGTCCTGCTGTTGCTGTCTGCCACTGATTCCAGTGCTTGGATTCCAAATGATGGCGCATTGAAGTGGTGGACAGGTTGCTCTTCTCAGAGCCCCTACTCAATTTCGAGAGGCAAATTGTGCAGACAACACTATATCTGTCCTCGGCGCATTCCTTGAAAAAACTCCACACCTTCGAGAAATCTGCCCTCGAGGTGGGAGTTTTTCGGGGCTGGGTACAAACTGGAACATCTTAGGAGATTCCGGGTGTGGCCTGGCTTTGCCTAAGCTGCTAACATCTGCCTCTGCCTCTAGCTACCCTTTTTGGTGCTGCACCTGCCTCAACATCCACACTACTTTCCCCGCTTGACATCCCCCCTGTCCAGGTCGGGTCAGTGTCCTCATCATCCACCACCTCCTCTTCCAACTCCTTTCTCATCTCCTCCTCCTGCACAATGCTCATGTCAACTTGCTGCCCTGACGGCAACTGGGTCTCATCGTCGTCGATGAGGGTGGGTTGCTGGTCATCCGCCACCAAATCGACCGAAGATGGAGGAGGCTCCAGTGTTTGAGCATCTGGACACAGATACTCGTCTGTTAGCTCCGTGGAATCGCGAAATGGAGGGGCAGGTTGAGGGACAGTGAAAGGAGCGGAGAACAGCTCTGGGGAGCTGGGAAAGTTGGGGTTATTGTTCTGGGAAGATTGGGAATTTTGGGAGGAAGGAGGACAAGACTGTTGGGTAATAGGAGGAGAGGAGGCAGAGTCTGACTGGCTGCTGGACAATGTGCTGTAAGCGTTATCCGACAGCTATTGCAAGACCTGTTCCTGGTTCCCGGGCCTAGTAAGGTTTGTACCATTCAGCCTAGTTAATGTGGCAAGCAACCCTGGCACTGTGGAGCGGCGCAATGCTTGCTGCCCCACAGGAATAGGCATGGGACACCCTGTGGCTTCACCGCTAACTTGTTCCCCAGAAGCATTCCCCCGCCCTCGCCCATGGCCTCGTCCACGTCCCTTTCCGGGAGCCTTGCGCATTTTAATATGCTTTCCTTGCTTAAACACACTCAGAACCTGGGTGTATATGCCAATACCAATAAATTGAGGGTGTATGTAGGCCCCAACTTATTTGGTGGGATTAACACTCAGAACCTGGGTGTTTATGTGAATATCAACAAATTAAGGTGGGGATGCAGGCCCCAATATATTAGGGGAATTCACACTCCAAAACTGGCACTATAGCAATATTTGATGGTTGTATGAAGGCCCCAATATATTTTGGGAATTAACAGTCAGAAACTGGCACTATATACCAGTAGCAAGAGTTGAGGGTGGTATGAAAGCCCCAATTTATTTGGGGAATTTACACTCAGAAACTGGCACTCTATGCCAATAATAATAATTGAGGGTGGTATGCAGGACCCAATATATTAGGGGAATTAACACTCTGAACCTGGGTGAACATGCCAATAGCTAGAAATGCCGGTGGTATGCAGGCCCCAATATCTTTTTGAATTACCAGTCAGACCCTGACACTATATGCCAATAGCAACAAATGGATGTTTTGCCCCAATGTTATTATTAGGGGATATACACACAGTGTTTTCAAGTTAGTTTCAGGGGTGGGGGTGCACACTATTGGCACGTGGATTTGGGGTATAGAGTGTATATGGGAATACAATTTCAGTGTATTCCATTCAGGATCCTCCACACTGTGGAAAGCTGGGTTGTGCAGATTGAGCCTGTCAATGCCACGTTACTGTGATGGACACTGACAAGACACTGGAATGTAGATCTTAAAAGAGCTGTTGGTTCTCTTCTCCTTCCTATCCTATCCCTGCCTACCAGAATCTAATTCCTAACTCTATGGCCACAAACCTCCGTCTGTGACCAAGTGTAAGGTCAGAATGACGCGAAGCTGGGCGGCGCTGTTCTTATGAATCAGAGGTCACATGTTTTCGGCAGCCAATGGGTTTTTAGTATTTTTTTTCAATGTCCCTGTTGTCGTAGTTCCTGTCCCACCTCCCCTGCGCTGTTATTGGAGCAAAAAAAGCGCCAGGGAAGGTGGGAGGGGAATCGAGTTTTCGCACACTTTACCACGCGGTGTTCGATTCGATTCGAACATGGCGAACAGCGTGATATCCGATCGAACATGAGTTTGATAGAACACTGTTCGCTCATTTCTAATATCAAAGTGTGTCACCTCACCGTCACATCAAGAAAGAAATGTCCGATGTACATTTCGCCCTTGCCACAGGGCTTTGTCCAGGGCTTACAGTCAAAGCGGCCATTTTCTTGTAGCGCGGGCATGCACAGTCGACTCTGCCCAGGCCCGATGCCTGGCAGAGTGAATTCAGAGCCGGAAGATGGCGTGGGGACGCTGCACGGAGAAGACTTCTAAAGGTAGGAGAAGAACCAGTGTTGATTGGCCGACTGTATAGCATTTGGCCAATCAACGATGGTTCTGCATCAAATTTTTCCATTCGAATAGCGAGTAGTATTCGATCGAGTATGAGTATTTCGAATACTGTAGTATTCGATCGAACACCTACTCGATCGAATACTACTTGCTCATCTCTACTAGCTATCCCTGCCTGTACATCTATCCCTGTCTCACAGTCACATAGTTCACAGTCTCATATGAACTGGATATTAAATCCATTATTCATATAAATTGGAGGTCACCTGAATTAGCCAGCCAATTACTTTTTCCGATTTTTTTTTTTTTTTATGCCTACGTTGTCATAGTTCCTTTCCCATTTCCTCTGCGCAGTTATTGGTGGAATCAAATTTTTAATGAGTTTGCCACCTGGTGTTCGACTCGAATCGAACATCTCGAACAGTCTGATATCCGATCGAACATGTACTCGATCGAACGCTGTTCTCTCATCTCTAGATCCTATCATTAAGACTCAAGTTTTTGTCCCTAACACATAGGACTAGCCTTAAGAAAGGTTGTTCTTCTCCTACCTTTAGTTGTCTTCTCCGGGCTGCCGTTCGGTATAAATCCAGGTTTTCGTTGGTATGCAAATGAATTCTCTCGCAGCACTGGGGGCAGGGACCCGCTGGGTGCTCACACTGTGACTAAAATTTCCTCTAACTCCACGGAGTGAATGACAGTAGTTTGCAGGGATAGGCTCCAGTACTCAGGCAGGTTTCAGACCAGGCCTCTGTGTGAGGTTCCTCTGCTTCTCCTGGGTGCTGTTAGGTAGGACCTGTAAGCCCTGAACTGTTAGATCTACACCAGGGCTAGGAGCGGTAGACGCCGTCCCAGCTTGTAGATCTGCAGTAGGTATGGTCTCTGAGATAGCCTATGTGTACTGTCTGACTTCATGTATGGCTCCTAGCTGTGTGCGGGAGCATGGGTGTGTGATGTCTCCAAGCTGTGTGCAAGAGCATGCAAACTCCCCTGGTAACTCCAAGCTGTGTGCAGGAGAATGTTCTAACCTTCCGTGATGGCCCCTAGCTGTCACAGGGGTAAGTGTGTGTGTGTTTGCTGGCCTGGGGTGAGTGTTAACCCTTGGTAGCCGTGTGTGTTTCTGTACTTGTGCACCTGGCCAGTGAGCTAAACTAGCAGGGTTTTAGTTGCACCTTGTTCACATGGAGTGTCGCACAGTACACACTGTTCACATTGAGTTCAGGCTGAAGTGTCTTTGCAGCTGTTCACATTAAGTACCGTGCTGCAGTGTCTTTGCAGTAGTTCACATTGACTTTCAGGGTGCAGTGTCTTTGCAGTGTCTTTGCAGTAGTTCACTTTGAGTTTAGACATACAAAAAAAATATATATATATTGGGATTGGAAGCTCATCTGAATATTTCTGGTGCATTCTGGGAAGAGGAGAAGAGTCGCCTTAATCTTATCGATTGCTGGGTCTCGCTGGTTAGAGGACATCGCAAAACCTGGGATTGGAAGCTCATCTGAATATTTCTGGTGCATTCTGGGAAGAGGAGAAGAGTCGCCTTAATCTTATCGATTGCTGGGAATTGCTGGGTCTCGCTGGTTAGAGGACATCGCAAAACCTGGGATTGGAAGCTCATCTGAATATTTCTGGTGCATTCTGGGAAGAGGAGAAGAGTCGCCTTAATCTTATCGATTGCTGGGTCTCGCTGGTTAGAGGACATCGCAAAACCTGGGATTGGAAGCTCATCTGAATATTTCTGGTGCATTCTGGGAAGAGGAGAAGAGTCGCCTTAATCTTATCGATTGCTGGGTCTCGCTGGTTAGAGGACATCGCAAAACCTGGGATTGGAAGCTCATCTGAATATTTCTGGTGCATTCTGGGAAGAGGAGAAGAGTCGCCTTAATCTTATCGATTGCTGGGTCTCGCTGGTTAGAGGACATCGCAAAACCTGGGATTGGAAGCTCATCTGAATATTTCTGGTGCATTCTGGGAAGAGGAGAAGAGTCGCCTTAATCTTATCGATTGCTGGGTCTCGCTGGTTAGAGGACATCGCAAAACCTGGGATTGGAAGCTCATCTGAATATTTCTGGTGCATTCTGGGAAGAGGAGAAGAGTCGCCTTAATCTTATCGATTGCTGGGAATTGCTGGGTCTCGCTGGTTAGAGGACATCGCAAAACCGCACGCTGTTAGACGGCGTCAGACGAGAAAAAAACAAAACAAAAAAAAAAGCATATACAAGATCATTCATCCAAATTTAGTGAGCAACATGGAAGAGGAGAAAACCCACATGGTGAGCTGCAACACTTGCTATATGTTTACAGATCTGCCGGACCATAAAGCCAACTTCACCTGTAATGAAATGTAAACTAGTGGCCCTTTTAGAAGAAAAAGTGCAGAGGTTGGAAGAAAGAATAGCAACGTTGAGAAGCATCAAAGAAAGTGAGGTCTTCATTGATGAAGCTGAAGCAAGCCTCCAGAACACAGTAGGGGATGAAAGTGCTAGAGAGCCTACAGTTGCAGAGACTGATGCAAGTCCCCCGAATACAGTAAGGGAAGAATACTTGAGAGAACCTACAGAGGCAGAAAACTGGACACATGTGACCAAGAGATGCAAATGGATCACAAGGCCATCACCACTCACACAGCTAAGTAACCGATATGAAACTTTCATGCAGGCGGATGAAAATGACAAAAATAACCTATCAGCAAAAGAAGAAACAAAAGTCACCCAGAGACAATCAGGAGCAACAAGAAATGGTGTTGCGAGGAAGAAAAGAAGAGTAGTGGTTATGGGTGACTCACTGCTAAGAGGCGCAGAGGCAGCTGTCTGCAGGCCAGACTTAACCGCACGAGAAGTATGCTGCCTCCCAGGAGCAAAAATCAAGGAAGTGGCCAATAGGATACCAAGCCTGCTCAGCTCCAAGGACGACTACCCATTCCTACTGATACATGTGGGTACAAACGACACGGCAAAAAATGATTTACCAACTATCTATAAAGACTTTGAAAATTTGGGGAAGACGGTGAAGGAACTGGATGCGCAGGTAGTATTCTCATCAATCCTCCCAGTTGATGGTCATGGCATCAGGAGATGGAATAGAATACTAGAGGTATCGACGGTGGTGCCGAGAGCAAGGATTTGGATTTTTGGACCATGGCGTGAATTACCTCTACGATGGACTCCTTGCTAGAGATGGGATACATCTCACAAAACCTTGGAAAAACATATTTGCCAGAAGACTTGCCACACTCATCAGAAGGGCTTTAAACTAGAAGAAGAGGGGATGGGAAGAAAAAAGAAAGACAAGAACATGCAGCTAAAAGACATACTAAACAAGGTTACTAGATGTGGTAAAGAAGACCCAAGACAGGATACTCAGAAGGAAATTACGAAAAAGGATACAACAGAGCACAATCTGAAATGTTTTTACACAAACGCACAAAGCATGGGAAACAAACAAGGAGAACTAGAGCTGATGATACACAAGGAAAACTATGACGTCATCGGCATCACAGAAACCTGGTGGAACGACATGCATGATTGGAACATACAGATGGAAGGATACAACTTATTCAAAAAGAATAGAACTAATAAAAGAGGGGGTGGAGTTGCATTGTATGTTAAAAAAAGAACACATCTCCACAGAAATTACAGTTTTACAGAATGATAATCTACTGGAAATTATTTGGGTAGTAATTCAAGGGAAAAACAATGATAAGGACATCATACTAGGCATTTATTACAGACCACCAGGACAGACAGAAGACATGGATGAGATTTTTTCACAGCAAATGACCACGCTCTCAAAGAAACATGAAATAGTGATCATGGGAGACTTCAATTACCCTGACATTCATTGGGAAACCCACACAGCCAAGAGTAAAGGCTCCATCAAATTTTTATCCTCTCTAGCAGACAACTTCATTGCCCAGCTAGTAGAAGAAAACACGAGAGGAACATCCATTTTGGACCTAGTCCTAACCAACAAAGAGCACATGGTTGAGGGACTACGGGTAGCAGGGACACTGGGATTCAGCGATCATGCTATACTTGATTTTGGGGTTGCAAGAAGAAGAAGACCTGAGAAGACACAGACTTCAAGGCTCGACTTTAGCAGGGCAGACTTCAAGAGCCTGAAGGCAAGGGTTAGCAGAATTCCATGGTGCAAAATTCTTAAGCACAAAAATGCACATGAAGGATGGGAAATCTTCCGTAGGGAAATCATTAAAGCACAGGAACTAACAATACCTAGAAGGAAGAAAAATGGGAAGCACCTAAAAATATCAGGATGGATGACCAAAAAATTACATAACCTGCTAAAAAGGAAAAAGGAAACATACAAAAAGTGGAAGATGGGAACTATACCTAAGGAAGAGTACACAGCAGTCTGCAGACTCTGCAAGACAAGCATCAAAGGAGCTAAGGCTGAACACGAATTGAAGCTTGCAAAAGAGGCAAAGAGTAAGGTAAAAGGATTTTGGGGATATGTTAAAAGCAAAAGAAAAGAGAAGGAGACCATTGGAGTCCTGAAGAATGACAAAGGAGAAACAGTTAACATGGTGGAACAGCAGGTGGAGCTACTAAATTCATATTTTGTATCCGTCTTCTCCCAAGAAACTAATGGAAATATCGACATTAATGGTGATGGAGATGAGGGGAAGGAGAACTCCAAGCTGACTATAAGCAAAGGTCTGGTAAGAGAGCACTTAGCCAAGTTACAGGAAACCAAGTCCCCAGGACCAGATGATTTACACCCTAGAGTCCTGAAAGAGATAGCAGAGGAAATAACAGAACCCCTTGCTATAATCTTCGGTAAGTCATGGGAAACAGGAGTGGTCCCTTTAGATTGGAAAAGGGCAAATGTTGTCCCCATCTACAAAAAGGGGAAAAGGGCCGATCCAGGAAATTACAGGCCGGTAAGTCTGACCTCGATAGCAGGAAAAATCTTTGAGCAAATTGTCAAGGAACATTTACTTCAGTACCTGGATGGGAAGGCATTAATTAACCAGAGCCAGCACGGCTTTATGACCAATAAATCTTGTCAGACTAACCTGATTTCCTTCTACAACAAAATCACTGAATGGTTGGACCAAGGGAATGCCGTGGACATAGTATATCTTGACTTCAGTAAGGCATTTGATAAAGTATCACATAACCTTCTTATTGAAAAAATGATTAAGTATGGCTTTGACAAAAAATCAGTTAGGTGGATTCACAACTGGCTTAATGATCGGGCACAACGAGTAATACTAAATGGCTACACATCGAACTGGAAGAAAGTCAAAAGCGGGGTGCCGCAGGGCTCTGTTCTGGGCCCAGTACTTTTTAATATCTTTATAAATGATCTGGACGATGGAATTATTGGGGAACTCATAAAATTTGCAGATGATACGAAGATAGGAGGAATAGACAACACTAGAGAGGAGAGAGAGTGTATTCAAAAGGACTTAGACACACTGGAACAATGGGCTGAGGCGAACAAAATGGGATTTAACAGGGACAAATGCAAAGTTCTACATCTGGGTAACAGTAATGTAAAAAACATATATAGTATGGGAGGAATAGAACTAAGTGATAGCATAGGGGAAAAGGACTTGGGCATAATAGTAGATCACAAATTCAACATGAGCCAACAGTGCGGTGCTGCTGCAAAAAAGGCTAATAAAATTCTGGGATGTATTAAGACAAGCATTGAATCTAGATGAAGAGAGGTCATTATTCCGCTGTCCTCTTCCCTGGTCAGACCACACCTGGAATACTGTGTACAGTTCTGGGCGCCTCAGTTCAAGAAAGACATCGATATATTGGAGCAAGTCCAGAGAAGAGCAACCAAAATGGTGGAAGGTCTGCAAACCATGTCCTATGAGGAGCGGCTAAAAGAACTGGGATTGTTTAGTTTGCAGAAGAGAAGGCTGAGGGGAGATTTAATAGCAGTCTACAAATATCTGAAAGGTAGTCACAGTGCAGAGGGATCTCCCCTATTCTCATTAGCACAAGGAAGTACAAGAAGCAATGGGATGAAACTAAAGGGAAAGAGATACAGATTAGACATTAGGAAAAACTTTCTGAAAGTGAGGGGAGTGAGAGAGTGGAATAGGCTGCCACGGGAGGTGGTGGGCGCTCCATCAATGGAAATCTGCAAGCGGAATCTGGATAAACATATAGCTGGGATGATTTAGGAAAACCTGCACTCGCAGGGGGTTGGACCCGATGGCCCTTGAGGTCCCTTCCAACTCTACCAAAAAGAAAGAAAAAAGAAACATATATATATATATATATATATATATATATATATATATATACAGAACCGTAACAGCTGTGTAGTGAATAGGATTGTTTTTAAAATCCGATCTCCGATTATTTAAAAAATCCCATTGACTTGCGTTGGGATTGAAATTGGGATCGGGTTCGAATGGAAAATGATCGGAAATTGAATTTTAAAAACGATCCTGAAATTTCAAGATTAGCTCAACCCTAGTCTGCTGCAACAGCTTCTTAATCTCTTTGTGGTATCTCAAAGGATGCAGGTGTTATAGTAGGACCTAATGGGGGTAGTAATCCCTCTGATTTCTGAGTTTTTGTAATGGTCATGGCAGCTGTAGTGGGGGTCCAGACAGTGGGGCACCTCTCATAGGACACACAGCAAGTCAATTTTCAAAAGAAGGATAGCAAAAGACACAGTCCTTTGTTAACCAAAAGTTTCTTTACTGAGGACTCTCATAGAGTGCAGCAATACCTCACAGTGATACAGTCTCATGTACAATACAGTAGGGTGCATGTGATGCAGGATTCCCTTGTAAGCTGACAGGTAATGGCTGATGCTGACACAACTTTCCTCAGATTTTGTAGTTTAGAGTATTGAGGAGACACAGTCCAGATTATAGCAACAGAAGAGGGATCTTCACCGGTTGGCTCCCGGCGGGTGACTAATTTGGAGCATATGTAGTTACTCATGGTTACTGGCCGGCGGTATCCGATAGCCGGACACAGACCTGAAAGACACAAGGCCTGGAAACCACGGAGCACTGGACTTGACCGGAGGCCTTCTTTAGGTCCAGGAATGCAGAAAGGCTCCTTTATAGCTGCTCCTTCCTGTCAGGTTCTCTCCTTCTTGGAGGCAGCAGAAGTATGGCTGTTATCCCCTCTGTATGGACTGGTGAATGGTCCTAGGAGAATCTGTACCTTACATGGGCTGGGAGATTCACCATGTAGCTCCTAGGGTTTGGCAGGAGGACCAGCAGGAGCTGTTACCTCACACACTACACTCTCCAGAAAGTGGCTGCTCTGGTTTCCTTTCCCCTGCTAAGAGGAAGGTGGGGCTAAAGGCTCCACCCACAGCTTACTAGAAACTTCTGCAGAATCTCGTGCTGTGTATGGAGTGATTGGGTTCCTATATCACATGCACCTACATAGAGTAAAACAGGTGGAAGCACAGTAGTACATGGCAATAAACACAATGTATGCACACAGAAAATACAGATTATACAATAGATAGTGAAACACAGTATTAGTACATTGTGAGAACTTGACATTACATAGCATCCAACAACTACTCCAGTAATGGCAAGAAGCAGTTTACTACATCTTGCTGCTGCTGATTAGCCAGTATCAGCTGTTTCACAATCTCCTCCATAGCTGTGGCTTTCTATTTCAGTTTGTGTATGTCTCACTGCACTTATGCCTGCATTCGAAGCACCATATGTGGGGAATCGCTTAGGTAGATGCTTGTAGCAGTGCAGGAAACAGGGACACAGACACTGGATTGCACAAGAGTTTGGGCTTTATTCACTTGCAGTGCATTAGTTGACTTTGCAAAGGCACAAAACAAAACCCTTCTCTGCTGAGAAATTAACTTAAACGTAAGGAAACTTTTCCCTGACTATACAGGAGGCTGGCTACCAGTCTCTCACCTTGGCAATAACATCGGGTGGCACAGTACCTGCTTTGGAGGTCCGGTCTGGACAGTTCAACTCTATCAGTATGGTGTCACACTGCTAGTCTTCACACTCAGACTGTTATTAGGGCCTGATTAGTCAGCTGACCTCCCTGGTGTGGGTCTCGCCACACACCCCTTAGGTGCCTGGCTGGAATATACTTGTGTTCCCAGACTACACCCTTCACTCTCTCACATTCTTGAAACAGTTTTTTGTAAAAAAATAAATAAAGATACACACAGTGTCAGTATTGTTGCCAAAACACTATTTTAATGAATCAGTGTGCGATAAAATGACTGGGGGAAAAAACAGGGCGGGGGGAGAGTCAAAAAGAGTAATCAAGAAACACTTATACAAATCCTAACAATAAGAATCTAGATGGTAACAGCAACACTACTTCTTTTCTTGATAGCCCCACCTGTAGACAGTGTTATGATAGTTAATGAGAATAAAGATGTTTTTGAAAGCAGTGAACCACAAATGTTAAATCAGGATTCCGTGTGTTCCTCCTCTGTTGTAATACAAAATTGTATTCTATACTATCAACCATGTTTTATTCGCTGACACATCTTGTTCACTGACACTAACATCTACAGCATATCCCAAGACTTCCTCTTCTTCCTCTTTTTGGATGAGTATTTTTTCGATGTAGAAGAGGTAGAGGTATAAGACAAGTGTTAGTGGAAGTAATATGGCAAGTTTACTACTAGTAGAGGTTCTGGCAAGGGCACTAGTGGGAAATCTGTTAGGAATTGTGAGGGCATGGAATCCCATTGCCATGATAAGTTGCAAAAAAGTGTGGAAGGTGAAGCCATTACTAAATCTGATACAAATTCTACTAAATATTAGGGTTGAAGGATCGGGATCGGCTGGTAAATGATCGGAAATGGGATTTTGAAATCTCAAGATCGGCTCAACCCTACTGTATTTATAAAATACAATTAGGGTTGAGCGATCAGGAGCAGGAAAGATCAGATTCCGATCGTTGATTGAGTAAATTTCACGATCAAGATCAGCTGGAAAATGATCAAAAATCAGATTTTAAAATCGATCCTGAAATCTCAAGATCGGCTCAACCCTACCAAAGATAAGATCTGGCAACCAGTTCAGGGTGACATCACAGTAAAAAGGTGGTGGCAGCTGCAATAGTAAGAATTCCAACTAACGTGCAGTGCCAACATCCGGAAAACCTGCGTAGGGCAGATGTGAGTCACGCTCACATGTTTGAGTTACTGGCAAACAGATTTCTGGTTTGGAGGCAGCTTCTATGTGCTGTCATCTCATGTATGGGAATTTTTTTTACAAGTACAAATATGTTATGAAGTGTTTCCTGTACGGCCTTTCCAAAAACTTGATTCTTCAGACTGTATATAATGGAATTGACCAAAGGAGTAAACACAGTATATAGCAGGGAGAGGATCTTACTCACTGTGAGTGTCTGTCCTTTTCTAAGGAGAATGTAAACACTGAACAGAGACCAGTAGAATATGGAGACCACAATGAGGTGGGAGCTACAGGTGGAGAAGGCTTTCTGTCTACCAGTACTGGATGGGATCCTTAAGACTGCCCGAACTATATACGTATAAGACACTACAATGATGGTGGTTGGAATAATAACTATTGGAGCGACTAACAAATACATTTCCATGTGAATTATGATGGTGTCAGAACAGGCACGCTCTAGTATTGGGACAAGGTCACAGAAGAAATGGTCAATGATATTGTTTCCACAATACTTAATCTTACCAAGTGTTATGCTATAAATCAAAGAAAGAGAAAATCCTACCAACCAACAGATTAAAGTCAATGTTACACACTGTCCACCTGTCATGATAGAGGTATAGCGGAGAGGGTTACAGATGGCCACATATCTGTCATAAGACATCACAGTGAGGAGAAGACATTCAAATACAACCAAAGAACAAAAGAAATAAAACTGAATGAAACATTGATGAAGAGTAATGGTCACCCCATGATTCAGTAGGATGAGGAGCAGCTTGGGGACAATAACTGTGGGTAACAAGATGTCACTGATGGAGAGCTGTGAGATGAAGAAGTACATTGGGGTGTGGAGGATCTTACTGGTGGACACCAGGGTGATGATCAGGAGGTTCCCACATATTGTCCCACAGTAAACCACAAAGAAAAGACAGAAGAGGAAAATTCTTAAATCTTGGCTATATTGAAATCCTAAGAGGAAAACATCAGTGACCAAAGTCTGATTATTATCCTGTATTTAGATTAAAAAAAGAAGATGTGATCATTAAAGAAAGAAGAAAGGGAGTGACTCACAATTTAATGTATATAATGAAACAATGTAGCGCTGCATAAACACAATTATGGGATATGTATAAGATATGTATAAGATGTATAAGATTTTAAGATTTTGTCCCAATTTACTAAAGACAGTTTCAGACAGCTACGTTTGGACCTGAAAGCAAGGATGGGCCTAATTCCTGGCCCGATACTGACTCGGTTAAATGTAACTTATAGATCATGGAGATCTATGACCTTGTGAGGTTAGTACAACCAAGATAGAATTGTGGGACATTCATCCAACATATTCATCCAACCTTACCAACCAAGCCATATCCTACCCTGAATGTCTCCTACAAAAATCTAAAGAATAGGACCCATGATAGAGTAGAGTACCCAGAATGCACTCCATTTATCTACAATTTATTGTCACATTTGCAGGGTACAAACTTAATAAGAATCTTATCAAAACAGTCAAAATCTCCTTATGGAATCTTCCATGAATACTTCTTCCATATATCTGGACAGAAATCTGTGGAATTGTTTCTTACTTCTGTATGTTACATGAGGAGTTATCTGACTGTACTCACATCTGATAGTTGTTCGGCTTCACCATTCATTCCCATGTTCTGCTTTCTTGGCTTTTCCCTCAGTTCTGTTCTTATGACCAATCCCAGGGATAAATGATGATAATATTAGTCAGCAGAATCCTCAGCGTCTGCGACCATCAGACATATGAAGGTGAAGCATTACCTGCGGATATTTATCCAGATGATAAAGGCAAGGATGCAAACAGAAATTCCAGGGAGACCTCTCTGCTATCGTCTAATAAGTCTCCAGTGATCTGTCCAATGGAGGAAAATAAAAATAAATCTGTAAGTCTTAAGAAACCTTAAAGGTTTTGGAGTCAACTTTTTAACTTATGAGAACGGTTTCTCTATTGTTGTTTTGATTAATGCCTACTGTCTCTCCATAAAGTTGAAGGAATATGAAGTATTATAATTAGAGATGAGTGAAGTTTTGGAAAATTAAATTCGGAGGCTCTTCGGATTCCCCAAAAAGATTTGTTTCTTTCCAAATTGATTAATGATGGATAACATTTAAAAATGCTATTTCCTGGTTGCAGAGAGCATGAATAGTGGTGAAGAACACTGGGCCTTATAGTAACACACATGGGGAGTCTGCTGTGGTAGTGAAACAATACAGTGAGTCAGTATGACACGCACATGACCGGCTTCGCTCTTAGAACCGCTGCACACCTCACTTATTTGGACACAGTAGCAGAGTGTGGAAGTTGCAAAATCCTTATGAGGTTGCAGCAGTGTGTCGAGGCCCTACAGTGACCCAGTGGAAAAGTGGGATGGCGGCAGTAGAATGAGGAGGCGGAAGCAGCCTTATGAGGCCCTACAGTGACCCAGTGGCAGAGTGTGGAGATTGCAGCAGACTTATGAGGCCCTACAGTCACCCAGTGTGGAGAGACAGTGCGGAGATTTCAGTAGTGTGAGTAGGCCACAGAGTGGCAAGTTGATATAATGTGGAGGTAGCAACAGCCTTAGGAGGCCATACAGAGACCCATTGACATAGTGTATTGAAGAAGCATGGATTTTTTAATCTGTGGTATTGGTGGGTGGAAAATCCTGCCTGATCCATGCCTGATTATTCTTCACAAGGGTGAGTTTCTACAAATTTTCGGTAGACAGACGAGTTCTCCTAGGGGTAACCATGTCCCCTGCCACACTAAACACGCTCTGATGTCACACTACTGGCTGGGCAGGACAGCTTTTTCAGGGCAAACTCAGCCAGTTGAGGCCATAAATCCAGATTTGCTGCCCAGAAGTCCAGAGGATTTTCCACTATGGCTAGCAGGGTGCACTCTAAGTATGCCATCACTTGTTGGTTCAAGGTCTTCTCTGTATCTAGCTGCTGATGTGTGGATAACGTCACTCCTTAGGGAGAGACCACCTTCTCAGGTGTGTGGAGACTTATAGCCATAGTTGCTCCACTGCAAAGGAACATGGGAAGAATATGCAAATCTGTCTCCCAAGATGTAAACAGGGAGACAGTGCCTCTGTTTGTTGCCCTCTATAGCAAGCATCCCTGAACAACATGCCCGACTTCCCAGAAGCCTTTTCTGCATGATGCAAGGTTATAACCAAATCAGTTTCTCAGCTGCGGACGGCACCGTTTCTGTCTCTTTGGACATCATCAGCGCAGAACAGAGAGAACTGATTTGGTTTAAGTGAGAGGCTGCGAGACCAGATTGTGGGGATAACGTCACTCCTTAGGGAGAGACCACCTTCTCAGGTGTGTGGAGACTTATAGCCATAGTTGCTCCACTGCAAAGGAACATGGGAGAATATGCAAATCTTTCTCCCAAGATGTAAACAGGGAGACAGTGTCTCTCTGTTTTGCAGCAAAGGCTTCTGGGAAGTCGGGCATGTTGTTCAGGGTTGCTTGCTATAGAGGGCAGCAAACAGAGGCACTGTCTCCCTGCTTACATCTTGGGAGACAGATTTGCATATTCTCCCTAGCCCCCCCCCCCTTCCCGGTCAGACATGTGAGAGGATGGATGATGGTGCAGATAGGCAGCGGCCAGATTGCTACATAACATGTCTCTATAGTAGTTTAGTTTATCTTCCCTCTCAGCAGGTTTAAGCAAGGTCTACATTTTTCCCCAGTAGTGAGGAGATCTTTTAGTCATCCCTCTGCTGAATGGTGACAATTTGGCTGTTACTTGAGCATGTATCATTCCATTTGTGCAAGTGACTCCAAGGGATTGCCTGCATTAATCTCCACTGCATACTGCCCTGGTGTGTCTGGGTCATCTGCCTCATCCTCCTTATCTCCCTCTTGTTGTTCCAGTTGCTCCTGCTACTTCACTCCACCCATTTGGCTAGACATTGCTTGTGCTCCAATATCCTCCTCCTCCTCTTCCAGTTCAGCCCCCCCACAGGGCTCAAGTACCTGCTAGATCTTGGAGGCACACCTCAAATCCCCTGACCAGCAATATTGAAAAGCATATTTTTCAGGATTTAAATCAGTGGAATGACAATGTTCATTCCATAGTTCTGGCAACTGACTAACAAAGTTGCCTCCTCAAAGGGAACAAGCAAATGGTAGGTGTCACACATGAGCTGTCACTGGATAACATTAAAGTTATACAGGGGAGTATGTGTGTCCGCTTGTATCATCAATAAATCGTTTATGGCTTTTCTCTGTTCATATAGTCAATCCAACATATGGGGGGTTGAATTCCGTTCTGCCGCTGCAGCTCAACAGTGATGTGCATGGCTGTGTATGAGTGGCTGAAGTGCATGCAAAGTTTCTTTGACATCTTTATGATGTCTTGCAGATGGGTGGAACACTTAACAAAACGTTTAACAACCAGATTGAACATGTGCGATATTCAGGGTGCATGGGTCAGCCTTCCTTGACGCAGCACCAACACCATGGTTTTGTCGGTCCCCATGGTTCCAATTTTAAGTTCTCTTAGAGAAAGCCAGTATTCAATTGCTTGATTGAGACAATAGAGGAGTTCCTCCCCTGGGTGGATTTGTTTGCCCAGGCAAATGAGGCATAGAACAGTTTGATATCGCTGTGCCCTGCACATGTGATATTCTAGAGGAGTACTGGGAGTTGTCCCTGAAGTAGAGGCTGAGGAGACAGTGGATGATGAGATGGACATTGCAGGACCAACAGTGTGAGAGTGTGGAGGCAGAAGTCCAAGTTGTTGGTGTGTTACATAAACCCAGTGTGCCGTAAATGTCCTTGACCCTAGTGTGATAGGTAGAGACAGACTGCAGCCGTGATGTAAAATCATCCAGCATCTGTGGAGTTAAAGCTCTAACAAGACACAGGAAGTGGTCACTGACACAGCAGGGTGTGCTGGGAGGGAGACAGTGATCCAGGGGAGTAATAGGAAAAGGGAAGAGACACCATGTTGGTCCTGAAGCAAAGCTAGAAACTCTGGACTGTAGAACAGAACAGTGAGAATAGAAGTGAGTTTAGCTGAGCAGCTGAAGGCCAGAACTGATTGAGACATCCATATTTTCCCAATGATAAGTACAACTGCCAGTATACAGTGATATCTGTTATGAAAGACTCATGTACTGTATGTGATAGCTGTGGAGACTGTGTGAAGAGAAGTAAAACCTTAACAACAACTGCTGTCTGGGATTGTCCCTTTGTCTAAGCTCTCTAATATCCAAGAACTCATATACACTATGTCCTACCTCGCCCCGCTGTGAGACGGACATACGACATTGGTGGCCCGTACGGGGATATTTAGAGACAAGATCAGACTGCCAGCGGTGGGATTCTGGGTAAAGACTGCCACAGCAATTAAAGACACAGTATCAAACAGACAGCTATGGATGTTGAGACACGGCTGAACCGCATCAGTACGTTGCTCCTTCAATTGACTTATGAGGAACTGGGTGCTATAGCTGCACATGTGAAGGTGTCAGAAGAACAGGTTTCTAAGACATGCAACCACAGACAGCTCTTAACAGCCATCAACAAGCAGATGCATGAGCTAGGGGATAGTGAGGAGGAGGATGTCTTGTGCACATTCCTTAATGATTTAATGAAGTTCATCACCAGTTTGAGACCGGGGAGTAAAGAGACAGTGCAAGACACTGAGAGGGAGAAATCCCTCCCACAGACTGAGCTGCAGGAATTGAAAGAGCAATTGGTAGCATTGAAGAGAGCTGTGCAAGAATCGACCAAAGCCCCTGAACAAGCAGCAGAATCCAGCAGAACTTGTAGCCCACTCAGGTTAGGGAAGTCAAGACAACAGACCTCTCTAGCATCACAAATCACCATCAGTTAAGATTTCAAGATCCTGGGATAGATTGGAGAACGTGAACAAAAAGAGAAACTGTCTTACACAAACCTGATGCACCAGATAGAGGCAGGATTGCAGAAAGGCTATCTGCCGGAAGAAATTATCGAGGCAGTGGTAAAAGCTATCAGCCCAGGACTGAATCTGCGGAACATGCTAGAAATGAAAAGTCACCTGACCTTACCACAACTTAAGATGATCTTAAAGGGGCACTACAAAGAAGAGAACACCTCAGAGCTGTTCCATAGACTCATCAACATCTATCAAGATACCAAGGAATCTCCTTAAAGTTTCTTGTTCAGAGCCATAGAACTCAAAGACAAGCTGTTGTTTGCATCCAGTGAAGTAGATACAGAGGAAAGGTTTGATGCAGGACTAGTACAGAAGAAGTTTTTGAGATCTTTAGGAACCGGGTTAATAAGTAAAGACAAAGTTGCAAATGAAGCAGTACCTGGAAGATCCTAACATTCCAGATGAAACCCTAATTGAGAAGATGAACGAGGCAGCTAGTTTGGAGTCTGAGAGTGAACAAAAATTAAAGAAGGGCTCTATAACTAAAATGACCAAGCTGGACCAGCTGAAAATGAATATGCCTAGCGATCAGCCGGAAGGTAGGCGAGAAGATTCTCCTACACATGCGGTGCACACCAAATCACGTTTGACAGAGAGAACAGCCGACACTAATTGGGAGAAAGCATTTGGGGAACTCCGAGCTGAATTAGCGGAAGTGAAAAAGTTGATTTGCGCTAAACCAGAGCCAAGACCAGTCAGACCTGGAGGGGGTTTTCAGAACAGAAGACGACCTACTTGTGAAGCATGTCGAGTGTTAAATCAAGGTACCGCCTGTGTCCATTGTTGGGGGTGTGGTGAAGAAGGGCATTATGCCAGTGGATGTCCAAAGTCACGATCCCAGAGTTTAAAAGACAAAAGGTTGCTGGTGCGGGGCGGCTGGTAACCTCTAAGCAGATGAAGTCCCAAACACAAACACCACCCCTCCCCAGAACAGCCTCAGATATACAGAAGTTGTATCAGTCTTATCCCCAGGTGTGTGATCGTCTTCAACAGTTACAGCAAGGGGGACTGGGGCATCAACCACTCGGCGATCAGTGTGATAGTCTGATCAGGCATCCCCAGGACCAAGGACAGTTCTCAGGTAGTGAAGACAGACTCATTAGCCTAATTGGTGAGAAGTGCTTGATTCAATGTAAGCTAAATGGACTCCTAGTGAAAGCTTTGTGGGACACAGGAGCTCAAGCCAGCATTTTAAATGAAGATTGGAGAAGGAGTAATTTGCCCCAAACTTGTCTTCATCCAGTTGCAGAACTCATGGGTCCGGTAGAACTCTGTGGTCGAGCCGTGAACCAAACTGAAATCCCTTTTCTAGGTTGGGTGGAAGTGATGTTTCAGCTGAAAGCTAAGAGGAACAACACTATTGAGTTACTCGTACCCTTTCTAGTCACAAGTGATCCAAAGGTGGCTGAAGAACCGATCCTTGGGTACAATGTGATCAATGAGGTCATTCAGCGAACTAATTCCTTCTCACCGTTAATCGATGCCATAGCCACCTCGTTTACCATATCTAGCAGGGAAGCGGAGAAGGTGGTCAGCAGGATAAAGGAAGCACAGAACACAGTCAGGTTGAAGGAAGTCAAGCTCGGCTCGCGTCCAACCATCATTCCTGCGAATAGAATGGTGAGAGTGAAGTGTGGTGTACGAATGGAACCAGGAAGAAAACCACAAGAGAGACTGTTCGTACCAAAAGACTCTTCAGATCTTCCTGAGGGCATTATTCAAGGTGAGACCATATTGACTATACCTACTGGTGGTTTTGCTCGGGTGGCTGTGTTAGTGAGAAATGCGACAAAGCATGAAGTGAGGCTGAACCCCAAGACTGTGTTAGGCCATCTAGAAACCATTAAGACTGTGTATCCTGCCAATGTGAGACCAGCGCAGTTCTCTTCCATGAATTTGGTGGTACAACCCAGTAACAATGGTTGTCCAGTCGAAAGACCTGTACAAACTACACCAGAACTGTGGGATCCCCCAGTACCTCTGGAACAGCTGAGTGCTGAAGAACTGCCGGTAGTGAAACAGATGCAGAGGGAAGAATGCCATGCATTCTCTAAAGATGACTCTGACATAGGCTGTATACCCTCATTGAACCTGAAGATCAATTTGAGAGACACTACCCCAGTAACTAAAAGTTATATGTCTGTACCTAAACCATTACACCAAGAAGTGAAAGAGTGCCTGCAGGAACTAATCAACAGGGGATGGATCCAAAAGTCTAAATCATCCTATTCCTCCCCAATCGTATGTGTCAGGAAGAAAGATGGTACATTGAGACTCTGTTGTGACTACAGGGAACTGAATAGGAAGTCAATCCCTGACCAGCACCCAATCCCTAAAATTCAAGACATGCTGGATAACTTGTCAGGAAGTACCTGGTTCTCTGTTCATGATCAAGGGAAGGCCTATCACCAAGGTTTTGTGGAAGAATCCAGCCAACATTTAACAGCCTTCATCACACCATGGGGACTGTATGAGTGGATCCGTATACCGTTTGGACTTAGTTCTGCTCCTGCTGAATTCCAGAGAAGTATGGAAACATGTTTAGAAGGATTAAGAGATGACATTTGCCAGCCTTACTTAGATGATACGGTGGTACACAGCAAGACCTTTGCTGAACATGTCGAACATGTGAGATCAGTACTCCAACGTTACCAGCAACATGGAGTAAAGTTGACACCAAAGAAGTGTGAACTGTTCAAGAGACAGGTTCGATTTCTGGGAAAAATCGTGTCTGGAGATGGTTATACCATGGACCCAGCAGAGATCGCTCCAGTAATGTCATTGAAAGACAAGCCTCCATCTACAGTGGGGGAGTTGAGGAAGATCTTGGGATTCCTCTCCTACTACAGAACATATATCAAGAACTTTTCCCAGATTGCAGATCCACTATATACCCTCTTGGGCGCGCCAATCAGCTCACCCACATCAGTAAATAGGAAAAAGACCAGAGGCGGGTCACAGCCGAAGGAAAGAAACACTGTTTCTGCGCAGCAACCAATCAATTGGACTGCAGGACACCAGGAAGTACTAGAAGAACTAGTGAATTATCTTGTGAAACCGCCCATCATGGGATATCCAGATTTTAACCACCCTTTTGTCCTTCACTGTGATGCTTCTCAGGTGGGGCTTGGAGCTGCCCTGTATCAACGACAGAATGGCAAGTTAAGAGTCATTGGCTATGGTTCCAGAACACTGACAGCCGCTGAGAAGAACTATCATCTACATTCTGGGAAACTCGAGTTCCTTGCAATGAAGTGGGCTATCTGCGAACGATTTAGGGATTATCTGTATTACAGTCAAGAGTTTGAGGTCTACACTGATAATAATCCTTTGACCTATGTCCTCACGACAGCAAAACTGAACGCGACTGGTCAGAGGTGGGTAGCAGAACTGGCTGACTTCAACTTCAGTATTAAGTACAGGCCAGGAAGATGCAATGCTGACGCAGATGGATTGTCTAGGATGCCGTTAGAGCCTGAAGAATTTATGCAAGCTTGCTCAGAGGAAATCTGCCTGGGAACCATTAGGAGCACCACTCAGGCAATAGAAATTCAGAAGCAGGAATATACACCACTGTGGTGTCCATTGACAGTAGCAAGCGCTATGGAAGTGAGGGAACAAGATTATACCCCAATGTCCCTCCAACAACTGTCAAAAGAATCTATCAGGAAAGTGCAACAAGAAGATGAAACAATTGGAAGAGTCCTCCAGTATATGGACCAGAACAGGGTTCCAGGAAGACGAGAGAGGGAGTCGGAATCACCAGAAGTAACTACTTTACTGAGAGAATGGTCAAAGCTATACTTCAGCTCAGACGGTATCTTATACCGTCAGAGAGGACTAAATCAACAGTTAGTGTTACCCAGAGTCTACCACAGATTGGCTTTCAAAGAACTCCATGAGGAGATGGGACACCTGAGGGTAGAAAGAACAGTGAACCTAATTCGTGAACGGTTCTTTTGGCCCTATATGCAAAGAGATATCAAAAGTTTTGTGACCAGAAAATGTGGATGTTTGAAAGACAAACATCCTAACAAGGCAACCAGAGCTCCCATGGGCCACATCCAGACTACTTACCCGTTTGAAATGGTTTCAATAGACTTCCTACACCTGGAGCAGTGCAAGGGTGGGTATAAATACATCCTAGTGGTAATGGACCATTTTACTCGATTTGCTCAAGCGTATGCCACTACTAATAAATCAGGCAGGACAGCAGCAGAAAAGATTTTCAATGATTTTGCTCTGAAGTTTGGATTTCCTACCAAACTACATCATGATCAAGGAAGAGAGTTTGAGAACCAACTCTTTGCCAAGTTAGGGAAATACTGTAGAATCCAAAGATCGCACACTACGCCCTATCACCCAGAAGGAAACGGACAAGTAGAACGCTTCAAGTAGGACATTACTGTCAATGTTGAGGACTCTGATAACTGCTGAGAAAAGAGATTGGAAGAATTCTGTAACAAAAATGGTACATGCCTATAACTGCACCAAGAGTGAAGCAACAGGTTACTCGCCATTCTTCCTTTTGTTTGGTCGATCCCCAAGGCTACCCATTGATATTATGTTTGATACCCCAGTTTCAGAAACATACAAGCCGTATCCTGAGTATGTCCGGGTATGGAAGGAACGCATGACTGAAGCCTACAACATAGCATCAAAAGTGAATGCGGAAGAGCAGAAAAAGAGCAAAGAATACTAGGACAGAAGATGTCATGGAGCGGAATTGACACCGGGAAAGATGCAGTTCCGAACACATCAGAGAATGAACTCACAAGTGACATGGAAGCAGAGACCATTGGAGCTGCTAGGACTGAATCATCAAGAGAACTACCCAGCAGGAAAGTATCAAGTAGAGAAGTAAGAAAACCGGTGATCCTGACGTATGACACTCTAGGAGAACCAAGAGAAGTACCAAGAACTGTCCAGTTCAGACAGGTGTGGACACCTAAGGGTCAGGTAAACCGACCAGAGTGGTATTTACCCACAATCTACTTTACCGAGGACTTTAACTGTGATGAATAGACTGGTTTGGTTATCGTGATTAGAGTCAACCTACTTTGAGGATAGTTATTCAGAGCTGGTTGAAGACGGAGGAAGAGCTCCAGCTGAAGAATGAAAAAAAAGGTTATTGTTAATGTTATGTTTAGTCAGGTTATGGTTATCATTGATGTGTTAATGTTAAGGGAAGTACTATGGACACTGTCTCACATCTCTTCACTAAGGACAGTAGAAGGGACAATGGAGACATCCACCAGTTAGATACTGGGATCCTGGATGTGGGAGACGTCCTACAATCGAGAAAAAGGGGTGTTGACCTTTGCGTAAGGACAGTTCCAATTGGGCCCAAATTAACCATACGGAGGCCATATTTTTGAGCCAATGTCAGGGACGACATGAAATTAGCGGAGGAGAGTGTGACAGGTAGAGACAGACTGCAGCCATGATGTAAAATCATCCAGCATCTGTGGAGTTAAAGCTCTAACAAGAGACACAGGAAGTGGTCACTGACACAGCAGGGTGTGCTGGGAGGGAGACAGTGATCCAGGGGAGTAATAGGAAAAGGGAAGAGACACCATGTTGGTCCTGAAGCAAAGCTAGAAACTTGGGACTGTAGAACAGAACAGTGAGAATAGAAGTGAGTTTAGCTGAGCAGCTGAAGGCCAGAACTGATTGAGACATCCATCTTTTCCCAGTGATAAGTACAACTGCCAGTATACAGTGATATCTGTTATGAAAGACTCATGTACTGTATGTGATAGCTGTGGAGACTGTGTGAAGAGAAGAGAAGTAAAACCTTAACAACAACTGCTGTCTGGGATTGTCCCTTCGTCTAAGCTCTCTAATATCCAAGAACTCATATACACTATGTCCTACCTCGCCCCGCTGTGAGACGGACATACGACCCTAGTTACAGCTCCACACGTTGGCACTGCCGTGCACTTTGGCAGACGCTAACAGACTTAAGGATTGGCCCACATTCTGTGCTATGTATTTATGCAGGGCTGGTACTGCCTTCTTGGCAAAGAGATGACGGCTTGGAACTTTCCACCTCGGCTTGTCACAAGCCATCAGTTCTCTGAAAGGTGCAGAGTCCACCAATTGGAAAGGGAGTGAATGCAGCAACAGCAAATTGGATAGGAGCACATTCAGCTTCTGAACCTTTGGATGAGTGCAGGCATACTGTTCTCTCTTAGATATAGATTCTCTGATTGATTGCTGATGCAATGACTGACTAGGAGGAGGAGCAAGATCATCATGACCAGCAGATGATGGTAAGGACATACAGCTTCCTTCTGCTCAGATGGTGGTTGGTAGATGGTTTTTATAAGGCTGTGACATTAACGGGTTGACTGGTTGCTGATTTGCTGCACGATTGACATTGTGGGTGACTCTGTGTTCCCAAGAGTTCCCTGCCCCTTGTCCGAACATCTGCAGTGGCTCTTTTATTTAAAAAAAAAAAAGTGATTTGATACATTGAAGCATGAAGAAATCCAGATTCTAACCGATTTGAAGATTTCCTGAAATTCGGATTGAATTCCACTTCTGCAGAATCGGTACACTCATCCCTAATTATAATCCATATTGCATCATAGTATGAAATAGAACGTGATGGACCAAACCACATGTGATGATGTCCGGCTGTTTAGGAAGATGGAACACATTGAACTCAATGGAAGTCTTTTTATCAGCCCAAATTATTGCGGCAGAATCAGCGCCACGTTAACTTTTTAACTTTTTTGTTGCTGGAAATATGACAGGCCTATTTATTTGTAAGGAATGTTGTACTTTTTATTGGTAACAATGTTAGGTATATAGAACTTTTTTTTTTTTCTTTTAATTTAGATTGTGAGCCCCATATAGGGATCACAATGCACAATTTTTTTTATATTTTTTCTCCTATCAGTATGTCTTTATAGAATGGGAGGAAATCCATGCAAATGCGGGGAGAACATACAAACTCCTTGCAGATTTTGTTCCTGGTAGGATCAGAATCCAGGACTTCTGCGGTGCAAAGCTACAGTACTAACCACTGTAACAACTTTTTTGGTTGTAGATTTTTCAGCATTTTTTTGAGCCAAGAATGGCTACAAAAGGAATGGGAAATATATAGGAAGTTCTTATACTGTACATCTCCCTTTTGCTGAATGCTCTCCGGGCTTTGGCTCAGAAATTGCAACAAAATCTGCAACAAAAAACTGCATTTCTAAAATGTGGGGCCTTAGCCAGATATAGTGAAAATGCAGAATTTTTTCGTTTTTGCTGCATTTTCTCTGCTTTTTTCCTTCCCCTGTTAAATCTATAGGGACAACACCTAGAATTCCACATCTAAAATTAACATAAGACTTTTTTTTTTAAAACTTTTACTTTTTGAAAAAGTTTGTTTTCCGCTTTCCTTTTTTCTGCAACATGTGGATGATATTAATCAAAATCTCATTCACTTTGCGATTTTATTTAATAAGTTGGTGCTTACAATATCGAGGTTACAGCTCAGTCGGTAAATACATGTTACATAGTAGATGAGGTTGGATAAAGACATCAGTCCATGAAATGTTTATGAAATGTTTCTTGTACGGCTTTCCTAATGTCTGTATTTCTCAGACTGTATATAAAGGGGTTGACTAAAGGTGTAAACACAGTATATAGCAGGGAGAGGATCTTACGTAAGGTGGTGAGTGTCTTTCCTTTTCTCAGGAGAATGTAAACAGTGAACATGGTCCAGTAGAATATGGAGACCACAATGAGGTGGGAGCTACAGGTGGAGAAGGCTTTCTGTCTACCAGTACAGGATGGGATCCTTAAGACTGCCCGGACAATAGAAGTATAAGATACTACAATGATGGTGCTTGGGATGAAGGTGAGTGGTGTGCCTATTACAACAATTTCCATCTGAAAAATGAAGGTGTCAGAACAAGAAAGTTCTAGTAAAGGAACAAGGTCACAGAAGAAATGGTCCATAATATTGTGTCCACAAAAGGTAAGTTTATCAATTGTTATAGTGTAAATCAAAGTAAGGAAAAATCCTAAAAACAAACAGATTATGGTCAATATCACACAATGTCCGCTTGTCATTATAGAAGTGTAATGGAGGGGACTACAGATGGCCACATATCTGTCATAGGACATCACTGTGAGGAGGAAACACTCAAAGATTTCCATGGAACAAAAAAAATAAAACTGAGTGAAACATTCATTGAGAGCAATGGCCGCCCCATTATTCAGTAGGACGTGGAGCAGGTTGGGGACAATATCTGTGGCCAACAAGATGTCACTGATGGAGAGTTGTGAGATGAAGAAGTACATTGGGGTGTGGAGGATCTTACTGGTGGACACCAGGGTGATGATCAGGAGGTTTCCACATATTGTCCCACAGTAAACCACCAGGAAAAGGCAGAACAGGGAAATTCTTAAGTCTTTTCTACATTGAAATCCTAAGAGGAAAATCTCAGTGATCGCCGTCAGATTGTTCTCCTGTATTTAGATGAAAAAGTAGATGAGATCATAGAAAAAGAAGAAGAAAAATGTGTGAGCCCATCATGTGATCTCTAGAAGAATTAAATATCACACTAATAATAAAAATATCAGTTAGTTGTTCTATTGGTTTCTAAAAAGCAGATTTTTTTTTGGTGCTGATTCTGGCATGGAAACTGAGTAAGAATCAGCGCTAAAAGAAAAGCCTCCCATTGATTTCAATGGGTTCCACGCAAAAAAAACCCCAACAATTTAAGTCAATTGGAGGCTTTTGCCTTAATTGACTTAAATTGTTGGGGTTTTTTTTGCGTGGAACCCATTGAAATCAATGGGAGGCTTTTTTTTTTTCAGCGCTGATTCTGATGCAGATTCCATGCCAGAATCAGCACCAACGTCCGTGTGAATGGACCCTTATACCTCTCCCTCAATCCACTCCTGGCTTTGGCTCAAAATTTGTTGTGTTTTTGGAGTTTCTGAACCGCAGTTTTCATAGTTTTTACAATTTTTCCAGTGATACTAAATGCTTTTTTTCCATATTACAAACTTTATTACTCACTTTTTGTCATCAAACCTTTTTGAACAAATCCTCTTAGTCACCTACATAAAGAATAAGTCTCAGGACCAATCCTTGCAGTCACCTCTTGTGACTTAGAGCTTAGAATACATATCATTTATGTATAATGTATCACATTTTCAGGATAAAAACTTAAAAAAAAACACCTTGAACCAATAAAATTGTCTTATGGAATCTATTGGATACCAAATATTTTAGATACTGGAGAGGAATCTGTGGAGATGTTTCTCACGTACTGTATGTTACATAAGGATTTACATGACTGTACTCACATCTGATAGTTGTTCGGCTTCACCAATCATATCCTTCATTTATTTTCTTGGCTTTCCCTCAGTTCTTCTCTCATGACTGGTCCCAGAGGTGAATGATGATCATGTTCGGCAGCAGAATCCTCGGCGTCTACGACCATCAGACATATGAAGGTGAAGCATTACCTGCAGATATTTATGTACAAGATGAAGGCAGTGATCCAGGGAGAAGAATTCCGGGGAGATCTCTCTGTTATCGTCTAATAAGTCTCCAGTGTTGTGGTCAATGAGGGAATATAGAAATAAATCTGTAAGTCATTACTAGCATTAAAGAACCTGATTCAACCAAATATATTGTAAATACTCATATACTGTATATGTATATATTGTATATACTCATCTGTATATAGATATACATAAACATGTTTGAAAGAACTTCTAAAAAGTTAGACATTGGTAAATTTGGGGGGCTTATCACCCACAAATCACTATTATATTCTGGCTGGTTTCAGACTCCGAAATAAAATAAACAGAGGTCAAGGGGAAATAAAACATTGTTTCTTACCTTCCTTCTCCTCTCCTCAACTCTTTTGTGGCACTCCATGACTATCCACCTCTGTTGTCTCCTGGACTATTCGAGCCTTCTGAGTTAGGTCAAAAGCCCAGGAGCGTGTAGAGGTCTGTGAATGGGCTTCAGCAGTTACATGGGGTGTGCCAACATCATTAGTATCATAGTTTGGGGTCTGAAGGGACCCCAGAGTGTAATAAAAGCACTTGCATTTTGGGTCATACAAGTTCAGTGCAAATGGAAACTGGCAGACAAGCCAATGACAATGGCACCAATATTGTTGCTGCTCTGCAGTTATGATAAATGACACATAGTCCCTGTACTGAGCATATCCTTAATCTGGTGGTTTTCTGCTTTATTATCTTGTATAGTAGCTTAAAAGAGGTGCTTTTACTCATGGACAGAAAAGTCTCCATGTATTACAGCCATTCTTAGGCTGCTTTCACACGGAGTAACGCTCCGCTCATTCCGTCTTATGCGCGCTACCCATTGAAATCAATGGGTTAAAAAGCCTCCCATTGATTTCAATGAGTAGCGCACGTAAGACTGCACCCATTGAAGTCAATGGGATTCTGTTTTATAGCACTCATTCTGACATGTGTTTACGTGTCAGAATGAGCGGAACGTTACTCCGTGTGAAAGCAGCCTAATGTCACAAAAAACAACAACACCCTGCTCAATTTACAGCTAATAAAATGGTCTGTCTTTATATCACCGTATTTGCTACATTCCATCTCAATGCAATTCCACCTTAAACATGAATACCTGTGTGAGCAGCAGTATGTAGTGAATGATAATTGCATGTAGACGACCACAATGATATTTTGTTACTTTGAGATATGTAATCTGAGGCTCATTAGGGAAGCATACCAGCCTCTCAAGCCCTTTGAAGAAGCCGCCAAATTTGTCAGCAGGGACAGCTGCAACATCACAGATGTTTTCCTACAGAAAACACTTACATTCACCAGGGAGGATGGAAGAGGAAGAACGGTTTCACTTCTTAGTTAATGTCATTGGCCTGTGTTGATGGAGGAGGCTCTAGGTCAGAGTCACTATGGTGGAGGACCTAGGACTCCTAGACAGGAGGAGGAGGGAGACTCTCCCTTGGATGCAGAAAGAACCTTTGATATGGGGCAGGCACAGCCAAGGGAAGAGACTGAACCTTATTTTTCTCAACAAGATGATGAGGATAACCACACTGACCAAGACTACCAATCATAGAAAGCCCATAAGTTTGTGGATACTTTGGAAGGCATGACAGGCTGTATTCTTCCCTGCTTACACAGTGACAAGGGTATTATTAGAATCAAACAGAGGGATGAAACCTGGATGGCACTGCTCATAGACCCTCACTATGAATACAAAATGGGGAAAAATTCTTCCCTGATTCCCAAAGGATAGAAAAAATGTAATATTTTGAGGATATGATTTTTATCCAGTTTACTGCAGTGTTTAGAGATATCACTGCAACTGCCTCTCGTAAGCGTACCCAGCTGGCGCTCTGCCCACATGTAGTCCATCTCACTCAGCCAGTGCTCCAGCTCCTCTGCCAGTGACACAGCCCCAAGTGTCAGTAGCGGTAAAAGCAATAGCAGCCATAATCAGGGCAATATCTGGAAGATGATGAACCAAACATTTTTCAACTAACAGTGTTAACTGGAGCCACAACAGACAACTAAGAGCAGATACAGTCACACCTAGAGTGCCCCTATAATTCAGCAGACCCAATGGAATTCTGGGTCAATAGATTAGAACAGCGGAAGGCACTGGCTCAGTTTTCCATAGAAGTTTTATCTTGTCCAGTCTCAGGCGCAATGCCCCACAGGGTATCCGGTGCTACCAGTGGCATTAAAAGGATGAAACCATTGGAGCAACACAGTCGCTCAGTGGTTAGCATTGCAGCCTTGGAGCGCTGGAGTCGTGGGTTCAAATCCTGCCAGAAACATCTGTAATGAGCTTTTATGTTCTCCCCGTGTTCGCATGGATTTCCTCCCATACTCCAAAGACAATGTACATTAAAAAAAAAAAAAAAAAAAAAAAAAAATACCCTTGACTATATAGATACATTAGCATCTGACAGTGCTGAATTCCTATATGGGCAAGTTAAGCCAGTAGTGTTGTGTTGTGTTGGTTGTCCAGTTTTGGATCAGCATCACCTAAATACCTGCACTATATGTAAGGAATCTCGTGAGCTCTTTCTGAATTAGGACAGAACTAGACCAATGAGATGAGTTGTCATCTTACCCTCAGGCACTCCTCATATAGAGGGCTTGATATGAGTCAGAAAAATTAGGGAGGTTTTTTTTTAAATGTTAGGGGTGATAGTATTGACTATATACTGACTCCTTGTTTTCTAATGTAAGACTTACATACACCTCTGAATTTTAAATAAAAAGTAAAAAATATGGCCCTATTTCCCTCTATTTGATATCCTGTTAGGATGGGTCGGGGCCTCCACTGTGCTGCGCAGAGTTATCAACTCAGCTTGCTTGACCACAAATTTGTTCCTTGGGTATCTGTGTGACTCCCCTGGATTACCCTCCTGCTCATCTGCGACTCCAGTCCATCCTGCTCTCTTGGACTTCACTCTCAGGTTGGTGTCTGGGTTCTTCTGGGTCCTCTTATTTGGGGTTCGCTGGGTGTGCATCATTCTCTGGGCAGTTGTTCATCCGGATCTTTTACCAAGTCCAATTTCACCATCAGGAGCTCTGGTGAAGAACTCCAGGGTCTGGTTCCGCTCTGGTTAGCTTTTGCCTCAGCTCTTGGGGATTCTAGTTGCCCAGGACTTACAGAGCTTTTTAGTTACATCAGGTTCTTAACAGAATAACCAGACCTACATTAACCCTCTGGAACCATTTGATATGGAACAGATGCAAGCATTGGTTGAGCAGATGCAAGGGTTAGCTCAACTTGTCCAGAATTTGGATGAATGAGTTCAGAATCAGGAGCAGGCTCGTTCCCAAGCCCCGTTACCCTCTCCAGCTCTGATGGAACCAAAAATTAACTTACCTGATAGGTTTCTATTGTGATTTTTAGGGAGACTTGTAAATTATACTTCTGCCTCCGACACCATTCCTCTGGAAAAACACAACAACAGGTGGCTATTGTCATCTCCTTACTCCATGGGGATCCGCAGTCTTGCGCCTTTTCTCTTCCTCCTCAGGCTCCGGAATAATATTCTGTTGACAACTTTTTTACAGCTTTGAGTCTTCTGTCTGTTGAACCGGAAGCTCAAGCATTGGCTGAAGCTAAATTGTCTGCTCTACGTCAAGGGAATCGGCCTCCTGAGGATTATTGTGCTGAATTTAGGAGATGGTCTGTACAATCTAAATGGAACAACCCTTCACTTTGTTCCCAGTTCCTAAATGGATTTTCTAATTCGATCAAGGATGCTATGGTGAATTATCTTCAATCTGCCACTCCGGAGGGTAGTATGAAACTCGCCATCCGGCTTGACAGATGACTGCAAGAACGCAAG
The DNA here is from genome assembly GCF_031893055.1 of Leptodactylus fuscus. Taxonomy (NCBI): domain Eukaryota; kingdom Metazoa; phylum Chordata; class Amphibia; order Anura; family Leptodactylidae; genus Leptodactylus; species Leptodactylus fuscus. The sequence continues at coordinate 5,196,529 of NC_134269.1, forward strand.
AGGGAAATAGCATTCACTGACGTTGCTGTTGCTGTTCCTCCACCTGAACCCAGTCCAGAACCCATGCAACTCATGAACAGGTCAGTTCATGTTAAGGCTTTTGTAGACTGTGGGCCTGTTACAAATTTTTTGAATTTAACTACTGCACTAGGGATTCCTTTAACGTCATTAGTTAAACCAGTCCCTGTAACACCCCAGAGTATAATAAATGGAGGTCCCAGGGAGGTGGGGGTAAAATAATAAACACCAATACCCACCTGCCTTCACCTCTCCAGGACTCCCTTGCAATATCTACTGCACATACTCTAGTATCTCTGGATTTGTTTATCTCTTCTGTGATGTCATATTACGGTCCTAGGGACCACTGAGGACTGATGGCAAAATGCTTGTGTCAAAGCATCATGACTCCGGGGGATGAAGAAAGCACTTTAGGTTTGGAGTGAACAAGTTTGGGTGTAGGGTGAGCCTTCTGAATATTTGAGACAAAAATCTTGTGAATTTTGCCTTTCTCTAGTAGATTTCTCTCTGACATTGCTGGACAAAATATTCGGGATAGCGGGACTTTTCTATCTGTGATGGACTCTGTGGCAGAGGTTTCAAACAAAGCCATCTACAAAGGTGAGTCTGTATTCACTAGATTAGTCCATGTACATAAAGTTGTAAATTTATATAACCTCTTTAATCCTATCCTATCCTACTAATATTATAAAAAGTTTGTGTGTTTGTGTGTTTGGATGTTTGTTACTCAATCACGCAAAAACGGCTCAACGGAATTGTTAGGAGTATTTAGGTTCATTACTTTCTATTTTTCTTACCTGGGGAGTTTTTGGCTGCGCAGTGTCTGGGGTGGCATCCTGGCGCTGCGGGGTTGTCCTGTCGTGGGTATTGGTGCACACCTTCTGACTTGCACGCACGCACTGATGGTAGGCAGCTTTATTTCCTGGTTGATTAGTCTGTCCTCCCATTTGCACCTGGGAGGAGTGGTCTCTACTCTGTATTTAAACCCATGCCTCCCATGGTTCTGTGCTGAGTGTCGCTTTTACAGAGCTAGGCCTTAGCAGGAGGAGTAGGTGGTGTTCTGGGATAGAGGAAGTTCCGTGGTTGATTTTTGGGAGGTTTGGGTGAACGAGTTGGTTTGTGTGTTTTCCCTTCTGTGTTCACCAATCCTCCCTCTGTGTATAATTGACTGTGTGAGTGAATTGCCTTATCCTTTGATTTCTACTCAGTTTCCCTGTGTTTGTTTCCTAGTGTAAGGTTCCTTCCCATATTGGTTTGGGGGAATCCTTTCCCACATTTTTCCTGTGTGCTGCTTGTGTTGTTAGTCAGCGCACACCCTTGTCAGTCCCTGTCAGTAGCTGCTTCACTTGTTCGTTAGGGGTGACCCCCTTTAGTCTCCAGTCCCTAGAGATCTTATAGGGCATTCCTTCTCCCACTTCCCTCTAGGCCTACGGAATCAGTGAGAGAGGAGCTGTCGGGGTCAGGCTTAGCCTGAGTACAGCCGACCCACACCCGTGAGGCAGGGACCGGGATAGCTAGTGGGAGTAGTGCAGGGCGAGATTCCCTACTGCTATCCCTTAGCCCCGTTGCAGCTACCTGGACTGACATAACAGTACACTCAGCCGGTAAAAAAAAAAAAAAAAAAGAAAAGAGGTTTGTTTGCATTATGACGGACCTGAAACAGTTGTACCAGGCGGTGCAGCAGATTTCCACTGAGATGGAGGGGATCAAGCTACGAATGGATGCCATCCAAGCTTCTGGCGTATCTCAAGTACAGCAGTTGGCTCAACACACAGCCTCTCAGGTGGAGGGCATACAGAGGCAGGTGAGTAGCGCCCCTGTGGGTCGGCCTCTGGAGCCAAAAGTCAGCTTACCTGAACCCTTCCGAGGTAAGAGGTCAGATTTTTTCCGATTTCAAAAGGACTGTCTTTTGTATTTCCGGCTACGGCCGTTTTCCTCCGGTTCTGAGGTACAGAGAGTTGGGATTATTATTACTTTATTGAGAGATGATCCCCTCATCTGGGCACATTCGTTACCAGCCGACTCAGCTTGCTTACTAACTGTAGAGGCGTTTTTCTCCACAATGGGGTTACTGTATGACGACCCAGACAGGGTACGCACGGCTGAGTATAACCTACGACGTGTGGTGCAAGGGGATCACGCTATAGAGAAATATTGCACAGAGTTTCGTAGGTGGGCAGCAGAAGTACATTGGAATGACCCCGCTCTACTTAGTCAGTTTGAGACAGGGCTCTCGGACCAGGTTAAAGACCATCTAGTTTCTCACCCTGTTCCGGGAGATCTAGATGAGGCCATGCAGCTGGCAATTAGAGTTGGACGGCGCCTCCGGGAGCGTGGAGACAAGAGTCCTGGGGGGCTTAGCCCTCCTCAATTCTCTGTTTTTAGAGAGGACCCGGGGGACCAACCCATGCAGATTGGGGCCACTGTGCGAAGTGCTAGACCCAAGAGTGAAGGGTCCCGCACAGTACGCTGTTTTGTGTGTGGAGGGATGGGACATGTAGCAAGGGTATGCCCCTCCAGAGAATGGTTCGCCAAGGAGAGTAATAACCCCAGGTCTATTGAGGGTAAAGGGAGAAAACCTACTAAGGAGGGAGGTGTGCATATTTCCTGTACTCAGACTGCCGGGTTGACCCTTGAAGGATGGGTAAATGGGCAGAAGTGCCGGATTTTGGTTGATTGTGGTTCGGCAGTCAACCTTATTGACTCAGAGTTTTGTGAGCAATTAAGAGTGAGTCCTTTGGTCTTGAAGTCTCAGATACCGGTGTGGGCTATTGATAAGACCCCTCTACAGCAAGCTGTCATCTCCAAACAGGTGGAGGGTTTGGAGTTTATTGTGGGTGGCCACAGGGAAGAGATTGACTTGTTCTTATTGTCTAAGTTACCAGCACAAGTAGTGTTGGGGTGGCCCTGGCTGAAGCAGCATAACCCTATTATCAACTGGGAGACCGAGTCAGTAGTTTCTTGGGGGCAGGGGTGTAATGGTCGATGTCTGCCCATATCTGTTATGTCTTTGTCTATAGACAATTTGCCTCAAGAAATATGTGAGTTCAGGGAGGTCTTTGAGGAAAGGGCAGCCAAGACATTACCACCACATCGCACCTATGATTGCTCGATTAAATTTATACCAAATGCAGTGCTACCCAAGACACGGTTGTACAATCTCACTATTCCGGAGAGGGAGGCGCTCAAAGAGTATATTGAGGGGAGTCTAGAGGTGGGGCATATTCGCCCATCTAAGTCCCCAGTAGCAGTGGGGTTTTTCTTTGTAAAGAAGAAAGATGGAGGGTTGCGCCCTTGTTTGGATTTTAGGGAGATTAACAAAATCACGGTGCGGAATCCCTATCCCATCCCGTTGATCTCGGATCTATTCAGCCAGATTACGGGAGCCCGCTGGTTTAGTAAAATAGATTTACGTGGGGCGTATAACTTGCTGAGAATCAAGAAGGGGGATGAGTGGAAAATAGCGTTTAACACACCCCTAGGACACTTTGAGAATCTTGTGATGCCTTTCGGTCTAACCAATGCGCCTGCGTTTTTTCAGAATTTTATTAATGATGTACTAAGTGCCGTCATAGGGAGGGGGGTTGTGGTCTATCTGGACGATATACTCATTTACACCCCGGATTTGGAGACTCATTGGGAGAGAGTGAGAGAGGTTTTAGATCTCCTGAGGGTTAACCAATTAAGTGCTAAGCTGGAGAAATGTGTGTTTGCGGTCAATAAATTATGTTTCCTTGGCTATATCCTATCGGACAAGGGGTTCGAGATGGACCCTGAGAAGGTCAGGGCAGTCTTGGAGTGGCCGCGACCTGAGAACCTAAAGGCGGTCCAACGGTTCTTGGGGTTCTCCAACTATTATCGCCAGTTTATCAAGGGATTTTCTGAGGTTGTGAAACCTATCTCGGACTTGACTAAGAAGGGGGCTGACTGTGCTAAGTGGTCGCCAGAGGCGCTAGCTGCGTTTGAAGAACTGAAGAAGCGATTCTCGTCCGCTCCCATTTTGAGACAGCCGGATGAGAGGTTGGCCTTCCGAGTGGAGGTGGATGCCTCCTCGGTGGGGGTGGGAGCAGTACTTTCTCAGGAGTTCGAGGAGGGTACGCATCCCTGTGCCTTCTTTTCTAAGAAATTCTCTGCCTCTGAACGGAATTATGACATCGGAGATAGGGAACTACTGGCAATAAAACTAGCATTCGAACATTGGCGTCATTTCCTGGAGGGGGCCAGAAGGCCAGTCCAGGTATTTACTGACCACAAGAATTTGGTTTATCTTGGGTCGGCGAAGAGATTAAATGCACGGCAGGCCAGATGGGCTCTATTTTTTGCGCGGTTCCATTTTACCGTGACTTATGTGCCGGGTTCAAAGAATGTTAAGGCTGATGCTTTATCCCGGTATATGTCGACTGAGGAGGAATGAGAGGCGCCTGCCACTATTCTTGGGGATGGAGTGGTGGTAGCAGTATTGGGCGCGAAATTGGAGAAGGCCTTGATCGAAGCGCAACACGCTGCACCTTCCAAGATACCTAGAAACAAGCTTTTTGTCCCAACTACTCTCCGACAAAGTCTCCTGAGGGAGTGTCACGAGTCGGTTCTTGCTGGTCACCCGGGGGTTTCAGAGACCATGAGATTGGTGTCTAGGAATTTTTGGTGGCCAGGGTGGAGTAAGGATGTCTTGCAGTTTGTTCAAAATTGTTCGGTCTGTGCAAGAGCCAAGGCGTCGCATACCCGTCCCCACGGTCTTCTACATCCATTGGAACCTCCTAAGGCACCTTGGACTCATCTGTCTATGGATTTCATCACGGGCCTTCCGGTGTCTAAGGGTTTCACAGTCATTTGGGTAGTCGTTGACCGCTTCACGAAAATGTGCCATTTGATCCCGTTTTCCAGGCTGCCATGTACCAAGACACTATCAGAGGCGTTTATTAAAGAAATTGTAAGGTTGCATGGTCTTCCTGAGGAGATCGTTTCGGACAGAGGACCGCAATTTGTGGCTAAATTCTGGCGGGCTTTTTGCAGCAGGTTGGGAGTTACACTGTCATTTTCCTCCGGGTTTCACCCAGAGTGTAACGGACAAACAGAGAGGAAGAATCAGGATGTGGAACAGTTTTTGAGGTGTTTTGTTCGAGAGAACCAGAATAATTGGGCTGCCTTTCTCCCCCTGGCAGAATTTTCCCTAAACAACCATGATTCCAATGCCACAGGTACCACACCTTTTTTTTGCTCCGGTGGTAGACATCCTGTTTTCGGAGTATTTTCTTCCATTTCTTCCCCAGTTCCGGAGGAGGAGCTATTTTCTAAAAAGCTGCAAGGGGTATGGTCCCGTATCCGAGAGAATCTGGTGCGGGCGTCGCACCAGGCTAAGGTCCAGGCGGATCGGAAGAGAGGAGAGTTGCAGTTCTCCCCTGGTGAGATGGTTTGGTTGTCCACCAAGAATATCAGGTTGAAGGTTCCTAGCAAGAAGCTGGGTCCCAGGTTTGTGGGTCCTTTTAAGATCATCAAGATGGTAAATGAAGTGGCGGCGCAGCTGCAACTACCTAAAAGGTGGAAGATAAACCGGGTGTTCCATGTCTCCTTGTTAAAGAAGGCCAAGAAGGGAACGTCTCCAGTTAAGGTTCCACCAGTTTCCGAGTCCGGGGAGTATGAGATATCCCGAGTTCTGGATAGCAAATATGTTCGGGGGAAGCTACGGTATCTGGTGGCATGGAAGGGATACGGTCCTGAGGATAATTCTTGGGTCCTGGAGTCGGATATGTCAGCCCCCAGACTCGTGGAGAAATTCCACAAGGAGTTCCCGAAGAAGGATGCTCCTAGAGAATCCGGAGTCTTCTCCTTGAGGGGAGGATCCTGTTAGGAGTATTTAGGTTCATTACTTTCTATTTTTCTTACCTGGGGAGTTTTTGGCTGCGCGGTGTCTGGGGTGGCATCCTGGCGCTGCGGGGTTGTCCTGTCGTGGGTATTGATGCACACCTTCTGACTTGCACGCACGCACTGCTGGTAGGCAGCTTTATTTCCTGGTTGATTAGTCTGTCCTCCCATTTGCACCTGGGAGGAGTGGTCTCTACTCTGTATTTAAACCCATGCCTCCCATGGTTCTGTGCTGAGTGTCGCTTTTACAGAGCTAGGCCTTAGCAGGAGGAGTAGGTGGTTATCTTGGATAGAGGAAGTTCCGTGGTTGGTTTTTGGGAGGTTTGGGTGAACGAGTTGGTTTGTGTGTTTTCCCTTCTGTGTTCACCAATCCTCCCTCTGTGTATAATTGACTGTGTGAGTGAATTGCCTTATCCTTTGATTTCTACTCAGTTTCCCTGTGTTTGTTTCCTAGTGTAAGGTTCCTTCCCATATTGGTTTGGGGGAATTCTTTCCCATATTTTTCCTGTGTGCTGCTTGTGTTGTTAGTCAGCGCACACCCTTGTCAGTCCCTGTCAGTAGCAGCTTCACTTGTTCGTTAGGGGTGACCCCCTTTAGTCTCCAGTCCCTAGAGATCTTATAGGGCATTCCTTCTCCCACTTCCCTCTAGGCCTACGGTATCAGTGAGAGAGGAGCTGTCGGGGTCAGGCTTAGCCTGAGTACAGCCGACCCACACCCATGAGGCAGGGACCGGGATAGCTAGTGGGAGTAGTGCAGGGCGAGATTTCCTACTGCTATTCCTTAGCCCCGTTGCAGCTACCTGGACTGACATAACAGGAATTGGCTGAAATTTGCAATATACATAGACAGGAACCCCAATGAAAACATAGGCTACTTTTAATCCCGGTAAATGATGTCACTACATGACCGTTAAGCACAAATTCACACACACACACTACTTGTAAGAACCTTTGATGACATCATCACAGGCCCTTCTGCCGTCCCATAGGATCATGCCATGTGGTGGGCGGAGCTACATGCTAATTTGGAGGTGGAGTTAAACAGGAGGGAGTCGGACAGTGTGAAAGCTGAAGATAATGGAGTCTCATGGAAGATCAGGAGGCTACAGAACATACAGGCTGTGTGTGGCCAAGAAGAGTATATTGGCTGTAGATTTTCAGTAAGTAGGATGGGCAATCTGTTGTTTTGCCTCGGATGGGGGAGGGGGGAGAACTGTTGCACATTTCAGCAACATCCGTTCAGCCGTGTCTAACATAGAAGCTGCTCAGACACTCTCACGCAACAAAAGCCCTGTAATCCAAATTAGCAGATGTAGCAGGGCTGAGGTGGCGTGCTAGCAGTTTGTGTGCGTAACATAGGGGCATGTGGTCTTTGGACTGTGCTGAGGGGGGATGGCGAACTGTGTCAAATTTCACCAGCAGCCATTCAGCCATGTCTAACACAGACGCTTCTAGGACACTCACACAAGACAACCCCTCTGATCCAAATTGCCCCATGTAGCCAAGCTAAGGCAGCGTGGTACCACAGCTTTCTCTGCTCTCCATACGGATGTGCATACAGCTGGGGCTGCTGCGCATATGCACAGATGTAACAGAGCCGAAACGCGTACGCAGGCGGATCACCGCCAACCACGTTCGGCTAATTATAAGCGGCTCATCGCCAACAACAACCCCCAGACGAAGTCACGGGCAGAAGTTAGTTTATAATAGAAAGAAGTGCAGTCTCTCCATAGTATCCTGCCATTCAATAAGGGGTCAGTGTATGGCAGGATCGTTGGTCACATTATAATGGTTGTTTTTAGAGATAAGCGAGTAGTGTTCGATTACTACGGTATTTGATTGAACACTACTCGATCGAACACTACTAGCTGTTTGAAGTTTAAGGTTCGATGCAGAACCAGCGTTGATTGGCAGAATGCTATACACTCTGCCAATCAACGCTGGTTCTTCTCTTACCTTTAGAAGTCTTCTCCGTGCGGTATCCCCGCGGCGTCTTCCGTCTGGAATTCACTCTGCTTAGGCATCCAGCCTAGGCAGAGCTGACTGCGCATGCGCAGTCGGCTCTGCTCAGGCGTCGGGCCTGGGCAGAGCCGACTGCTCATGACCGCGCATGCGCAGTCAGCTCTGCCTAGGCGGGATGCCTAGGCAGAGTGAATTACAGCCCGAAGACGCCGCGGGGACGCTGCGCTGGAAGAAGACTTCAAGCAGAAGCCAGCCCGACCGTTACTCGTGGACTTGGTAAGTATGATTTTATCAAATGTTGCCTACCCCTGAAACGAGTATATGTTCCCCATAGACTATAATGGGGTTCGAAATCCGTTCGAACAGTGGAACAGTGAGCGGCTGTTCGAATTGGATTTCGAACCTCGGACATTTTAGTGTTCGCTCATCTCTAGTTGTTTTTTTTCAGCAATTTGTTATTTTATATGCATCTGTATATCTAAATACAATATTTTTTCTGTGTACTTTTATTTAATTAGTTTAAAGCAATTATATCAAAAAATGAAGAAATAAATATTCCTCATGGATTTTGTCTCAGTCGGACAATTATATTTCTTGTATGTATTTGGGGTGTCCTCAGGGGAGTCCCGTGGAGATCTCTCTGGATATTGAGCTGTTCACCTAGAAATGTATAAAACATCCATGTAATGATTCCTTCTATGATCAGACTGGCCGGACTCTATGATGGGACTGTGTGTTATCTTGTACATTACAGCAAGATCATTTGTGACTACCCCTCTTATATCACACACAAAATACAATATTCTTGCAATCGCTCATGGAGCTTTTATACAGCAGGGATAGCAGTGAGGTAAGTAATGTGTCTGTGCTGAGGGTCTTATCAGGTATCGACTGAAAGGACGAGGCAGATATTACTACTGGTAAAGGTTCTTCTAGATTATTCATTGATGGATTGTACAGGGAGGTATGGATGATTTGAACGGGGCGCCACACAAGGTGGGGATAAACCTGGTGGATAAAGAGTGGGGGTATCTGCTCATCAGGAGCTGCCATTTCAGTAGCAATGGAGACATGGTTGATAGAGCATTGTGTGTTCATGTACAACACCTTTATTGAAACGGGCAGTTCTGTGATTCAAACACAGAGACGTTTCCGGAATCATTTCAATGCTGGCCGTCATGGTCGTATTCCGAAGCATTACCCGATAATGAAGTGGGTGAATCATTTTCAACAAACAGGTTCTTTGAGACCCAGAACTGCACGAGGAGGTGACCGAACGGTACGGACCCCGGAAAACATCGAAAGGGTGCGTCAAGCAATTGAAGCCAGCCCTCGACATTCAGCCGTAATCAATGTTTTAATTTCTTTTTTCTTTTGTTTTTCTATGTTTTTTGTAATGGCAACATCCAAGCTACACAATGAAAAAATAAAATTTGAGTTTCGTTGAAAAATGAGTGTTTAACTGTTATTTCAAATCATCCAACCCTCCCTGCCTAACCCTGTATTTCGGATAACTATGAGACTGTGATAGTGCGTTATCGGTAGTAACCACATACACAATAGAAGGACATACATCTCATTATGGATTTCTAGTTTATAGGACTAAAATTGTGAAAATTAAACTCCAGTTATAGGGGTTTTTCCCATGAACATAACTATATATGACTTTGTAGAATTTAAAAGTTAACCATGTTTGTAAATATAAGCCAGTCATTTAAATTTTGCAGAGTTTTAAAGTTTTACTCCAATGATCTTAGTGGTGACAGTTAGAGATGAGCGAACACTAAAATGTCCGAGGTTCTAAATCCGATTCGAACAGCCGCTCACTGTTCGAGCATTCAAACGGGTTTCGAACCCCATTATAGTCTATGGGGGGAAATGCTCGTTTCAGGGGTACGCAATATTCAATCAAATTCTACTTACCAAGTCCATGAGTGAGGGTCGGGCTGGATTCTTCTCCCTGCGTAGCGTCCCCGCGTCCTCTTCCGGCCTTGAATTCACTCTGACTAGGCATCGGGCCTGGGCAGAGCCGACTGCGCATCCCCACACTACAAGAAAATGGACACTTACGGTGTTCTTGTAGCGCAGGCATGCGCAGTCGGCTCTGCCCAGTCCCGATGCCTAGCAGAGTGAATTCAGAGCCGGAAGAGGAAGCGGGACGCTGTGCAGGGAGAAGACTTCTAAAGGTAAGAGAAGAACCAGTGTTGATTGGCAATGTATAGCATTCTGCCAATCAACGCTGGTTCTGCATCGAGTCTTAACTTCGAACAGCTAGTAGTATTCGATTGAGTACGAGTGTTTCGAATACCGTAGTATTCGATCAAACACCTACTCGATCGAATACTATTCGCTCATCTCTAGTGACAGTCTTTTGTCTTGATCAGTTTCCAATAGATACAGTATGACCATGAGTGCAGGAACTTTCTATGATTTGGGACTTTTCAGAAACACAGCCATGATGTCCTTATTGTGGTCAGGTTATCTTCTCATACATGTAGTGACCTCCTGGTAACCAGCCATGATGTCTTCAAAAATGTTCATTTTTTAATTGTCTACAAATTTAAATATGGATCTATTCAAAGGAAAACCTCTTTGTAGTTCTCAATGACAATCAACTGCGAGAGAAAGTACAGTTTTAAAAATAATATATATATTTTTTTTTTTTTTTCATTAAGGTGGACTTGAGAAATAATACTGTCACCTCTATCATCCTTCTTGGATTTCCAAATATTCAGAACTTCACATTTCTCTTCTTCTCTCTGCTCGTTCTTATATTCTGTGGAACCATCTCAGGAAACCTCCTTATCATGGTCTTATATTTAGTGAGTAAATCCCTTCGGTCCCCCATGTACTTCTTCATTACACAGCTCTCATTGTGTGACCTCCTGCTGACCACAGATATTGTCCCCGTCCTGCTTCACACTGTACTGTATGGAAGGAGTGTTATGAGTTTCATTGGTTGTATCATGCAGTTTGCTTTTTTTGTCTTATCAGACACCTCGGAATGTCTTCTCCTATCGGTGATGTCTTATGACCGGTATGTGGCCATCTGTAACCCCCTCCGATATCACTCCATCATGAGTCATTCGTTTCGTGTGCTATCAGTAGTTTTGGTTTGGGTGATTGGTTTCATTGTAGCTCTGATCGATTGGATTTCTGTCTACAGCTTGCATTACTGTGGACCTTATACCATTGACCATTACTACTGTGACTCTGAGCCCTTACTGCAGCTCTCCTGCTCCGATACATTCATGATTCATAAGCTTGGTCTTATTTTGGCATTTTTCTTTGTTCCAGTACCTTTTCTAGTCATTGTCATGTCCTATGTGTACATCACCATCACCATCCTGAAGATCCCATCCAATACTGGGAGACATAAAGCCTTCTCCACTTGCAGCTCCCACCTCACCGTCGTCTCCATATTTTATGGGACGTTAATGATTGTTTATATGTTTCCAACAAGAGGAGAATCCCTGACCCTGAGTAAGGTCTTGTCTATGATGTATACTGTGGTGACCCCACTGCTTAACCCCATTATATACACCCTGAGGAACAAAGACTTTAATAAAGCTTTTCATGAACTTAAAAATATTTTCTGATCTGGCTGTGTTGGTTTCAAATCCTGAAGGATGGTTCTATGTGCTGTAGAAAAATATTTATCACAGGGTAACATTATATAGACTGACGAGCAAAAAGGGTAACAATGTTTTGACCTCTTGACTTTTAGGCTCCAGATCTCACCATCCACTACAGCTTCGAACGTGAAACTCCTATCATTTGACAGACCATCATCTTGGCTATCTCTTACATATATTTGACTATTTAGCATATAATTAGTTATCCAGATTCTTGTCATATAACTGCATTGTTACTGTTTTGCTCCTAAAAGTCATAATTTAAATTTTTATTATTTTGTAAATCCACCTTTGGCTTTCAACACTGTCTGAATCATTCTAGGGACGCTCTTGATCAGATTCAAGCATGTCTCAACTGAAATGTGACCCCAGATCCTTTCTACATGTTCTCATTGTTGGTGCATACTGGTCAACTCACTTGGGTACAAGTACAGCTTTTTCTTCAACTCTACTCAGAAGTGTTTGGGGACTATGGGGACCAATCCAGATCCTCTACTCCATTGTCATTGAGCTGTTGCTTCACTATTCTTGACGTATGCTTTGAGCCTGGAACACTATGTTGTCCTTTTCATAACCCATAGTACTTTAGTGTATGAAGTCAATTCATTTTGAACACCTTCCACTGCTTATAAGACCCACATTGACCTATATAAATGATACATAGACAATCTGTTCTTCATCTGGAATGGAGACAAAAGTTCTGCATTGGACCTCATCACTTCATTAGGGATTAATGATATGGTGTTATCTTTCACTCATCATTTCTCTGTCAAAACAATAGAATTTCTGCATTTATTAGTGTCCCTAACTAAGTGGAATCAATTCTACCCCCATGTATTTCAATACGGTAGATGTCAATAGTTATTTCAAATATACCAGTGCCCACTATGGACCATGGCTGAGAAATATATAAATATAAATTGTGATGACACTCCTTTACCAACCAGGCAATGATTCTCAAAAAATGGTTTATGGAAAAGAAATATCCTCACATTATCATTAAGAATGCCATTTAGGAGCAGCAAGTAGAATACAGCCAAGAAAGAGTAGCAGAAGGAAATAGTGAGTATTTAGCACTTTTGTGGATGTACTTACAGATATTTTTTTTTTTAAAAAAAAACTGGATAACCCCTTTTAAGTTCCCTTATTGAAGAAAAAAATGAAATAAATACCAGTTGGATGTACAAAAAAGGACTCGTAGCATGTGAGGGAAGTTTTTTTTTTTTCCCCCACAACTACTTCATGTAAATTTATTAATTCACAGTATAAATTAATGAGGTTCCATAAAATAAGAATGATGGCTTTGAGTGGTTTTTTTTAAAATTTTTTTATTTTATTTTTTTTATTTTTATGGTAGAGTTGGAAGGGACCTCAAGGGCCATCGGGTCCAACCCCCTGCGAGTGCAGGTTTTCCTAAATCATCCCAGCATATGTTTATCCAGATTCCGCTTGAAGATTTCCATTGATGGAGCGCCCACCACCTCCCGTGACAGCCTATTCCACTCTCTCACTCCCCTCACTGTCAGAAAGTTTTTCCTAATGTCTAATCTGTATCTCTTTCCCTTTAGTTTCATCCCATTGCTTCTTGTACTTCCTTGTGCTAATGAGAATAGGGGAGATCCCTCTGCACTGTGACTACCTTTCAGATATTTGTAGACTGCTATTAAATCTCCCCTCAGCCTTCTCTTCTGCAAACTAAACAATCCCAGTTCTTTTAGCCGCTCCTCATAGGACATGGTTTGCAGACCTTCCACCATTTTGGTTGCTCTTCTCTGGACTTGCTCCAATATATCGATGTCTTTCTTGAATTGAGGCGCCCAGAACTGTACCCAGTATTCCAGGTGTGGTCTGACCAGGCAAGAGTACAGCGGAATAATGACCTCTCTTGATCTAGATTCAATGCTTGTCTTAATACAGACCAGAATTTTATTAGCCTTTTTTGCAGCAGCACCGCACTGTTGGCTCATGTTGAATTTGTGATCTACTATTATGCCCAAGTCCTTTTCCCCTATGCTATCACTTAGTTCTATTCCTCCCATACTATATATGTTTTTTACATTTCTGTTACCCAGATGTAGAACTTTGCATTTGTCCCTATTAAATACCATTTTGTTGGCCTCAGCCCATTGTTCCAGTGTGTCTAAGTCCTTTTGAACACACTCTCTCTCCTCTCTAGTGTTGGCTATTCCTCCTATCTTCGTATCATCTGCAAATTTTATGAGTTCCCCAATAATTCCATCGTCCAGATCATTTATAAAGATATTAAAAAGTACTGGGCCCAGAACAGAGCCCTGCGGCACCCCGCTTTTGACTTTCTTCCAGTTGGATGTGTAGCCATTTAGTATTACTCGTTGTGCCCGATTATTAAGCCAGTTGTGAATCCACCTAACTGATTTTTGTCAAAGCCATACTTAATCATTTTTTCAATAAGAAGGTTATGTGATACTTTATCAAATGCCTTACTGAAGTCAAGATATACTATGTCCACGGCATTCCCTTGGTCCAACCATTCAGTGATTTTGTTGTAGAAGGAAATCAGGTTAGTCTGACAAGATTTATTGGTCATAAAGCCGTGCTGGCTCTGGTTAATTAATGCCTTCCCATCCAGGTACCGAAGTAAATGTTCCTTGACAATTTGCTCAAAGATTTTTCCTGCTATCGAGGTCAGACTTACCGGCCTGTAATTTCCTGGATCGTCCCTTTTCCCCTTTTTGTAGATGGGGACAACATTTGCCCTTTTCCAATCTAAAGGGACCACTCCTGTTTCCCATGACTTACCGAAGATTATAGCACTCCATGCTGTGTAGTGAATAGGGTCGTTTTTAAAATCCGATCTTCGATCATTACAAAATCCTATTGACTTGCACTAGGATTGGAAATTGGATTGGGATCGGGTTCAGATGGAAATGATCAGAAATCTGGTTTTAAAAATGATCCTGAAATCTCAAGATTGGCTCAACCCTAGATGACACTCTTTTACCAACCAGGCAATCATTATAAAAACAAGCAAACAAACAAAAAAAACAAAACGGTTTATGGAAAAGAAATATCCTTGCTTTATCATTAAGAATGCCTTTAGAAAAGCTTCTGAACTGAGTCAAGAAGCGAATAGAAATGACTTCCTTACCCCCTATAACTCTGAACATAAGAAAATCAGAACAATTCTGAATAATCACAGGAAAACGCTCCTAAGTGATCAGTATGAGAAGAAAACCCTCCCGGATAAAACCTGTATTAACTTTCCAGAGATCCACAACACTTTGTAATATCTTAGCCCCTAGTAGGTTGAGTTCAATTTTAATGTTTCCCATTGATGTAGCCCCAACAACCCTTGGTGTGTACAAATGCAGCCACCCAAATTGTTTAGGTTTCTCTAACATTAAAAACAGAGCCACCACTTTTAAATCTAAAATTACCAATGAGACCTTTCCCATCAAATCACATCTTAATTGCTCTTCCAAATATGTAGAATTCCCATGCCGCCTTCAGTACTTGGCCGAACTGGTCAATCCTTTAATTGTAGGATTAATGACACCGTGCTAATGTTTCTAAGGGCTTCCAAAAACATAATCTTTCCCCACACTGTGCCTTAAAATACGAGTGCAATTTTCAATGTTTAACCTCTTTGCCCATTGATCAAATTCCCAATTCTGCCCCCAAGAATTTCCAGAGACTGCAACAAGAGAAGCCTACAAGATCTATAAATTCATTCCACTAAGTCCAAAGGTCTCAATGATGTAGTAGAGTCCTCTTTCTAACTCTAACTATAAGCTATTGAATTTTCTTTCCCTCATGTCCACATGAATTCTCTACTCACTATTGGACATCCATCCACAGCAGTAGATGTGAAGTTTCTTCACATATTCATTGCAAGTAATTTACAGCTATAAGGAGCAGCAAGTAGAATACAGTTAAGAAGAAGGTGCAGAATTTAACAGTGAGTCTTTAGCACTGTTGTGGATGTATTTACATATTATTTTTTTTTTTAAACTAGATAATCCCTTTAAGTTCCCTTATTCATCATCATTCCCAGTTGGATGTAGAAAAATGGACTCATAGCATGTGAGGGAAGTCTTTTTTTCCCCACAACTACTTCATATATTTTTTTTTTCATTTACAGTATCTGGCCTTATAAATGAGGTTCCATAAAATAAGAATGATGGCTTTGGGTGTTGCTTCCAATCAGAATTGTCATACCATATGAGAAGGAATACTTTTAAATATAAATATATTGTGCTTACATGAACAGTACACAGATATACAAGGATTGGGTTCATATTATGCTGTGATCAAAACTAGACAATAGAAGATATTGCCTTCAAATTACCTTATTGACACTTTTATATCCAGTATCAACAACATATTATAGAGTATACAATATGCTGTCAGAGTAAAGTAGATTACATTAGCCATTTCAGTATGGTTTGAGAGATTAAATGTAGTGTGTTAAACCAATATTCAGAATATGGTCAAGAATAAGACCACAGAGCAACAAATGAAGTCCTACGTTCACATGCTCTACGTGAGTTAGGGGTACCCGTGGCAATATTTTAAGGAGAATCAGCAAGGATTACTTGCCTGTTTTGATATCATGGGAAAATTGAAAGAAATCAGTTGAGGCATCAGAAAAAGAATTGTGGACCTCCAGGAGTTAGTTTTTTTGTTTGTTTGTTTGTTTGTTTTTTTTTATCTTTTTTTTTAAATTCTAAGTTTAACTCTAACTCCAAGAGTTAGTTAATTTCTAGGGATGAGCGAACAGTAAAATGTTCGAGGTTCAATATTCGTTTCGAGTAGCCCCTCAATATTCGACTACTCGAATCGAATATCGAACCCCATTATAGTCTATGGGAGAAAATGCTTGTTTCAGGGGTAGGCAACGTTCAATCAAATTACACTTGCCAAGTCCACGAGTGAGGGTCGGGCTGGATCCTCCGAAAAGTCTTCTCCTTGCAGCGTCCCCACGGCGTCTTCCGGCTCTGAATTCACTCTGCCAGGCATCGAGCCTGGGCAGAGCCAACTGCGCATGCCCGCACTACAAGCGGACATGCGCAGTCAGCTTTGCCCAGGCCCGATGCCTGGCAGAGTGAATTCAGAGCCAGAAGATGCCGCGGGGAAGCTGCACGGAGAAGACTTCTAAAGATAGGAGAAGAACCAGCGTTGATTGGCTGACTGTATAGCATTCGGCCAATCAACGCTGATTCTGCATCAAACTTTTACATTCAAATAGTGAGTAGTACTCGATTGAGTACGAGTATGTAGAATACCATAGTATTCGATCGAACATCTACTTGATCGAGTACTACTCGCTCATCTCTATTAATTTCTTAAATGTGTTCTTAAGTAAGGGTATATATTTCTTCTGGTCACCAGAAAAGCTCCTACACCAGAAAAGTGGTGTTAAAAAGTTTTCTTGAAGATGAGTCTGATTTATAAATTAAATTACTTTGCAACTGTTTTAGGTGTTTGTGAAAAAAATAAGTAAGAAGGCTTTCAGAAATAGAAGGGTTAATGGTTTATTTTTGTCAATTAAAATGGAATAATTAAAGAAAAAAGAATTGCAAATTCCATCACTATTTGATATTCATCCTTTGGTCGAGCAAAAACTATCCCCATGGTTCAAAGCCAATAAAATTTCCAAGATTGACAAGACATAGAGTTACCCCACAGGATAAACCATACAAGTCACATCGGACATTTCTATACTTATAACTTCTCAGTGCGCTAAGTATGTTACTATGAACCTGATATGTCTTTACTAATATTAATATTTATAATGTAAAATTATTTATGGGATAACCACAAGCTTAAGGTCTACATATATCAGATATAATGTTGAAGCAGAAAAAACAAAGCAGAGGTTCAATAACCTGGAGGAATTTTTTGTTGTTCTTGTTTAGGAGATTGTTGGCTTAAGTCACTATATTCAAAAAATGTATGAGGGTAGTGGGTTCTTAGATAAGGATACCAAGGAGGCAAGTAGCCTATATTATGTATTCCTTGTGGTTCTGGATCACTATTCGGCCTTATTTGTCTGCAGGACGAATTGCTATGTCTAAATTATTTTTGAGATGTTTTCAGAGCCTTGAATTCCATTCTGGAGAGATTAACCTTTGACGTGTAGTGCCTCTGATTGGTTGAGATTGTCACTAGTGTTGTGTTATGGGTCATCATACATGTATATAACTTCAGTAATGTTCTTTTTATTGATATTTTACTTACAAAGTCTTCCCTGCATGGCTTTCTTAATGTCTTTATTCCTCAGACTGTATATAATGGGGTTGACCAATGGAGTAAACACAGTATATAGCAGGGAGAGGATTTTACGCATGGTGATGGTTTGTCCTTTTGTTGGGATGACATAGACACTGAATAGAGTCCCATAGAACATGGAGACCACAATGAGGTGGGAGCTACAGGTGGAGAAGGCTTTCTGTCTACCAGTACTGGATGGGATCCTTAAGACTGCCCGGACAATAGAAGTATAAGACGCTACAATGATTGTGATGGGGATGATGAGAATTGGATAGCCTACTATATAAATCTCCAACTGAACAATGAAGGAGCCAGAACAAGCCAGTTCCAGTAAGGGGTTAATGTCACAGAATAAATGGTCAATGATATTGGGTCCACAAAAGTTTAGCTCTATGGCTGTTATAATATTTACTAATGTAATAAGCAATGGAAAAATCCAAGAGATGACAATGTATATCACACACTGTCCACTTGTCATGATGGCGGAGTAACGGAGGGGATTACAGATGGCCACATATCTGTCATAAGACATCACAGCGAGGAGGAAACATTCTAAACATTCGGCAAAACTGAAAATACAATATTGAGTGATACAGCCGATAACAGTAATGGCCGCCCCATTATTCAGTAGGACGTGGAGCAGATTGGGGACAATATCTGTGATCAACACTATGTCACATGTGGACAATTGTGAGATGAAGAAGTACATTGGAGTGTGGAGGATCTTGCTGGTGGACGCCAGGGTGATGATCAGGAGGTTCCCACATATTGTCCCGCAGTAAATCACCAGAAAAAGGCAGAACAGAAGAATTCTTAAGTTTTGTCTGATCTGAAATCCTAAGAGGATGAACTCAGTGACGGCCGTCAGATTGTTCCTGTGTGTAGAATAAAGAGTGGTCAAACTAAAAAAAAAAAAATGTTTGTCCAGTTTCATGTAGAAAACCCAGGAAAAGGAAACAGTAGCACTCAGAGAATATGGAATAAAATACTAATTGTATTGAAAAATAATAAAACAAAGTAGTAAAAAGAAATAAACACTACAAAAATGTCAGAGGAGAAATTCAGAGAGCAGGACAATAAATGTCTCTAAGAATAGGGTAATATCAAGGTTCTTATTCTTATTCTTATGGTAGAGTTGTAAGGGACCTCAAGGGCCATCGGGTCCAACCCCCTGCGAGTGCAGGTTTTCCTAAATCATCCCAGCTATATGTTTATCCAGATTCCGCTTGAAGATTTCCATTGATGGAGCGCCCACCACCTCCCGTGGCAGCCTATTCCGCTCTCTCACTCCCCTCACTGTCAGAAAGTTTTTCCTAATGTCTAATCTGTATCTCTTTCCCTTTAGTTTCATCCCATTGCTTCTAATAAGGTGCAGACAGGAGAAACTTTCCAAAAATGTATATAGAGATAACTTGTCATTTGAAGTAAGGGTCAGCCTTAGATTGCTTGGCCAGATGACGGACATAGTTATTAAACCAGCAGATAAGGGCAGTAATGTCATCATCTGGCCC
The DNA here is from genome assembly GCF_031893055.1 of Leptodactylus fuscus. Classification (NCBI taxonomy): domain Eukaryota; kingdom Metazoa; phylum Chordata; class Amphibia; order Anura; family Leptodactylidae; genus Leptodactylus; species Leptodactylus fuscus. The sequence continues at coordinate 5,215,768 of NC_134269.1, forward strand.
AGCGATGTGTATGAAGCAGAGGCAGACAGACAACTACGTGACTCTGGACGTTATACAAAGTTGACTTCTAACCCCCTTCCCTCACTTACTAGGGGACTTGATGAGATTTTGATGCCTCCATTGGAGCAGGGTGTAATCACTAAAGATCTATTTGATGCCTTGCTAGTTGAAGAACCTACTATTACTACATGTTATTATCTATTGCCTAAAGTGCATAAGAATATGTCATCGCCATCTGGTAGACCCATTGTCACAGGTACAAATGGAATATTTGACAAAGTTTGTAAATTCATTGACTATCACCTTAAGGGGCAATTTGTGACTGGGTCAGAACATCTCCAAAGTGGCAGGTCTTGTGGGGCTTTGGTGTTAGTGATTAGTACCTGCCAAAAGTTGTCTGTGGAAGGAAAACTTGTCATTATTATTATTATTATTATTATTTATTTATATAGCACCATTAATTCCATGGTGCTTTACATTTGGGGGTTACATACAATACACAAAATATACAGGTACATATCATACTAACAGTGATCGGCTGGCACAGTGGGGTAGAGGGCCCTAAGTCATCGGTATCCATGCATATGGAGAATGAAGGCTAGTCTTTGTGGCTTGATCCCAGAGAACAGTTAGGGTAAATCCACACAGGGCTTTTTTGGATCAGAACCTGAGGCAGCCTGCAAAAGCTTCCAAACCGGGTAGCCATGAGTGACAGCCAGTGCATTGCACTAGCATCCAGCCGCACACTCTGCCCAATGAATGGGCCCAGTCCAGAGAAGGGAGTGTCTTCAGGCCGAATCGCGAGGCGAAACAGCCCGAAGAATGAGCAGCTCACTCCTTTCTCCGGGAGCCAGCACAAGCTCCTGAGAGCCATTTATTTCAATGGGAGCGGTCTTTTTGGTCAGGATTTTGAGCTGAATACAGTCTCAAAATCCTGACCAAAAATTCTGTGTGAACTTACCCTTACTGTACCACAATTTTCTTTGATAGAAAAGTTTATGTACATGAAAAACTTTGGACCATAGTAGAATGTGGACTGGTCCGATACATTTTGTTTAATATGATGTGGTCTTCCAGGAGCATGTGTGCATCACTTACCTGGAGAAGATGGAGATGGTACAACAATGCCCAATGTAAATAGACAAGTCAGCATTGTGAAGTTATGGGCAATATTGAGCTGTGGACTGCTGACTACTGACATTATTGGGAATTCTGCTTTACATGTTACATTGCATATTCCATATCTCAGACCAAGTACAATTTTTTTTGTAAGATTAAGTCTTTATTGGACACTTGGGAATAATCTTTACAATTTTATACATATTTAATACTAGCTGGTACCCGCGACTTCGTCTGCGGTGATTGTAGCAGTGGGTATATACAGGCGCGGGTAAGGTTTTCGTACTGTGTATAAGGTATGGGATATGAAATGTAACTTTGTATCTTGTTTTTGCTGTAATTCAGAGAATACGTGAGACTTTTGTGTTGAATGCAATTTGTATTTGAGCTGCTATATATACGGTGTTGTGAGAAACTTTACATAGTGACTTTGGGACAGAAGTATTTGAAGTTAACCCTTTCCCGCCGATGGCATTTTTGTGATTTTGGTTTTTTGTTTTTGACTCCCCTCCTTCTAAACCCCATAACTTTTTTATTTCTCCGCTCCCAGAGCCATATGAGGTCTTAATTTTTCTGGGACAAATTTTTCTTCATGATGCCGCCATTATTTATTCTATATAATGTCCTGGGAAGCAGGGAAAAAATTCAGAATGGGGTGGATTTGAAGAAAAAATGCATTTCTGTGACTTTCTTACGGGCTTTGGTTTTACGGCGTTCACTGTGCAGCCAAAATGACCTGTCCCCTGTATTCTGTGTTTCGTTACAATTCCGGGGATACCAAATTTCTATGGTTTTATTTACATTTTGAAACCTTAAAAAAATCCAAAACTATGTTAAAAATTTTTTTTTTTAAAAGTCGCCATATTCCGACAGCCATAACTTTTTTATACGTCCGTGTACGGGGATGCATAGGGCGTCTTTTTTTGCGGGACCGGGTGTACTTTGTAGTTCTACCATTTTTGGGAAATGTTATTGCTTTGATCACTTTTTATTCAAATTTTTATCAGAATCAAAACAGTGAAAAAACGGCAGTTTGGCACTTTTGACCATCTTTCCCGCTACGGCGTTTACCGAACAGGAAAAAAATTTGTATAGCTTTGTAGAGCGGGCAATTTTGGACGCGGGGATACCTAACATGTATGTGTTTCACAGTTTTTAACTACTTTTATATGTGTTGTAGGGAAAGGGGGGTGATTTAAATTTTTAATCCTTTTTATTTGTTTTTATATTTTTTTTACTTTTTTTAAACTTTTTTTTTGCATTTATGAGACCGCCTAGGGGTATTGACATGGGTTGGCGGTGTCGCGGATTGTCAGAGAGGTGGGGGTCGGCAAACATGGCTGCTCCAGAGCGTTATAGAGCGCCTCCTGGAGTATCGTTAAGGTGAGGGGCAAAGTGGTAAAGTATATGTATATGTGATTGTGTGGGGTTAGGGGCGAGGCTGTAGAGGGCAATATGAATTTTGTGGCTTGCTATGGTCCAAAGTGTGTGAGATTGCAGAGATAGTGGTGTGAGTTTGGGTTTTGTGGGGGTCCTGGCACAAACGTATGTGCGCTATTGTGACGAAAAGTAGCCTATTGCGCAATCGGGTGTATTATCTATGTTTGTGGAAAATTTCAGCCAAATCGGTCGAGTGGCTTTTGCGTGATTGAGGAACAAACATCCGAACATCCAAACTCACAAACCCACAAACTTTCACATTTATAATATTAATAGGATAACAATCCCCACCAATATACTCACATCACATAACTCTTTGGTCTTGACATTCATTTTCAGAATTAATATTTTCTTTTGTTGGTCTCAGTTCTAAGAGAGAATTGCTGGTGATATTAAGCAGTAGTGTAGTCCGTCTCCATGTATAAATGAGGCCCTACAGGCATTACACGGGGATATTTATATACATGACACAGATAAGGAGCCGAGTACAACGATTCCAGGGAGAGATCTCTGCTACTGTCTAATAAGTCTCCAGTGTTCTGGCCAATGGGGAAATAAATCTCATTTACAGCTTAACCCTGAAGATGATTCTCAGTTGTGAGAATTTATATAGCAAATTTTATTTATATGTGATACCATTGTGGAGATGAAAATGTGTAAACTCAAGGAGACAAATTGTAAAACCGATTAAAAGTAAAATAGGTAAATCAAATAGAAGAGGCTGCAGTATTGTTATTTTGAATCTACAACTGTGCAGAAGGCGGGTCCAAATTTATCAGAACGTTTTTCCTCATCCTATATTGACACGGGTGTTGTAACTCCTGAGAATGAAGAAGAAATTTTTAGTTTACTTGACTTGCTCATCTTCATCAAGATATTACATGTGACAGTGATACAGTGACTTTGAGTCAGAGTTCTGTGTTTTTCCTTCTCCTTTGATTTGCTCATCTTGAACCAAGATATTGCATGTGACAGTGATGCAGTAACTTTGAGTCAGAGTTCTGTGTGTTTCCCCTCCTCCTCTGCTCTTGTAACAATTTACCACACAGCCTTTTTGTTTTATTAACCCAGTCTTCATATTCACTGGCACGGATCCGTAGTATTGAATATGACTATGAATGTAGGAACTTGTCAGAAACCCAGCCATGAGTTCTTCATTGAAACCTGGTTTTCTTCTAAGTTAATACAAATGTAAAGTTTAAACCTAATTTAATACTTTTAAAAGAATTTTTTTTTTATGTCATCTCTTCAATATTTAAAATGTATGGCAGAATAATCTTGGGTATATGATAAAATATTGGTAAGGTGTTCCCTGGAGCCTGACTACAGTCCAAATCAGAACAATGGAAGGGATCAGTTATGCAAGACCACAAGGTCAGAATTGACCACTTTATGATTTTTGTTGCAAAACAAACTACCTGAAAGATTAAAGGGATATTCCCATCTCAAGGATCTGATCTACACTGCTAGCTTATGTTTTGGGTTTTCCTAAGTACATTCACACAGCGTTCAGGTCACCGTTGTTCGGGTCCACATTTTAAGCTTACAGGGACTCCCACGCAGATGTGAATCCAGCCCGAGTCCGTTCTCTGGAAGCATGGTAAATGTTCTATGCAAACCTGTGTAACATAATAGACATTTACTGTGCATGTTATTTGATCTACATTTATATTAGATCTCTAGTAATGGTAATAAATTATTTCTTATGGTAAAGACAAAAGTCTATATTTTGATACTTCATAGTGTCCTGTTCAGAAAGCTGGGGGGAGTCGACTTTGATGAAGAATACAGGAAATGAGAAGAGACAGCAGGCAAAGCTTCTGAGTCAGGGAGATGGGAAAACCCCTTTAACCAGCGCATATGATGAGTTCAGTAATATACCCCAAAGAGAAGCAGAATCGTCTTCACTAGGCGCACTATGGCAGCCATAACAGAGGAATGAATAGAAACACTTGTCATCTGCTCTACTCAGCCATCATATGAAAACCCAGTGAATGCCAGAAAATACTAGATGCACAATTCAGCAATTTTTTTTGTCATTTGAGCATCAATACTATTATTTTTATTGGTAGGAAATGTGTGTCATTGTTAGAGCTAGACACATCCACCCTTCATATATTGCAAAATGACCACCCTCACATCTGTTACAACAACTTTGGAGCATATTAGGTCATCTCACTGGCACTGGGACATTCCACCCATGCACAGCATAGATCAGTGTTTACTGGCACCACAATTTATTGTCACATTTACTGGTCTCCCACAAGGTTTATGCCACATTTATTGTCCCCTGATGATGTATAATGTAAATAATGTATAGTGTCCCATTTTATGGCCCCCACAAGGTATATTGTCCCATGTACTGGCTCCCACAAGGTGTAATACCACATTTACTGGCCCCCACAATGTAAAATGTCCCATGTACTGGCTACCACAAGGTTTAATGACTTTTTTACTTGCTCACACAAGCTAGAATAACCCATTTACTGGTCCCCAATCTAGTATAATGCCCCATTTACCAGCTTCTCACATGGTATAATGCCACAGTACCCCGAAAAGAAAGTCATCCCGCAAGAACAGCTGTTCCAGTCGAGAAAATAAATCTTTGGCGTCACGTGTCATATGTAGGACCGTAATGACAGGTCTAAGAACCCTATCTATATAGATTCCTGTCCAATAACTTAAATTCTCAACATTATACCTCTCCCCTTGAGAGCACTAAGAACCTTGTACCTATAGGGAAGACTATAGAAAGTCTCAACAAGGGGGTGAGTGGGTAGCATGTAGTCAATCCCACATCCTTAGCTTCAATCAGCTTCTCCCTATGTTACCTACTGAATCCATTGCTGGGATTAGAGCAAAGAACCTCTTCTGTTTTCCAGTCTGAAAGAAGAGACTAGCACATGATTTGATATACTAGGGTATCCACAATCAGTGTTGCCCCCTATCGGAGGGTTTAATTATCATACAGTGATCTTTCTCTAGACCCTTTAGTAGTTTCATCTCTTCTTTAGTGCAATTATGAAATGAATATTTTATCCTCAAATCCTAGAGGACTCTTGTCACAAGGTCAACTAACACATCATTGCAAGAGACATCTCCCTGCTGAGGCACATGGTTGCTCCCATTTTTTAGGTCTGTGAATGATGCTTATTGGTATTGGGCATACTATCTTCCAATCCATGTAGGAGCCTCACGTCAGACAGTAAGTCCTTTGGGATCCCTAAGTCCACACATGTTTTCTGTTGCTGATTAAGGAAAAACTGTTCTTCTAAATAAGTTTCATTCCTTAACCAATTCAAATCCATTAACATCTGAATTAGAACGACAAAAGAGAACCCCTGACTCAGCGCACAGTGCCAGATTGAGTAGTCACACACCCCTTTGACAAAGACAATGGTAACACCCAATTGGCATTTTATTCACAGACTTTTAGGGCATATTACATAGAAATAGCCTGACTCAGAGTTATGAAACAGAAGATCCAGAATTTTTATTTTCTGGGTTATTTTACTTAAAGGGGTATTCCCAACTGGCTTGTTCAGCAACTTGCATACTGTGTGCTCTCTTCACTTCCTGGTTTTCTCAGTACATTGGTGGGAGGGTTTTCACTTGCTGCATTCTCCCAGGCAAAGCTCTGCTATCTCTCTTCGTAGCAGCATATTTGCAGATTAGTAATGTGGGATTGGTTGTACATAAATTAGCACAGTATCACTAGAAGATGCACAATTGAAGCTGATGTAGCAGAGCTGCATTTGATTGCAATAAACTCGTTTTAGGTCTGTGTTTACATATAGAGGTACCAGACTCCCTATCTCAGCCAAATTCAATTAACCGACTGATAACTGGAAGAGCAGGAGATAAAGAGTTCAGAAATACAAGCACAAAGCACTCACCTCCCCCTCCCCTGTCTGAGAGAAGGATCTCCGTTACGTGCCTGTGGCAGGTGAGATAAACAGCTCAGAAATACAAGCTCGCTCCTGTGCACTCAACCCCTCCCCCCTCCTTGAGAGAAGGGAGTTATGTCACTTGTAGACTGAGGCTGTGGTTATTGAAACGTAGTGTAAGCAACAAAGTGAATAAATTAAGATAGCGACCAAACAAAGCAGTTTTGATAAAGCAATGCATTTAGGAAAAGTCTTAACTCCACATAAACTAGCAGTATAGATAGGAACCTTGAGATTGGACAACCCCTTTAAGCAGCCATGTCAGGAGAAGACATTTCTTACATTTCTAGAAGTACAAGGCATTAGAGTAGTTAAAGGAAAATTCCATTTACAACATGTTACTTAAATAAATAATTGGGCCGTATCAAGTTGTATTTGATCCGTTTCGATCATCTCTACCTGTTCAGTTCTGTGCATCTATTATAGGCAGGTGTGGGAAAAATGCAACAAAGTAACATTACTTTCAGAAATAGAAGAGTTAATTTATTGTTGTCAAATAACAAAATTAAGTGAATAAAGAAAAAAGAAATGTAAAACTCCATCAATATTTTCTATTCATCAGGTGGTCAAGCAAAATCTAGTCATATTACAGGATAAACCACCCAAGTAAAATTGGATACTTCTATACTTATAACTAGGGTTGAGCGATCGGGTTCGGAAAAGATCGGAGTAAAATTCAAGATCGCGATCAGATGGAAAATGATCAGAAATCGGATTTAAAAATCAATCCTGAAATCTCGAATTTCAAATCATTTATGGGATAACCACAAGTCTAATATATTCATATAGCCTGCATATATTCATATATAACTTCAGTAATGTTGATATTATTGATATTTTACTTACTAAGTCTTTCCTGTACGGCTTTCTTAATGTCTTTATTCCTCAGACTGTAGATAATGGGGTTGACCAATGGAGTAAACACAGTATATAGCAGGGACAGGATCTTACTCATGGTGAGTGTTTGTCCCTTTGTTGGGACAACATAAACACTGAACAGAGACCAGTAGAATATGGAGACCACAATGAGGTGGGAGCTACAGGTGGAGAAGGCTTTCTGTCTACCAGTACTGGATGGGATCCTTAAGACTGCTCAAATAATAGAAGTATAAGACACTACAATGATGGTGGTTGGGATGATGAGAAGTGGAGCACCTATTACATAAATCTCCAACTGAACAATGAAGGAGCCAGAACAAGCCAGTTCTAGTAAGGGGTTAATGTCACAGAAGAAATGGTCAATGATATTTGGGCCACAAAAGTTTAGCTCTGATGTTATTACAATATTTATTGAAGTAACAAAAAATGCAAAAATCCAAGAGATGATGATATATATCACACAATGTCCACTGGTCATGATGGTGGAGTAACGGAGGGGATTACAGATGGCCACATATCGGTCATAGGACATCACAGCGAGGAGGAAACATTCTAAACATTCCGCACAACTGAAAATACAAAATTGAGTGATACAGCCAATAACAGTAATGGCTGCCCCATTATTCAGTAGGATGTGGAGCATATTGGGGACAATATCCGCGATCAAAACTATATCGCTGATGGACAATTGTGAGATGAAGAAGTACATTGGAGTGTGGAGGATCTTACTGGTGGACACCAGGGTGATGATCAGGAGGTTCCCACATTTTGTTCCACAGTAAACCACCAGGAGAAGAAAGAAAAGGAGAATTCTTAAGTTTTGTCTAATCTGAAATCCTAAGAGGATGAACTCAGTGACCGCCGTCAGATTGTTCCTGTTTGTAGAACAAAGTAGTTACACTCAATAAAAAATAAGTTGTCTAGTTTCATTTATTTAAGAAAATACATAAAAATACTATATGTGTGCCATAATTATAACTTTATTCTAATTTCCTAAAATAGGATTAAATATTATATTAAAAGTACAGATGAACTAACTCTTAACTCTAAGGTAGTGATAGTGAACCATTTAGAGACCGAGTGCCCAAACTGCAACCCAAAACCTCCTAATTTATCACAAAGTGCCAACACAGGAATTTAACCTTAATAATGTGCGGATCCACAATTGCAGACATTTACAGACCTGCAAAATACGGTCATGTGAATGAGACTTTATAGAGATTTCTGCTCTACTGTGATCCCCACATAGTCCAAACTGCTGCACAGTGACCCCCACACAGTACCATCACCTCCACAGTGGTCTCCACACAGTATAATGTGCTGCACAGATAGGTGCCCAAAGAGAGGGCTCTGAGTGCCACGTCTAGCACCTGTGCCAGAGGTTCGCCATCACAGCCCTAAGGTATGGGTATCCTTAGCTCATCCAAGCCCATGGAGAATGAAGGCTAGACTGTGAATCTTGACCTCAGAGAAGAGTTACTGCAGCACAAATTGCTATGATATACACACAAAGCCTTGTAGATTGCTATGTATGGGGCTGCATAGCTGTGCCCATATTAACACTGTCAAAAGTGCCCCCAATGGCAATGGGAACATAAACATAATACCATAGTAGATGGTGGCCTGGTCTGATGGATAACAATTTAACATGATGTGGACAGCTTGGAGCATAGGTGCATCACTTACCTGGAGAAGACGGAGATGGTGCAACAATGGCGAAGCATAGTGACATTACTGTGAATACTTCTGTACATGTTACTTGCCTAAATAATGTTACCGTCAATGTACAGCCATTCAGCCCTATCCCCTAACACAGGAGAATGCGGCTACAACTCTTCAGAAAATGTGCAAGAATGGTTAAATGAACATACAAAAGCGATCAAGGTGCTAACATACCCTTTACATTCCCCAGACCTCAATCTGACCGAATCTGGGCGATACCTTGTAAAGAAAAGTCCTATCCATGGAGACTTCAGGAGGACGAACAGGATTGACTGATAATGTTATATGATATGTCTGTGACTCAGAGATGTTCGGGCATCACAAGAACCAATTGTGCAAGGGGTTGTTTTTCATGGTAAAGTCTTTCCATGTGTTTTCAGTGGTTACTTATACACAGGGATATTCACACATTTTGCAACAAAAATACATGCAATAATCAAAATTCTTATTTGAAGATAAATCATTGGATACTCAGGAATAATCTTTATAATTGTATCTGTGTTTTACATACAATTCCCCCAATATACTCACATCAGGTTTCTCTTTGGTCTTGACTTTTATTTTCAGATTAATATTTCCTTGGTCTTGGTTCTGCAGGAAAATTGCTGATAATATTTAGCAGTAGCCGTAGTCCGTCTCCAGGTATAAATGAGTCAGTGTGAGCCGTGCAGGCGTTACATGGGGATATTTATGTACATGACACAGGGACCAAGTACAATAATTCCAGGGAGAGATCTCCGCTACTGTCTGATAAGTCTCCAGTGTTCTGATCTATGGGGAAATAATTACTATTATATTGAAATTGTAACTCAGAAAATCTCATGCCTGAAGGCAAGTCCCCTATTTATTGATGCAATTGGCATATTCACAATCTCCACACTCCAGTTTCTGGTTCAGCCACTATTTAGAATTGTGTAAAAGGCCAACAAAAAAAAAAAAAAATGGCCAGCTGTGCTCAAGGCTGGGCCACATGTATCCGAAACGATTTCGAATCACCCAGACAGAAATTTCTTCTTGCCATAGAGTGCCAGCTGTGTAGGTTGCATAGACCACAAAAAATTGTCAGCAATGAATTTGTATTAATAAATATATGCCTAAAAATGTCTGGAAAATAATATGGCAAGGGCGAAGGTAAAGGAGGAGGAGGACAGAACAGTTGTGCCACTGTCACACCATCCATCACTGAAAGAAACAATATGCGGTGACAATAGTAACATTATTTTTGTCTTGACAGTTCCTTCTGTATCCACTGGGGTGTTGTGATACAGTGACTTTAAGTCAGGGTTCTGATTGTTTCTCCTTCATCTTGATTTTTTTTAATTTCCTCTCATTAATAAAATGTATGACAGGGAAATCTAGGGTTTGTATAAGAAAATGGTAGTAATGTGTTCACTGTAACTTGACTACAGTTTAAGTTCAGTTCTGATCAATGGAAGGGAACAGTTATTTTGGACTACAAGGTCAGAAATGACCATTTTATGTACCGTGTAGAAGAACAAACTACCTTAAAGATTAACCAGCACATCCTACTAATATTATGAATGTGAAAGTCGGATGTTTGTATGTTTGTTATTCAATCACGCAAAGAACGGATTTGAATGAAATTCAGCACATAGATTGTAACCTCAATTAAAACATCGGCTACGTTTTATCCCAGTAAATGACATGGCTTCACAACTGTTATGAAGTTATGTTCACATACTACACATATTACACTGCTCTTGCTATTATTGACTTATTGTTCTACAAAAAGGTGGAAAGAGGTCATGGTTCCCCTCCAGATGATCTGAGAAAGCCCCAATATCAGCTGATGTGTTTTTTTTCTGTTTTGTTTTTTTTTGGGGGGGGCAAACACAGAATAGACTTTGCTTTCTTTAAAATCTTAAGTCTCTACTAAATTGCTTGTTGCTTCCTTTCTTTTAAGCGATATTGGAACTGCTAAATTGTGTTTTTTACTTGGCTCTGCCTCATCCTAAATTCCAGCTGGGATTCAAACTTTTTCATAATTCGTAAAATTTACTCCACATACTTTCATGTATAAGTATATAACTAGTAACATGCACATGTACCCTGGTTTATTATAATTTCACACAAAAATACACATTTCTTGAATTTCTTAAACTATAAAGTAACATATTCCTTGTCGCAGGTAAGGAACGACTGGATGGGAATCATATAATTTGTAATTCCGGAATGGAAGGAGGGTACGACAGGTTAGTGACCAGAGTCTGCTGAGGACCAAACGATTGTCGAGAGTTTTACATCTATGGAAAGTCAAAATAAGTAGGTTGGGGAGGTGTTTTTTGAGGTGGGGATCACCTTCCAATGTTGCGATAGATGGACCAAATTTTTAAAATTTAATGATGAAATTAGTTTTAGTGCTCTTTGATGCTGATAGTGAGCTGCTCGATTTCTCTTTCTCTCGATAGGGCAGGCTTCTTGTGATAGTTCGTACACTTTCAGAAAGCGTTTTTGACAATGGATTGACGATAATGATTTTTTCTATGAATCGTCATTTAAGAATGGTCGCTTGTTCTTTGAATTCAATTTTGTCCGTAGAAAAAAATGATAAATCAGACTCACTATCATTTTGGCTGAATGAAGATATAAAGTTGGGTGCTCATTCATCGTCCTAATTCCAGACGAAGAACAAGTCATCCATATATCCCAGACTTCATATCTGAAGACGAGAAGAGGAAACTCTACATCCTACTGGGAGAAGAAGAGGCTACTGTGGAGATCGCTGCCCAATACGTGTCCAGCTGTCACCAAACAAGAGGAAGATGAGACCCCATGGACTGTTATACCCCAAACCACCCCCCCACCCCACCTCCCCATATAGCGGTCACCAACTAAGAGGAAGATGAGACCCCAACGGACTGTTATACACCAAACCACCTACCACACCCCACCTCCCAATATAGCGGACACCAACTAAGAGGAAGATGAGACTCCATGGACTGTTATACCCCAAACCATCTGCCCCACCCCACCTCCCCATATAGCGGTCACCAACTAAGAGGAAGATGAGACCCCAACGGACTGTTATACACCAAACCACCTACCACACCCCACCTCCCAATATAGCGGACACCAACTAAGAGGAAGATGAGACTCCATGGACTGTTATACCCCAAACCATCTGCCCCACCCCACCTCCCCATATAGCGGTCACCAACTAAGAGGAAGATGAGACCCCAACGGACTGTTATACACCAAACCACCTACCACACCCCACCTCCCAATATAGCGGACACCAACTAAGAGGAAGATGAGACTCCACGGACTGTTATACCCCAAACCATCCGCCCCACCCCACAACACCCCACCTCCCCATATAGCGGTCACCAACTAAGAGGAAGACAAGACTCCACGGACTGTTATACCCCAAATCAGCCCCCCCCATACTCTTCCCCTCGACTCCAACTACCCCCCACACACACACTTTACTAGCTTTGGCAATGCTAAATATCTATTTGGATGTGCCAATAAAGCCTATTTGATTTGATTTGATTTGATTTATAACTCTCATAGAAGATGATCAGAGGACGTGGTTGTTCTGGTGATTAAATGTATCTACCTTCGAAGAAGCCCATGTGTAGATTGGCATAGAATGATGCAAATCTAGTGTCCATTGCACAACCTTTTGTCTGTTGGTAAATTGTCTTCTGGAAGGAGAATATATTCTCTAATGTAAATTGAATGTCGTACAAAATGAACTTTTTTTTGTGATACTAGTATCGATTTTGTTTTTTTGAAAGAAAATGGCCAATTGCTGTAATTCCTTGTTGAGGAGGGATGCTCGAATACAGGGCTGAAACATTCACTATCAATAGAGCCATTTTTGGGTTGGTGTATGTTGTTGAGATGGTTGAGTTCATTTGGTTCAATAAGTTGGATTGAATCCTTTAGGTAAGAGGGAAGTTGTAATACTAGACCCTGGAGGTGAAAGTCAATAAAATGGAACAGGTTACTGGTTAGTGAACCTATGTCAGATATTATAGGTCGGCCAGGAGAGCAGGTCAGGGATTTGTGCATTTTAGGTAAGTGATAAGCAGAGGTTCAATAACCTGGAGGAATTTTTTGTTACTCGTGTTTAGGAGATTGTCGGCTTATGCTTGGTTGATAAAGTCACTATATTCAAAAATGCATGAGAGTAGTGGGTTCTTGAATGAGGATATCAAGGAGACAATTAAGCTATATTATGTATTCTTCGTGGTTCTGGATCACTATTCCACCTTATTTGTCTGCAGGACGAATTGCTACATGGAAATTATTTTTGAGATGTTTTTAGAGCCTTGAATTCCATTCTGGAGAGATTAACCTTTGAATTGTAGTTCCTCTGATTGGTTGAGATTGTCACGAGTGTTGTGTTATGATGGGTCATCATACATGTCATCAGTAATGTTCTTATTATTGATATTTTACTTACAAAGTCTTTCCTTTATGGCTTTCTTAATGTCTTTATTCCTCAGACTGTATATAATGGGGTTGACCAATGGAGTAAAGACAGTATATAGCAGAGAGAGGATCTTACGCATGGTGATGGTTTGTCCTTCTGTTGGGACAACATAAACACTGAATATGGTCCAGTAGAATATGGAGACCACAATGAGGTGGGAGCTACAGGTGGAGAAGGCTTTCTGTCTACCAGTACTGGATGGGATCCTTAAGACTGCCCGAATAATATAAGTATAAGATAATACAATGATTGTGACTGGGATGATGAGAACTGGAGCACCTATCAGATAAATCTCCAACTGAACAATGAAGGAGCCAGAACAGGACAATTCTACTAATGGGACAAGGTCACAGAATAAATGGTCAATAATATTAGGTCCACAAAAGTTCAGCTCTGCTGTTGTTACAATATCTATTAAAATAATAAAAAGTGCAAAAAACCAAGAGATGACGACGTATAGCATACAATGTCCACTGGTCATGATGGTGGAGTAACGGAGGGGATTACATATGGCCACATATCTGTCATAGGACATCACAGCGAGGAGAAAACTTTCTAAACATTCTGCAAAGCTGAAAATACAATATTGAGTCATACAGCCGATAAAAGTAATGGCCGCCCCATTACTCAATAGGATGTGGAGCAAGTTGGGGACAATATCTGTGGTCAACAAGATGTCACTGATGGAGAGTTGTGAGATGAAGAAGTACATTGGGGTGTGGAGGATCTTACTGGTGGACACCAGGGTGATGATCAGGAGGTTCCCACATATTGTCCCCCAATAAACCATCAGGAGGAGACAGAAAAGAAAAATTCTTAAGTCTTGGTTGATCTGAAATCCTAAGAGAATGAACTCTGTCACCGCTGTCAGATTGTTCCTGTGTGTAGAACAAAGAGCAGTTATACTAAAAAAAACTAAAGTTGCCCAGTTTCATGTTGTAAAGAATATATTTTACTTTATATTACAAGATAAGCTACAAGATAAAATTCCTATTCAGGATTGGCTCAAGGAAGATGAAGAGGATCTGTTCTTACTATCTGGCTGCCCTATACCACGGGACTCCCTTCTCTTACCGTATAGAATCTCTCTCTATGACTCAGAGATGTTTGGGCTTCACAAGAACCAAATACACAAGTTCGATGGTAAAGCAAGTCGATGGATGTACTGTGGGTATTTATACATAAGAATAATCACAAATTTTGTAGAAAATAGAGGATTAGTCCAACTACTTTTTAATATTTGGCCCATGAAATAACAATGGTTACAATGCTTCTTTTTAAGATAAAATTCTTTATTGGAAATTTGGGAATTATATTTAAAATTTTATATCTATTTTATGTAACAATTCCCCCAATATACTCACATCAGATAATTCATTATTTTCAGATTAATATTTCCTTTTGTTGGTCTCAGTTCTATGAGAGAATTGCTGATGATATTAAGCAGCTTCGTAGTCCGCCTCCGTGGATAAATGAGTCAGTGTGAGACATACAGGCATTACACGGGGATATTTATGTACATTACACCAGTAAGGAGCCGAATACAACAATTCCAGGGAGAGATCTCTGCTACTGTCTAATAAGTCTCCAGTGTTCTGACCAACAGGGAAATAATTCTCATTTACAGCTTAACCCTGAAGTGGATTCTTAGTTGTAAGAATGAATAAAACTAACTTTATTGATATGTGATATTGTGGAGATGAAAATGTGGAAAATCAAAAAGAAAAAAATGTAAAATGGATTAGTAATATAATTGAAAAAAACAAGTAGAATAGAGGCTGCTAGAGATGAGCGAGTAGTGATATATACGATATTCGATATTCGTTTTGAGTAGACCCTCAATATTCAACTATTCGACCGAATATCGAACCCCATTATAGTCTATGGGGAAAAAATGATCATTTCAGGGAAAACCACTATTCGACTAAAGGAGAGTCGCCAAGTCCACTATCACACCTCAGGAAATGATGACAACACCTCTGGAATGCAACTGGTACAGCAGAGGAAGCATGTCTGGGGGAATCTAACATGCCCAAGTCCCAGTATTACCCCAATATCACAGCCTATCAACTACACACTTTCCACACTCAATAGAACTTAAATGAAAGTCGAAAAATACTTGGAAACATTCTTTCCTCCACAATAGTATGGACAGAAACCAAAATTTAAAGCTAAAGAAACATTAGCACACGCTCATCAAAATCCCTGGCTTGATGGCTACATTAAGCAGGGTGCAGAGTACAATGCTGATGAGGCCCGAGCAGCAGAAAGAGGTGTTATAATGGCTAGCGGATAATGCTTCCAGATGCATTTCCACCAGCCAGTCAGCCACTACCTCCAGTCTTGTTCCTACCCAAGAGTCTGCTCCTCCTTCCTCCCAACATGCCCCATTTCCCAGCAGAGTCATCCCACCCTTTCCCCCATCCCTTTCCATTCTTCGACTCTCTGTCCTGATGGCCAAACACTGGAGCATCTGCCATCTCCTGCCAATTTTGTAGTTGTGGACCCACAACCAGCATTTCTTGGCCTCAGTGATAATGACTAGACACAGTTGCCATCAGGGTAGGCTGTGGTTATGTGCGGTGTGCAGGAGGAGGAGCATATGAAGGAATTGGAAGCGGAGGTGGTGGACGACGAGGCCACCAACCCGACCTGGACAGGGGTGATGTCTAGCAGGGAAAGCAGTGTAGATGTGGAGTCAAGCGCAGCACCAAAAAAGGTTTCTAGAGGCAGAGGCATGTCCAGAGGCACAGGACAGCTGCTTCACAGAAGCCAGGCCAGAGCCAGCAAGGCCCAAGATTTTTCCTGTATTAGCCACTCGCCCAAAACTCGCCCATCGAGGCCAGGTCCCTCTATGGTGTGTATATTTTTCAACGTATGTGTGGAGGACAAAGTGGGTGCAGTTTACACACTGTGCAACTCAAAACTGACTAGGGGCTTTGAGAAAAGCAACCTGACCACCTCAGAAATGCTCCATCATTTGGAAAGCAAGCACTGGGTTTGGTGGGAGAGAGCAAATGCAGGACAATGGTCATCCGGCATTGCCACCAATGACTCTTCCACTGTGTCCTGTAACATCAGTCAGACCCTGAGTTCCGCGCTTTGCTCTAACGTCTAGAGATGAGTGAGTAGTGAAATATTCGAGATTCGATATTCGTTTCAAGTAGAGCCTCAATATTCGACTACACGAATCCCATTATAGTCTATGGGAAAAAATGCTCGTTTCAGAGGAAACCACTATTCGACTAAAGGAGAGTCACCAAGTCCACGAATAGCAGGAGGAGAGTGCTTAGGAGGAGCACTATGCAGTTAAAGTGCACGGACCCCATTATAGTCTATGGGGTCCGTGCGCTTTAACTGCACAGCGCTTGCAGTTGCGCTGATAAAAAGTCAGCTCCCTCGTAACATCAAGCTGCCAGCTCTCCTGACTAGCAGGTACAAGCCTGCTGAAGAACCAGCGTTGATTTGCCGCAAGCTTATCCTTGTTAGTCAGGAGAGCTGGCAGCTTGATGTTATGAGGGAGCTGACTTTTTCTCATAGGAATGAATTGACCAGCGTTGATTGGCCAGTGTACAGCATTCGGCCAATCAACACTGGTTCTGCCAGAGGCTCGTCTGTGAGGAGGCGGAGTCTAAAATTGGACCACAATGGAGACTGCTGTGGTCTGATCTTAGACTCCGCCTCCTCACAGACGAGCCTGCGTTGATTGGCCGAATGCTGTACACTAGCCAATTAGCGCTGGTCAATTCCATCCTATGAGAAAGAGTCAGCTCCCTCATAACAGCAAGCTGCCAGCTCTCCTGACTAGCAAGGACGAGCCTGCTGCAGAACCAGTGTTGATTTGCCGAATTCTATACACTGTATAGCATTCGACCCATCTACGCTGGCTCTGAATAGAATATTTACTGCAAATAGCAGCAGTAGTATTCGATCGAGTATGAATATTTAGAATACCATAGTATTCGATCGAATACTACTCGCTCATCTCTACTAACGTCCACTTGACCACCGATGCCTAGACACGCGCATGCGGTCAGGGACGCAACAGGATGGGTGAATGTAGTGGAGGCTGGGACCGGGTTGCAAACTGGGGCAGCCTATCTCCTCTCCCTGCACAAGATTTATGACAGGGGTTCTCACAAAGCCTCCTCCTCCGTAACATCGACCCCAGCTGCGAGCTGAAAACTGCAGCACTTGTGTGGGGAGACGTCAGCAGGCCATGCTGAAGCTCATTGCCCTGTGCTAAAGAAAACACACTGCCCCCGAGGTGAGGGGTGCCATCCTAGAGGAGACGGCAATGTTGTTTTTGCTGATTCACCTGGTCCCAGGCATGGTCGTGTGTGATAATGGGCAGAACCTGGTAGCGGCTCTGGAGCTTGCCAAACTGAAAACACTTTCCCTGTCTGGCCCAAGTTTTCAACTTGGTGGTGCAAAGATTTTTAAAAACCTACCCCAATGTGCCTGAGATACTGGTGAAAGTGCGCCCACTTTGGCAAGTCTACTGCTAGCCCGAAAACCCTCCAGCAACGCCTACATCTGCCTGAAGCACTGGCTGTTGTGCGACTTCACCACACGCTGAAACCCTAGATACCCTATGTTGAGCAGGGTGTGTGAGCAGCAGAGACCTTTGATGGAATTCCATCTCCAAAACCCATGGGTTCCTCAAAGTCAGCTCCCTCAGTTTCTCAAGCATGAGTGCCCATGGATGGCAGACTTATGCGAAATCCTATCCCAGCTTTTCAACTGGACAATTTCCAAACTCAATAGAACCTTTATGAAAGTGTAAAAACCTTCTTTACTCTACATTAGTATGGACAGAAACACAAATTTTAAGCTTAAGAAACATTACCATGCACCCCTTTAAATCATGTTGCCCATGACAACCACAGATGGCATAGGCAATGGGAAATCCAACAGTACCCACCCTTAACTGTCATTGTGTATGTGTATGCGATGTGGTGACCTCCATTTTTACTGACCTAAGCCAGTCCAGGACAAGCTGTCCTGGACTGGCTTAGCGTCACCGTCTCAGCAGCCCGGCAGGGGAAGTGAGCGGTTGTTTGGGGCAGCCCTGTGGACGCAGCACTGCTTTAACCTATTAGCAGTGCTGCTCCAGCGGCCGCCCCTCATGCTTAGCAGAGAGCAGGTTGTCTCCCTGCCTGCTCTCTGCATACTAACACTGATAGTACTTGTCCATAGACGAGTACTGGGGAGGCATTCCTCCCCGGTCTCACAGTACAGCGCTATAGGCACTGCTGTGAAGAAGGACGTTTCTGACTGACTGTCAGACACGCCCTTCTGACAGTGAAGAGCTACTGTATCGGCACAGATTGTGAAAGCCGACAGTGCGCTGAATTCAGCGCACTGTCGCCTTTCCAGCGGTATTTTTAACCACAGGTGCCCCAACTCATGAAAGGTCCTCTTTAAGGGGTGTTGTGTAGGTGAGGACTATATGGGTCGGGTGCCTGGAGAAGTGAGGAGTCAATGATGTCTGTGTTGCAAACTTTACAGAGACAAACCACATGCTGGAAGAAGTGGACATGGTGGCCCAGAGGGAAGAGACGGGAAATGTGAGCGATTAGTCTTTGGTAATTCACCACAAAATGCTACTCACTGTATTCACTGTAATGTTTCCACTAGCAACCCCCCGGTATTCAGTCCGGTGGTGTGGGGGTGGGGCGCCTTTCTGTCGTCCGCCTCAGGCAGCAGAAAGGCTAGGTTCACCACTGGGACAGGTATATGCTGTATATCAGTGGTAGGGAATTTGAGCCCTAAAAAGGACTTTTGTGAAATTTCTGCAGGATGAGTGTATATGCTGATGGTGTATATACTGATGGTGTATATGCTGATGGTGTATATACTGAGGGTGTATATGCTGATGGTGTATATACTGAGGGTGTATATACTGATGGTGGATAAGATGATGGTGTATATACTGGTGGTGCATATACTGATGGTGTATACACTGATGGTGTATATACTGAGGGTGTATATGCTGATGGTGTATATGCTGATGGTGTATATACTGATGGTGTATATACTGATGGGGTATATGCTGATGGTGTATAAGCTGATGGTGTATATACTGAGGGTGTATATGCTGATGGTGTATATACTGATGGTGTATATGCTGATGGTGTATATACTGATGGTGTATATACTGAGGGTGTATATACTGATGGTGGATAAGATGATGGTGTATATACTGATGGTGTATATACTGATGGTGTATATACTGAGGGTGTATATACTGATGGTGTATATGCTGGTGGTGTATATACTGATGGTGTATATACTGATGGTGTATATACTGAGGGTATATATGCTGATGGTGTATATACTGATGATGTATATACTGATGGTGTATATGCTGATGGTGTATATGCTGATGGTGTATATACTGATGGTGGATAAGATGATGGTGTATATGCTGGTGGTGTATATACTGATGGTGTATATACTGATGGTGTATATACTGATGGTGTATATGCTGATGGTGTATATACTGATGATGTATATACTGATGGTGTATATGCTGATGGTGTATATGCTGATGGTGTATATACTGATGATGTATATACTGATGGTGTATATGCTGATGGTGTATATACTGATGGTGTATATGCTGATGGTGTATATGCTGATGGTGTATATACTGATGGTGTATATGCTGATGGTGTATATGCTGATGGTGTATATACTGATGGTGTATACGCTGATGGTGTATACGCTGATGGTGTATACGCTGATGGTGTATATACTGATGGTGTATATACTGAGGGTGTATATGCTGATGGTGTATATGCTGATGGTGTATATGCTGATGGTGTATATACTGATGGTGTATACGCTGATGGTGTATACGCTGATGGTGTATACGCTGATGGTGTATATGCTGATGGTGTATATGCTGATGGTGTATATACTGATGGTGTATATGCTGATGGTGTATATACTGAGGGTGTATATGCTGATGGTGTATATGCTGATGATGTATATACTGATGGTGTATATGCTGATGGTGTATATACTGATGGTGTATACGCTGATGGTGTATACGCTGATGGTGTATATGCTGATGGTGTATATGCTGATGGTGTATATACTGATGGTGTATATGCTGATGGTGTATATACTGAGGGTGTATATGCTGATGGTGTATATACTGATGATGTATATACTGATGGTGTATATGCTGATGGTGTATATGCTGAGGGTGTATATACTGATGATGTATATACTGATGGTGTATATGCTGATGGTGTATATGCTGATGGTGTATATACTGATGGTGGATAAGATGATGGTGTATATGCTGGTGGTGTATATACTGATGGTGTATATACTGATGGTGTATATACTGATGGTGTATATGCTGATGGTGTATATACTGATGATGTATATACTGATGGTGTATATGCTGATGGTGTATATGCTGATGGTGTATATACTGATGATGTATATACTGATGGTGTATATGCTGATGGTGTATATACTGATGGTGTATATGCTGATGGTGTATATGCTGATGGTGTATACGCTGATGGTGTATACGCTGATGGTGTATACACTGATGGTGTATATACTGAGGGTGTATATGCTGATGGTGTATATGCTGATGGTGTATATGCTGATGGTGTATACGCTGATGGTGTATACGCTGATGGTGTATACGCTGATGGTGTATACGCTGATGGTGTATATGCTGATGGTGTATACGCTGATGGTGTATACGCTGATGGTGTATACGCTGATGGTGTATACGCTGATGGTGTATATGCTGATGGTGTATATACTGATGGTGTACATACAGTGTTGCTGTTTTTGGAATGTTTCCTGCCTAGCAGTAGCTAATCTCTCTCTGACCCTCACCATACATCTTTCCCTGTCTCAATTCAAACAGTATCTGACACAAACATGGCTGACACTATTCTTATAAATCTGAGGTCACCTGATTTAGCCAGCCAATGACTTTTTCCTATTTTTTTCGATGCCTATGTTTTCCTCCTTCCTGTCCCACCTCCCCTGCACATGTGTTGGTTTTAAAAAGCGCCAGGGAAGTGGGAGGGGAATCAAATTTTTACTGTGTTTACCGCGTGGTATTTGATCAGAATTGAATATATCAAATACCTTAATATTCGATTGAATACCTACTCGATCGAAAGGTACTCGCTCATCTCTAGAGGCTGCAATATTGTTGCATTGAATCTATAACTATTCATGACACTTCATGACTGCTGACATCTGTCCTAGCGATCACTTAAACTGGGGTATTTGTAGTCTCTGCCCTCCAGTGTCTGGATCAGCTACAATTATTTAGAATTAGTAAAGAGGAAAAAAAAAGGTGTCCAAGTCCCAGCCGTGCACAAGGATGGTCCACATTTATCAGAAACATTTTCAGACTATCCAGACAGAAATCTCTTCTTGCAGTAGAGTGCCAGCTGTGTCGTTGAATAGAAAAAAACTATTTTTCAAGAATTCATTTACATTTGCAAATATATGAACTCAAGGGTTAAGGTAAAGGAGGAGAAGGAAACAACTGTCCCACTGTCACACCATCCACCAATGCAAGTAACACTATATAGTGACAATAGTGGCATCTCCTACTATATCCATAGGGGTGTTGTAGTTCTTGAGAATGAAGAAGAAATTGTAGTTTACTTGACTTGCTTATCTTACACCAGGATATTAAATATGACAGTGATGCACTGACTTTGAGTCAGGATTTTGTGTGTTCCTCCTACTCCTTGGGTCACTGTATTCTGACTCCTACAACTTTTCTACTGCTTTGTTGGTGGAGCTATGTCAGAGCTCAATTTGTTATTTGCATGGCTTTAGTTTACTGGCCCTATCATTTACTGCCCACAAGGTATAATTTCTAGAGATGAGCGAGTACCACTCGCTGTTCGAATGTAAAAGTTCGATGCAGAACCAGCATTGATTGGCCGAATGCTATACAGTCGGCCAATCAACGATGGTTCTTCTCCTACCTTTAGAAGTCTTCTCTGTGCAGCGTCCCCGCGGCATCTTCCGGCTCTGAATTCACTCTGCCAGGCATCAGGCCTGGGCAGAGCCGACTGCGCATGTCTGCTTGTAGTGCGAGAATGCACAGTTGGCTCTGCCCAGGCCCGATGCCTGGCAGAGTGAATGAAGAGCCGGAAGACACCGCGGGGACTCTGCATGGAGAAGACTTCTCAGAGGATCCAGCCCGACCCTCACTCGTGGACTTGGTAAGTATAATTTGATCGAACGTTGCCTACCCCTGAAACGAGCATTTCCCCCCATAGACTATAATAAGTTTCGATATTCGATTCGAGTAGTCGAATATTGAGGGGCTACTCAAAACAAATATCGAACCTCGAACATTTTACTGTTCGCTCATCTCTAATAATTTCCCATTTACTGGCCCCACCATGATTTAAAAACCCCTGCGTCACTCTCTGTGCCAAAATCCGCCATACTGCTCCCCGTGTGAACGTAGCCTAAAGGTTCACATGCCCTGACATTTGTTAGATATTAAAGTGGAGTGGCCACCTCTTATGACATGTGTGTGTTAGTGTATAATTTTATTTCCCATTTTATGACTATATTCTGGATACAACCTCTGTTTTGAGAGGTTCATTTGTTATTCAGATAATTTATGAGCAAATTGACAACTACCTGATACCAGTTGGGTAAGGGAAGGGGGGTTGGGGTGTCACTAAACATACATTGTCCGATCTATATTGACAGCACCAAACTGTATAGGAACACACCCTTTGACAAGAACAATGGTGACACCCAGTTGGAATATTATTCACAGATTTTCAGGACATATTATATAGAAACAGCCTGACTCCGAGTTATGAAGAAAGAAGATCCAGAAATCTTATTTTTTGGATTCATTTTCTAAAGCAGCCATGTCTGGAGAGGACATTACTAGAAAGAATTAAAAGAGTTAAAGAAGTGAACATACGGTCTCCATTCAAAACTTTTATTTTTAACAGGAATCTGGTGAGATATGACAAGTCAAGTAGAGATGAGCGAACACCGTTCGATTGAATACAGGTTCGATCGAATATCAGGCCGATCAAGGTACCGCGAGGCAAACACACTAAAAATTTGTATCCCCTCCCACCTTCCCTGGCACGTTTTTTGCACCAATAACTGCACAGGGGAGGTGAGACAGGAACTACGACAACGGAGGCATCGAAAAAAATCAGAAAAAGGAATTGGCTGCCGAAATCAGGTGACCTCCAATTTATACGAATGGTGAGTTTAACATTCACTTAATTTGGTGCACTTTTTTTCCCCCAAATTTCGGAGGAAAATGAGGGTGCGTCTTATAGTCTGAATGTGGGTTTGCAGCATGGCCGCGCTACTGCCACCGCTGGTTTTCTTCAGCGGCAGTAGCGCAGCAATCTGCAGGCCCCGGCAGCTAAGACAGTCCCCGGCATCTGCTGTAATAGACCGGCGGATGCCGGGGACTGTCTTAGCTGCCGGGGCCTGCAGATTGCCACGCTCCTGCCGCTGAAGAAAACCAGCGGTGGCAGTAGCGCGGCCATGCTGCAAATCCACTCCTCCTCCACAGGTCCTGGCAGTCAGTTAGCCCCGGGGCCGGTCCCCACCGGCCCCATACCTTTAGTGATGCAGGGCGGCTCCTGCACGGCGAGGCCGCAGGAGCCGACCTGTTCCGATGACAGCCGGGAGCCTAATGAAGGCTCCGAGGCTTGTCATAGATATATATTACTATCGCGGCTGGTCTATGACCCTCCGCGATAGTAATGTATAGAATCTCCCATAGACGGCAATGCACTTGTATTGCCGTCTATGGGACTTGCAATCAAATGATTGCAGGTTCAAGCCCCCTAGGCGGGGGATAATAAACTAGTAAAAAAAAAAAAAAAACAAAACACTTAAAAAAATATAATAAAAAATAAAATAAATAAAAGTTCACCTCCTTTCCCTAGAATACATATAAAAGTATAACATTACTGTGAAACATACACATTAGGTATCCCTGTGTCTGAAAATGCCCGGTCTACTAATATTTTTATGTACAGTGAACGTCAAAATCAAAAGTGCTAAACTGCCGGGTTTTTCTCTCTGTTTTGCCTCTGAATTAAATAAAAGGTGATCTAAGCAATAAACATTTCCCAAAATGGTATAACTAAAAAGTACACCTGGCCCCACAAAAAAAACGCCCTATACATCCCCGTACAGCTGCAGGGTCAACTGTCAATGTGGCCTTGCAGCTGTTCCAAAACTACAACTCCCATATATTAAATATTTTACCATTTTTTGCCTGAAATTTTTTTTTCCCTATTTTTCTCCTCTAAAACCTGGGTGCGTCTTATAGTCCAGTGCGTCTTAATTATATTACTACTTATAATGTCAAATTATTCATGGGATAACCACAAGCCTAATGTCTACGTACAGTGGGTATGGAAAGTATTCAGTCCCCTTTACACTTTTCACTCTTTGTTTCATTGCAGCCATTTGCTTGAATCAAAAAGTTCATGTTCTTTCTCATTAATGTGAACTCAGCCCCATCTGGACAGGAAAAAAAAAAAACTGACTGAAATGTAGATATTTTTGCAAATTTATTAAAAAAGAAAAACTGAACTGTCACATTGCCATAAGTATTCAGCCCCTTTGCTCAGTATTGAGTATTTGCCCCTTTTGATCTCTTACAGCCAGGAGTCAATAAGTTTTTCACATCTGCATTTGGGGATCCTCTGCCATTCTTCCTGGCAGATACTCTCCAGCTCCGTCAGGTTCCAACCTGACGGAGCTGGAGAGAGAACGTTGATAGATGTCATTTTAAGGTCTCTCCAGAGAGGTTGAGGTCAGGGCTCTGGCTGGGCAAGTCAAGAATGGTCACAGAGTTGTTCTGAAGCCGCTCCTTTGTTATTTTAGCCCTGTGCTCAGGGTCATTGTCTTGTTGGAAGGTGAACCTTCGGCCCAGTCTGAGGTCCAGAGCACTCTGAAGAGGTTTCTTCCAGGATATCTCTGTACTTGGCCGCATTCATCTTTCCTTCAGTTACAACCAGTTGCCCTATCCCTGTCCCATAGCCTGATGCTGCCACCACCATGTTTCACTGTTGGGATTGTATTGGGCAGGTGATGAGCAGAGCCTGGTTTTCTCCACACATACCGCTTAGAATTAACTACAAAAATTTCAATCTTTGTCATCAGACCAGAGAATCTTATTTCTCATAGTCTGGGAGTCCTTTTTTTTTTTTTTTGGCAAACTCTGTGCAGGCTTTCCTATGTCTTGCACTGAGGGGAGGCTTCCTTTGGACCACTCAGCCACAAAGCCCTGACTGGTGGAGGCTGCAGTGACTTTCTCCCATCTCCCTACTGCATCTCTGGTGCTCAGTCACAGTAATCTTTGGGTTCTTCTTTACCTCTCTCACCAAGGCTCTTCTCCCATGATTGCTCTGTTTGGCTGGACAGCCAGGTATAGAAAGAGTTCTGATCATCCCAAACTTCTTACATTTAAGGATTATTGAGGCCACTGTGCTCTTAGGAACCTTTAGTGCTGCAGAAATTCTTCTGTAACCTTGGCAGGATCTGTGCCTTGCCACAATCCTGTCTCTGAGCTCCTTGGGCAGTTCCTTTGACCTCCTGATTCTCCTTTGCTTTGACTTGCACTGTCAGCTGTGAGGTCTTACATAGACAGGTCTGCGCCTTTCCTAATCAAGTCCAATCAGTTTAATTAAAGAGAGCTGGACTCCAATGAAGGAGTAGAACCATCTCAAGGAGGATCAGAAGGAAATGGACAGCATGTGAGTTACATAGGCAAAGCAAAGGCTCAAAATACTTATGACCATGTGAGATTTCAGATTTTCTTTTTTAATACATTTGCAAAAATATCTCCATTTCTGTTTTTTTTTCTGTCAAGATGGGGCTGAGTGTCCATTAATGAGAAATAAAATGAACTTTTTTGCTTTTAGCAAATGGCTGCAATGAAACAAAGAGTGAAAAATTTAAAGGGGTCTGAATACTTTCCGTACCCACTGTATATTCAGATCATCAGCAATGTTCACTTTACTCATATTTTACTTACAAAGTCTTTCCTTTATGGCTTTCCTAATATCTTTATTCCTCAGACTGTATATAATGGGGTTGACCAATGGAGTAAACACAGTATATAGCAGGGAGAGGATCTTACTCACGGTGATGGTTTGACCTTTTGTTGGGACAATATAAACACTGAACATAGACCCGTAGAATATGGAGACCACAATGAGGTGGGAGCTACAGGTGGAGAAGGCTTTCTGTCTACCAGTACTGGATGGGATCCTTAAGACTGCCCGGACTATATAAGTATAAGACATTGCAATGATTGTAATCGGGATGATGAGAACTGGAGCACCTATCAGATAAATCTCCAACTGAGCAATAAAGGTGCCAAAACAGGCAAGTTCTAGCAATGGGACAAGGTCACAGAAGAAATGGTCAATGATATTTGGTCCACAAAAGTTTAGTTTCGCTATTGTTACAATATCTATTAAAATAATAAAAAATGCAAATATCCAAGAGATGATGACAAGTTTTACACAATTCTCACTTGTCATGATGGTGAAGTATCGGAGGGGATTACATATGGCCACATATCTGTCATAGGACATCACAGCGAGGAGGAAACTTTCTAAACATTCTGCACAACTGAAAATACAATATTGAGAAATACACCCAATAACAGTAATGGCTGCCCCATTATTCAGTAGGACGTGGAGCATGTTAGGGACAATATTTGCTGTCAATAGAATATCACTGATGGAGAGTTGTGAGATGAACACGTACATAGGAGTCTGGAGGTTCTTGCTGGTGGACACCAGGGTGATGATCAGGAGGTTCCCAAATATTGTCCCACAGTAAATTACCAAAAGGGAACAGAAAAGGAAAGTTCTTACGACTTGACTGATCTGAAATCCTAAGAGGATGAACTCAGTGACCGCCGTCAGATTGTTCCTGTGTGTAGAACAAAGAGCAGTTATGGTAAAAAATAGCAAGTTGTGTAGTTTCATGTTGTAAATAATATATCCTACTGTATATTAGAAGATAAACCTGTTAGTGTTGATTTATTGAGATTCTAGGCCACCCATTTATGTTAAGAATCTAAACTAAAGAACTGATCCAACAAACCAAAGAAGGAAAACTACAGAACAAATCCTACTAATATTATAAATGTGAAAGTTTGGATGTTTGTGTGTTTGAATGGGTTTGAATGAAATTATTGTTATTATTATTATTATTATTATTATTATTATTATTATTATTATTATTATTATTAGCTATTTGTTGTGATTAGGTCACAACATCTCCAAATTAGTGGGTCTTCCGGAGCTTTTGTATTGAGTTGTTAATACCTGCTAAAAACTGTCTGTAAACGGAAAACATATATCCAAAGCCTATTCTTGGCAAATGAAAACTAGACCCCCTGTTAGGGTCCATTCACATGGAGGAAAATGGTGAGGAATTTGGTGTGGAAAATTCCACTAGTGGAAAAAAAAAGCTAGAGTCACCCATTGAAGTCAATGGGAGGCTTTGTTCTTCATCGTGGAAAATTCCACACCAAATTCCTCCCCATTTTCCTCCATGTGAATGAACCCTTAGAGTTACCCTACCTCAAATAGCTATAATAGAGAAGAGTCTATGTACACAGGGCTTAGCAGATTGCTGTATATGGGCTGCATAGCTATGCATGCTATGTCTTATTTTCAGGGGATGTCTTATGTGCTAAAATTGCGCAAAGATTGTATAAAAAAAACCATTGCAGCTGGCTGAACGCTGTGTGCGATGCTCTAACAGTAGATACAACGTATTGCAGCGGTGCCAGCAGCCAGCATATCTGTGCACACAGAACATTGCGCACAGTATTCAGCTGGTTGCAATGTTTTTCTTCATACAATCTTTGCACAGAAAGATTATTACCGTATTATTGGGGGATGTCTTACTTTCGGGGGGTGCCTTATATTAGGCAATTCAACAAAACCTCTGCTATGTCTTACTTTTGGGGGATGACTTAATTTCGGGGAAACAGGGTACTAACACTGATAAGAGTGTCCGCAATGGGAATGTGACCATAAGAACTGGACCATAGTAGAAGGTGGTCTGAAGGTCTGATGGAACACATTTTTGTTAAACCCTTATGGGCACCAGGACATACATGTACATTCTGGTGCACATGACTATGCATGGTGGTCTGTGCTGTTTCATACAGCAGGGATCCCATAGTATTGCCCATGATCAGAGATGACTCTGATCCTGGCCATTTACCGCAGCATCTGAGTAGTTACTTTCAATTTCTCTATGATATTTGGAAACAGGAAGACAACAAAATATCCAACATTCTCCAACATGGTATCAATAAAAACCATATATTGTTGTGAAAAAAACAAAACAAAACAAAATGAAATAAAAAGATAAAAAGTTACAGGTATCGGTATATGGGGATTCAAAGAATTATTTTATTCAAAATTTAGAATTTGTTTAAAGTTATTAAATCATAAAAAATATACAATAAAAAATATACAAATATGGAATCACCGTGATGGTACCAACCCAGAGAATAAAGCTAACATAGTATTTGTACCATAGATTAGTAAAACCCATAAGAAAATGGAAGATTATGTAGATAATCTGTTTTCCCTTAGCCCAAACAGCAGCACAAGATGGGGTATTCCTGCCCCTGTGTACTGTTAGGACAGGTGGAACTTTTAATAAACTAACTAGTTACCCTCCCATAAAAGGTCCAGGAGACCTCCCCCTCCCTGTGTTAGTCTCCAAGTACCATACCGACTATAATAATTTATCCTTTAACAAGAAAGGGAGGGAGCTTTGTGCTGCTGTTTGGGCTAAGGGAAAACAGATTATCTACATAATCTTCCATTCCCCCTACGCCCAAACAGCAGCACAAGATGGGGACTTAACAAGTAATACCCCTTCTAGGGAGGGCGATCCTGACAAGCAGAGGTCAGGATAGAATAACCAAAAGATTTTGCCTTGGAAACATGCCAGTCTAACCTATAGTGTCTGGCGAACGTCAAGTGGGAAGACCAAGATGCAGCCGCACAGATTTGGTCTACTGAGAGGGATTGCCTCTCTGCCCATGATGCAGCCACCGACCTGGTAGCGTGGGCTCGCAAAAATTCCGGAACCTGCAGCCCTTGTGACTGTAAGGCCACTGAGATGGCTTCTCTGATCCACCTCGACAGAGTGGGTTTGGATGCCTTGACACGTCTGTTGTGACCAAAAAAATTGATGAGCAGGTTTTCTGACTTACGGAATGGGCCTGTTCGGTCCAGGTATACTTGCAATGTTCGCACCAGATCCAGACTATGCATCCTCTCCTCCCACTCCGAGGAGGGAGAGGGGAAAAAAGTGGGCAAGGTTATAGTCTGGTTTATATTTTCCACTGACGGAACCTTGGGCAGAAAACCTTGAACGAACCTAAGCTGGACTCTGTCTGGAAAAAAGACTGTGTATGGCTCTGATGCCGCCAAGGCCTGGAGCTCACCCACTCGCTTGGCCGATGTGATCGCCAGCAAAAAGGTCACCTTCCAAGAGAGGTACTTGAAGTCCACTTCAGCTAAAGGTTCAAATGGAGGGCCACATAGCCCTTGCAGGACCGCAGCTAAGTCCCATTGGGGAGCCGGGGGCCGAACCGGGGGTCGGAGCCTGGAGGCCCCTTTCTGGAATTGCCTTATAAGAGGATTCTGAGACAGTCTAGTCCCCAATAGAGCGGATAACGCCGAGACATGTACTCTCAAGGTGGCTGGGGACAATCCTTTGTCCAACCCTTCTTGTAAAAACTCCAGGACTGATTCGATAGATGTTGTATCGCACTGCCTCCTGGCTCCCCAATCGTTAAATACTTGGGCGATCCTCTGGTAACTACGATTGGTTGAGTCCGCTCTAGAGTGGGCCAGTGTTCTTAAAACGGCCTGGGACAATCCTCTGTCTCCACGTACGGTGCGGTCAACCTCCAGGCAGTGAGGTTGAACCTGTCCAGATCCTGGCAGAGCTGACTGTTTAGAGTTACCAGGTTTTGGACACACGGAAGCCTCCAGTAGGTCCCTCGACTCATTAACATGAGGTGGGTAAACCATGCCCTTTTCGGCCAGAACGGCATGATGACAATGGCCGATGTCTGGTCCTGCCTGAGTTTTGCCAACACCCTGGGAATCATTGGAATGGGAGGAAAAACGTATACTAGTTTGAAGCTCCAGGGTATTGACAGGGCATCGATCGCCAAGGGATTGCCGTCCCGGTACAGGGAGCAAAACCGTCCCACCTTGGCGTTGTGTTGGGTGGCCATCAGATCCACCTCGGGGAGACCCCATATCCTGGTAAGCTGTTGGAAAATTTCCGGGGACAGGGACCATTCGGCTGTTGTCACTAGTCCCCTGCTTAGTTGATCTGCCAGGACGTTGAGGTGGCCTTTGATATGTACCGCTGACAGCCGGGACAAATTCTTCTCCGCCCATGAAAATATCAGATCGGTCACCCGCATCAAGGAGGGGGACCTGGTGCCCCCTTGTTTGTTGATATATTGGACGGCTGTAGAATTGTCTGTTCTTACTCTGACAGCCTTCCCTTGGAGATGGGGAGTCAGAGTCCGTAGTGCCAGAAAAACTGCCGTAAGTTCTCGCCAATTGGAGGAGCGAGTTCTCTCCTGCGGGTTCCATGTTCCCCGTATTAGGGTCTCCCCCAGATGCGCTCCCCAGCCTGTTAGGGAGGCATCTGTGGTCAACAGGGTCCAGGAGGTCTGGACCGTGGACCTCCCGTCTCTGAGTTGGGACCACCATTGTAGTGATCGACGGGCACTGATGGAAAGCTGGATAGGCTTCTGAAGTCCCATGGGACTGTGGTTCCATACTCTCAGGATCTCGAGTTGTAACGGGCGCATGTGCCATAGAGCCCAGGGAACTGCCTCGATGGTCGCGGACATGAGACCTAGGACCTTCATCGCTGTCCTGATTGTAACCTTCCTGGTTCGGGATAGGTAGTGAACCGCTCGACCAATCTTCTCCTTTCGAGGAGAGGGCAGGGAGATCATCATACTGAGAGAATCCAGGTTGAACCCTAGGAATTGAATCCGGGTAGATGGAACCACTACTGACTTTTGCCAGTTTACTAGCCAGCCCAGTTTGCTTATAAATGCCACTGTGATGCTCAACTGCGTGGCGAGGAGCTCCCTTGACTGAGCTTTTATTAGCCAATCGTCTAGATATGGGACAATAAATATCCCCTGGAGGCGCAGGGCGGCTATGACCGGGGCCACTACCTTTGTAAAGGTGTGGGGGGCTGAGGTTATACCGAACGGGAGAGCTGTAAACTGGAAGTGATGTAATCTTCTGTTTAGATATGTGGCAATCCGTAAATATTTTCTGTGTGGAGGATAGATAGGAATATGGAGGTATGCGTCCCTCAAATCCAAGGTGACGAATAGATCTCCTGGCTGCAGGAAAGGGAGAACCGACCTTATGGTCTCCATCCGGAACCGGACCTTGCGGATAAATTGATTTACATACCTTAGGTCGATAATCATGCGCCACCCTCCGGTCGATTTTGGCACTAGAAACACGGGTGAGTAGACGCCTTGCCCTTGTTCGTTCAGGGGGACGGGTTCCAATGCAGCCTTGTCGATATACTCCAACACAGATCTTTGCAGATGAAGTTGTCTGGTGCCCTGAAGAGGGCGGGTCCTCCTGCATCTGTCTGGAGGAAGGGAAAGGAAGTTTATTTTGTAGCCTTCCCGTATAAGTTGGAGAACCCAAGGATCCTGGATCTGATGGCGCCAGGCGGTTAAATGTAAGGAGAGACGACCCCCCACCTTGGCCCTGCAGGCAAGGGGGTCGTGACAGTCAGAAGGTGGATCTTTTCTCACCACCACGGGAGGAACCTCGACCGCCTCTTGGGCCCGAGGGGCGCCTACGGAACTGGCCTCTAGACATGCCTCTGGAGGGGGCGTAGCCCCGAAAGGATCGTTGCCTGGATCCTGTAGACTGGGGCAGGTTCTTACCCTTTGAATCGGCCAGACCCTCCATTATCCGGTCGAGTTCGCTGCCAAATAGCCTGCCGGGCTCGAATGGCAAGGCGCATAAATTAAACTTGGAGGCATTATCTGCCCTCCAGGGCTTAAGCCAGAGGGGGCGCCTTGCGGCGGTGGACAATGCCATGGATCTTGCGGCCAGCTTGACCTGGTAGAAGGCCGCCTCCGAGAGATAGTCAGACATGAGGGAAATATTTGTCATGGCCGACAGCAAGTCGTCCCGATGGACCCCGGAATCAATATCTCTCTCCAGCTTAGAGATGTCTGACCGCAGTTTAGCGACCACCTCGCTAGCCGCAATGCCCACTGAGGCCTGTGCCGAGGAAGAGGCGTATACACGCCTCAGGGACCCCTCCGCCCTGCGATCCATCACATCTTGGAGGTTAGAGCCATCCTCCGCTGGTACCACCGTGCGCTTTGACAGTTTGGAGACGGCTATGTCAACCTTGGGCGGAGGGCCCCAGGAGCTGGATTGTGCCTCGGATAGGGGAAAAAGAGACCTAAAGCGTCTAGACGCAATGAATGGGCGTTCAGGGAACCGTCATTCAGCCTCCAGCCTTTTTACCAAGTCTGGGTCCGCCCTGAAGGCTCTGAGAGAGGTAGATGGAGCCTCCTCAGCCGCCTCCTCCAACTCCTTAGCCCGAACCACTCTTAGCAGTTTGGGCATCCTCTCCACCGAGAATACCGGCTTAGATGGGTCCAGGTTGTCCTTCGCCGAGGATACCTCGTCCAAGATCTGGAGACCCTCCATCGGTGGGAGAGAAGGAGGCGAATCCAGCCGTGGTCTCTTGGCCAATTGAGAGATAGAGAATTTCATCTCTTTCATCGACTCCTCGACGAATTCCCTTACCCAACCGACCATGTCACGGACAGAAGTGTCTTCTGAGGGGGGACCCCGACACCCGCGACAACATTGGTAAGCGTAGCCATCAGGTAAGGGGACTTCGCATTTGGCGCAGGCAAGGTGGCGACGCTTACTGGAAGCCTTCCTTTTAGGGTTATCCGCCACTGAAGAGGAGGATGACATCTAAGGAAAAACATATTACTCATTATTTCCTTTACCTTTGCAGCCTCTACCCTGAGGGCCCACCAGGGGGCATACATCACCTTTTGAAAGGAATTTCAGCACCTGTGGTGTCAGGAAATTTTCTTCTACTTTCTGGTTGCCCAGGGAGAGTAGGAACCTGCAAGCTAAGCAGACAGGCAACCCACTCTGGGCAGACCAGGAAGAAATAGGGAAAAACGGGGGCGGGGCGAACCTTAGCTCCGCCCCCTTCCAGCGCCTCGGCAAGAGCCAGGCTTGGGGGCACCATTTTATTGCTAGCCTAAGATGGCTAGGAGGATGGAGTGGAGGGGGACACTATCCCTTTAAATCCAGCACAAAAAGCGGGGTGGGAGCGCTGCTCAAGCGCTCCCAAAGTCCGGCCGAGTGGGGACGACGGTCCGCGCATGCGCGAACCTGATTCCCGCGCATGCGCGGGAAGAGAGGAAGTCCGCGGAGCACCAGCAAATAGTGCCCGCGGCGAAACAAGGAACCGCATCTACAGTTCCCCCCGGCAGCCGGACGAATGGCGCCGCAGCGCCGAGAACAGATACGCTGCCTCACCATCCCCCCCCATCTGCTGCAGCACAGATGGGGACGCGCCAGACCGGAGAAGGCAGGAGGCGCCGTCAGGGAGGCAAAGAAAGCCCCAAACCCCCGGTAAGACTCTGATAGCAGCAGCACAAGATGGGGGGAGGGGGGGGGCTAGAAAAAGGAGATTTCCTCCAAATAAAAAAGAGAAAATGTGTGGGAGAGGAGGAGACCTCTCCCTCCACCTGTCCTGGTAACAGGACAGAAAAAAACACAGGGAGGGGGAGGTCTCCTGGACCTTTTATGGGAGGGTAACTAGTTAGTTTATTAAAAGTTCCACCTGTCCTAACAGTACACAGGGGCAGGAATACCCCATCTTGTGCTGCTGTTTGGGCGTAGGGGGAATAGCGGTGCTCTGTTTTTTCTCATTCTGAATTGTTTTTTTTTTTACAGAACCATAAATGATACCATTTTGATGTAAAATTTGTGACACAAAAATCAAGCCCTCACATGACTACGTAAATGAAACAATGAGGTTACGGCTTTTGGAATGCAGGGAGTGAGAATCAAAAGTGAAAAATATCTGCGACATATAAGGGTTAAAATCAGGTTCACAGCCAGGAGCACGAGAGCATCACTTACCTGGGGATGGTGGAGATGGTACAACAATGTACAAAGGGTCCAGGAGCACGAGAGCATCACTTACCTGGGGAAGATGGAGATGGTACAACAATGTACAAAGGGCCCAGGAGCCTTAAGGGCCCATAAGCACTGGTATAAGTATTCGGTTAGCAGCTTCCATCTGGCCTATAAGCCAAGGAGACCCACAGATTACCCAAACCACACTAAGGTGTAACCATCACTATCAAGAACTTGCTGTAGGCATGAGGAAGGGGGCCCCAGACAAAATTTTGCATCGGGGCCGACAAGACTGGGAAGATGTTTTTCATGGTAAAGCCGTTCCAGGTATTTTCAGGAATATTTGCACATTTTGAAGCAAATATTCTAAATTTATAGAATGTTTAACATTAAATATCAATGGTCACAATTTTTGTTTTAAGATACATTTTTTATTGAATATTTGGGAATAATCTTTATAATTTTATATGTCACAATTCCCCCAATATACTCACATCAGGTTACTTTTTGATTTTCACGATAATTTTCAGATTAATATTTCCTTTAGTTGGTCTCAGTTCTATGTGAGAATTGCCGATGATATTAAGCAGTAGCGTAGTCCGTCTTCGTGTATAAATAAGTCAGTGTGAGACATACAGGGATTACACAGGGATATTTATATACATGACACAGGTAAGGAGCCGAGTACAACAATTCCAGGGAGAGATCTCTGCTACTGTCTAATAAGTCTCCAGTGTTCTGGCCAATGGGGAAATAATTATATTTACAGCTTAACCCTGAAGTGGATTCTCAGTTGTAATTATTTGACATGCAATAAGATAGTCAAGACCTATAAACTGGACTGGGCTGATCACCTGGAGGCGCTGCACAGAAAGGGCCACAGCAGACTCTACCTGCTCAGGAGGCTGAGGGCCTTCGGAGTCCAGGGGACACTTCTTAGGGCCTTCTTCAACTCTGTGGTTGCTTCTGCCATCTTTTTCGGTGTGGCCTGCTGGGGGAGCAGTATATCAACCAGGGACAGAAATAGACTTGACAGGCTGATCAGAAGGGCCAGCTCTGTCCTGGGGAGCCCCTTGGACCCAGTACAGATGGTGGGTGACAGAAGGATACTGTCTGTGCTGACCTCCATGCGGGAGAACAAATCCCACCCCATGTATGGGACCTTGACGACACTGTAAGTGACCGTCTGCTTCACCCCAAGTGTGAGAAGGAGCTATCGCAATTCCTTCCTTGCAACCGCGACCAGGCTGTATAATCTACATCAGACCAAGCGAAGAGCACTCCGCACAGAGAACTAATTGACCCTGAACTCTTCCTTGTTTCCTTCTTCTTCTGTTCCTTAGCTGCTATGGACTCCTAGTATATCTTCTCTTCTCAGCATATGTGTGTCTACTTCTGTAATATATTACTGTGTATTATCCTGTATCTGTATTACTATGTGTTATGGTTCTGTATATATATATATATATATATATATATATATATATATATATATATATATATATATATATATATAACTACAGAACCGCTAGTCTGCAAGACACTGCAGTGAGGTCCACAGCCCCAGGTGGGCGTCTGTACATCTGAATGCAGACTACCAGTTAACTTCACTGGCAGAAATGTTAGTGCAGTTCAGGCTGCCAAAGGTTAACCATCACCATTGGTCAGCAACACAAAAAGACTCCTTTAACAACAAGGAGCTAGAACACAAGTAGACAGATTACATAGGCTATTCTGATTCCCACTGTCTGAGCCAAGGAATCCTAACTAGATCCCTAAGCTGCTCCTGCCTTTCACTGGAACCTAGCCTTAACCTCCTGTCTCAAGTATTTTTGTCAAAGTGTGAGCACTGGGCAGGCGTAGGCTCACACTATATAAAGGGGCGGTGGCCATGACATCACCGATCATGCTCAGTGTGGGCAAAATGGGACTTAGCCTCTGAGCGGCTCCAAAATGTCTGAGCATGCTCAGTGGGCCGAAAGCTGGACTGAGACTCCAGACTCCCTGCTGCATGATGCCGAGGGTTGGATTGGCCCGCAGGTGGCGCTGTGCGCTGGAATGGAAACCTCGGGACCTGATCCTAACATTACCTCCCTCCTAGCGCCCCCCCTTCAAAAGCCGCAACAACGTCTGGTGTGTCAATGTTTTTAGCGCGCACCCAAGACCGCTCCTTGGGCTGAAGAGGGGAACCAGGATGGCAGTGAGAGTCAGCCGTGGCCCATTCCTTTAACGCGGGCCTATTACGGGCGCAGGGCGCACATGCCCGCACAAATCTCCTGGCATCACGAGCTATTCCAGGCCAGAAACAAGACTTGCCCAGGAGTTTCTGCGTTCCTCCGCCACTCAAGTGTCCCCCAATGCGTGAAGAGTGCGCCCAGGCGAGCATCTCCTGACGCTTGTCGGACGGTACAAAAATTTTATCAGGCGGCCCCCCTGCCTGGATGAGGGACGAGACCACCCGAACCCTCTGGGAAGGGATAATAGGTTGTTCCGTCTCAGTGACTTCATCAATAGGGTCAGAAGCCATGGGTTTGAGAGTGACCCCCTTTGCCTGTGACAGACAGTGCTGATGACAGTGCTCACTCCAGGACGCTATCTCTCCATTGGCTCAGTTAATCTGTGGCGAATGTTGACCTAGCCACGGGAGGCCCAGGAGGAGATCATCTGTACCCTTGTGTAAAGACAAAAACGACATGGTCTCCCTGTGGTTGGAGGGGAATGTCATTGCTAGTGGTACTGTCTGTTGTGTGATCTCCACGGGTAAGGTGGCGCCATTTATGACTTGCACTTTCATGGGTTGTGGCAGAAACACTAACGGGATGCCTTTCCTGCGTGCAAACTCAGCGGACATAAACACCCCGTCTGCTCCAGAGTCTATGCACGCCCTGGCCATTATAGTACATTTACCCTCCACTAGGTGTAGAGTGAAGACTAGCTTGGTGGGTGGTGTAGGCCTAATTAGCAATCCCCCACCAATAGATACTAGCGGCTGAGAGTTTACCTGCTTCTAAGGGCAGTGAGAGGCGAGATGCCCAGGTAGCCGGCAGGAGAAACATATGTAATTGAATACTCTTAGGGCTCCTAGGAACCTATCTATAAAACATAGTGTAGAATACTCTTAGGACTCCTAGGAACCTATCTATAATACATAGTATAGAATACTCTTAGGACTCCTAGGAACCTATCTATAAAACATAGTGTAGAATACTCTTAGGACTCCTAGGAACCTATCTATAAAACATAGTGTAGAATACTCTTAGGACTCCTAGGAACCTATCTATAAAACATAGTGTAGAATAC
Source organism: Leptodactylus fuscus (assembly GCF_031893055.1). NCBI lineage: Eukaryota > Metazoa > Chordata > Amphibia > Anura > Leptodactylidae > Leptodactylus > Leptodactylus fuscus. The sequence continues at coordinate 5,253,894 of NC_134269.1, forward strand.
TCTTAGGACTCCTAGGAACCTATCTATAAAACATAGTGTAGAATACTCTTAGGGCTCCTAGGAACCTGACTATAAAATATGGTGTAGAATACTCTTAGGGCTCATAGGAACCTATCTATAAAACATAGTGTAGAATACTCTTAGGGCTCCTAGGAACCTATCTATAATACATAGTGTAGAATACTCTTAGGACTCTTAGGAACCTATCTATAATACATAGTATAGAATACTCATAGGACTCCTAGGAACCTATCTATAAAACATAGTGTAGAATACTCTTAGGGCTCCTAGGAACCTGACTATAAAATATGGTGTAGAATACTCTTAGGGCTCCTAGGAACCTATCTATAAAACATAGTGTAGAATACTCTTAGGGCTCCTAGGAACCTATCTATAAAACATAGTGTAGAATTCTCTTAGGGCTCCTAGGAACCTATCTATAAAACATAGTGTAGAATAATCTTAGGACTCCTAGGAACCTATCTATAAAACATAGTGTAGAATACTCTTAGGACTCCTAGGAACCTATCTATAAAACATAGTGTAGAATACTCTTAGGGCTCCTAGGAACCTGACTATAAAATATGGTGTAGAATACTCTTAGGTCTCTAGGAACCTATCTATAAAACATAGTGTAGAATACTCTTAGGGCTCCTAGGAACCTGACTATAAATTATGGTGTAGAATACTCTTAGGGCTCCTAGGAACCTATCTATAAAACATAGTGTAGAATTCTCTTAGGGCTCCTAGGAACCTATCTATAAAACATAGTGTAGAATACTCTTAGGGATCCTAGGAACCTATCTATAAAACATAGTGTAGAATAATCTTAGGACTCCTAGGAACCTATCTATAAAACATAGTGTAGAATACTCTTAGGACTCCTAGGAAAATATCTATAATACATAGTGTAGAATACTCTTAGGGCTCCTAGGAACCTATCTATATAACATAGTGTATAACACTCTTAGGACTCCTAGGAACCTATCTATAAAACATAGTGTAGAATACTCTTAGGACTCCTAGGAACCTATCTATAAAGCATAGCGTAGAATAATCTTAGGACTCCTAGGAACCTATTGTAAGGATTGGAGTCAGGGTCAGGCAGTGCAAAGTGACACAGCTGGAAAACAACACTGTGCAGCTAAGGACAAAAGAGGTCGCAGGCCCTGCGGCTATGACTATGCTGTAATATCTGAGATGAGGCAGACCAATGCACTTCCTAATTGAAGTGCGCCTACCACGACTCCTTATGCTTCTATCCCGGCGGCTAGGATAAGGGAAGAGGAGGCCCTGAAAGTCCTAGGGACTGGAGTCACGGGGTCACACCTAAACAGAAAGCACAGTGTAACTGCAATGCAAAACAAAAGACTAAACAGCATGGAACCAGGGAGGACCACAAGTCCCAGCAAGACACAGAAGAGAAGGCGAGGTCAGACGAGCAAGAGGTCAAGCCAGGAGATATAATAAAGGTACCGAATCAAAAGACAAGGGATAGTCAAAAATACAAGTTATATAACCAAGAGACATATGGAATACAAACAGACAGGGAAACAGACTGAGCAGGGGACCAGGAAACCCAAAGTGAATGGCTGGCAAGGATCCATGCCTGGGTGGGGTTTAAATAGCAGCAGAGAACACATCTGATGGCTAATGACATGGAGACTGAGAGCAAGGAAAAGATTAACCCTTAATGACCTAAGCACACCCAATAGAACTCCTAACACGTCTCCCAGGGAGACGCCACGCAGCAAGGAGACCGCGGCGACTCCGTATCCTGACACCTATCTATAAAACATAGTGTAGAATAATCTTAGGACTCCTAGTAGCCTATCTATAAAACATAGCATAGAATAAGGGTATGAACACAAATAGCAACTAACTAAAAATGTACTTTTATTAATAACTATTAAAATCGGCACCACAAACAAATGCCCATAACTTTGAGAACATAGGTTTGGTTGGCTCATAATAGTAAAAAAATATATGTCAAGGTCCAAGTAATAGGGACCAATAGTTGCCTGGTCACCCCCAGCAGAGCAAGAGGATTTTAAAAGGAATATATTGACTTGTGTACACCTTAAGGGAACATCCCTCAGGGTAAGTAGCACAGAAGAGATATGAAGAGATATGAAGCTGCTCCCCAAATATGTATCAGAAATTGGGGAAACCAGCAGGATACCACAAACAGTGTTGATAGCGCTTACACCTCCCTAGTGTCTCTAGTTCTCCCAAGGAAGGGGGGGGGGGAGAGGTTAGTAATAATAGACGAGGTAAACCCCAAGCCCAATTAGGTAATGTAACATGGGGACCCCGGCAGTAAGGCAACTCTCATAGTATAGAATAAGATAGAGATAAGATAAGATAATCCTTTAATACTCCCACCATGGTGAAATTCAGTGTATTACAGCAGCATCAATAATACAATAACGATACAAAAAATACAACATAGCTCAGATAAAAGATAAAGGAAAGACGATAGTAAGAGGGATATAACAGCTTCAGGATCTTTCAGTTCTCTGTATGGAGTGATCTTCACTTAGCTCTGTGTTGGTTGTACAGCCTAAACACAGTGGGGAGGAAAGACTTCTGATAGCTCCTTCTCACACTTGGGGTGAAGCAGTCACAGTGCTGCCCAGTGCTATCACGGTCTCATACACGGGATGGGATTGATTCTCCAGCATGGAGCTCACCACAGACAGTATCCTTCTGTCACCTACCACCTGTACTGGGTCCAGGGGGCTCCTCAGGACAGAGCTGGCCCTTCTAATCTGCCTGTCAAGTCTATTCATATCCCTGGCTGCTACTCCCCCAGCAGGCCACTCCAAAGAAGATGGCTGATACCACTATAGAGTTGAAAAAGACCTTAAGAAGTGATCCCTGTACTCCAAAGCCCCTCAGCCTACTGAGCAGGTAGAGCCTGCAGTGGCCCTTTCTGTGCAGCACATCCATTTGATTGGCCCAGTCCAGTTTATTTATTATTATTGAGGAGCACACTTAGGTACTTATAGCATACCTCCCAACTTTTGAAGAACCGAAAGAGGGACAAAATGTGCGGTGCGCGTAGCGCGCTGCGGCAAATTTATCCCCGCCCACTTTTGTGTTGACTCCGCCCACTCGTTAATTTTTCATGTGCCCGCACACAGTATAATCCTCCTACAGTCACCCGTAAATTATATGTCCCCCCTCTATCTCTCCCCCAGTTTCATATACACCCTTCATCTGCCCCCAGTTTCATATCCCTCTTCCATCTCTGCCCCCAGATTCATGACCCTCCATCTCTGCCCCCAGATTCATGTCCTCTCCATCTCTGCCCACAGATTCATGTCCCACATCTCTGCCCTCAGATTCATGTCCCTCCATCTCTGCCCCCAGATTCATGTCCTCTCCATCTCTGCCCCCAGATTCATGTCCTCTCCATCTCTGCCCCCAGATTCATGTCCCCCATCTCTGCCCCCCGTTTCATGTCCACTCCATCTCTGCCCCCAGATTCATGTCCCTCCATATCTGCCCCCAGATTCATGTCCCCACATCTCTGCCCCCAGATTCATGTCCTCTCCATCTCTGCCCCCAGTGTCATGCCGTCCTCTCCATCTCTGCCCCCAGTGTCATGCCGTCCTCTCCTTCATCTGCCCTCAGATTCACGTTCCACCTCCACATTAAACTTACCTTCTCCTCCGCTCCCTCGCTGCTCTCTGCCCGCCTCTCTCACTGACACATGCGGCTGAAGGAAGGAGCTGACACAGGTCAGCTCCTCGCTTCGCCGCTGCCCGCCTCTCTCCCTGACACATGCGGCCGAAGCTGCTCGCGTGCTCGCTTCGCCGCTGCGTCTCTCTCTCGCTGACACATGCAGCTGAAGCGAGGAGCTGACCTGTGTCAGCTCCTCGCTTCGCCGCTGCCGCCGGCTCCTGGCTTGTCTACAAGCGTCTACAAGCCAGGAGCCGGCGGCAGCGGCGAAGCGAGGAGCTGACACAGGTCAGCTCCTCGCTTCAGCCGCATGTGTCAGCGAGAGAGAGACGCAGCGGCGAAGCGAGCACGCGAGCAGCTTCGGCCGCATGTGTCAGCGAGAGAGGCGGGCAGCGGCGAAGTGAGGAGCTGACCTGTGTCAGCTCCTTGCTTCAGCCGCATATGTGTTCAACTCAGATCTGCGTCCTCTGGACGCAGATCTGAGTTGAAATCGGGACATACCTCCTTCCAACCGGGACCGCGGGACATGTCACCCAAATCGTGACTGTCCCGCGGAAATCGGGACGGTTGGGAGGTATGCTTATAGCTGTTGACTCTTTCAATGCCTGTCTCCTGGATTTCCACTGCTTTTGGAGCATATTTCCACTTACTAAAGTCCATCATCATCTTCTTGGTCTTCCCAGCATTAATCCTAAGGTGGTTCCACTGGCAACAGTCCAGAAAATCCCATTTTAAGTCTCTGGATTCCCTGTCTTCTCTGTCAGTGATGAGGCCTACTATTGCATCGGAGTACTTCTGTATGTAACAGCTGGATGAGTTGTGCCTAAAGTCAGCAGTGTACAGTGTGAAGAAGAAAGGGGCTATGTATGTCAGAAGGGACAGCCGGAGTGTGTGGGGAAAAATGTGATAATGTGGAATCCTTCTGGGTGGAATTGCATAAGTGACAGCACAGAATGTATACAGGAGTATGTGACTGTACGTAATATATCTGACATAGTTGATAAGACAAGATGAGGACACAGGCCCGTCAAGTCCAATCTAAGTGACAGACAGCATGGACAGACAACAGAACAGAAGTTGTCAGAATAGCCTAATTATAGGTTATATAACAGCTTCAGACCTGAATGGAGTAGCGTTAAGTAGAAGTGGTAACTAGACAGGAAGTGGTAATCAGACAGGAAGTGGCAACTAGACAGGAAGTGGTAATCAGAGAGACCACATATAAGTGATGTTATCTGAGCGTATTTAATTTCCAAGCCTGTTTTTACACTTGGGGAAGGGGTGCGTCACCCCAAAACAAGGCATCATGTTTTTATTTTCTATATTGGAAGTAAAGTAGTGCGGATTTTTGTGTAATAGTTATTGTGTGTTGTGTCTTCCTTCTGGATCCCTATTGCATCTCCTGTTTGGATTTGGGTTTGGATTTGGCCTCCTGTTGTCTAATCCTATGCAATTCTATTACTTCTATAAGTTACTTGTCATTTGGATTGAGGTTCAAAGCCAAAAGGTTCACTGGCATAAAGGAGGTCCTGCTAGCCAAGGGTGTTTTTAAAATATTGAAATAGTTTTAATGGAAAACCTGGCAACAAATCTCCTGTTAGGCTAGTACCAATATATCTTCAATTCTCACTTCAGTAATGGTCATGTTATTGTTCACTTACCAGATCACACACATATGAAGTCTCTCCTGTATGGCTTTCTTAATGTCTCTATTCCGCAGACTGTATATAATGGGGTTGACTAATGGAGTAAACACAGTATATAGCAGGGAGAGGATCTTACTTATGGTGACTGTTTTTCCTTTAGTTGGGACAATATATACACTGAATACAGATGAGAAGTATATGGAGACCACAATGAGGTGGGAGCTACAGGTGGAGAAGGCTTTCTGTCTACCAGTACTGGATGGGATCCTTAAGACTGCCCGAACAATATAAGTATAAGACGCTACAATGATGGTGGTTGGGATGAAGACAAGTGGAATACCTATTGTATAAATCTCCAACTGAACAAAGAAGGTGCCCGAACAGGCGAGTTCTAGTAAGGGAACAATATCACAGAAGAAATGGTCAATAGTATTGGGTCCACAAAAGATCATCTCTGCTCCAGTTATAATATCTAGCAAAGTAATATAAAATGCAAGAATCCATGAGACGATGACAAATATCACACACTGTCCACTTGTCATGATGGTGGAATATCGAAGAGGATTACAGATGGCCACATATCTGTCATAGGACATCACTGTGAGGAGGAAACACTCTATACATTCCACAAAACTAAAAATACAATATTGAGCGATACACCCAATAAAAGTAATGGTCCCCCCATTATTCAGTAGGACGTGGAGCAGGTTGGGGACAATATCTGTGATCAACACTATGTCACTGATGGAGAGTTGTGAGATGAAGAAGTACATTGGGGTGTGGAGGATCTTGTTGGTGGACACCAGGGTGATGATCAGGAGGTTCCCAAATATTGTGCCCCAGTAAACTACCAGGAGTAAACCAAAAAGGAGAATTCTGAAGTCTTGGCTGATCTGAAATCCTAAGAGGATGAACTCCGTCACCGCTGTCAGATTGTTCCCCTGTGTGTAGAATGGATAAAAACGTTATGCTAAAAAAGTAATAAAAGTTGTCTAATTTCATATTATTTTCTATTTAACTGGATACCCCTGGAAATACTTAAGACTTAATTCAGGGATATTCTAACGTTCCCATTTAATTTAAGAATCTCAATTGTAGAACTTGTCCAACAGACTTACAAATGGAAAAACAATGTAAGGGCATAAAATATGTTTTCTGGTCTCTAATTCTACAACATGTCTACAAGGGTCATAGACAGCAAACAAAAGTTTTAGCCTTCTAAAAGGAATTTGAAAATGTGTTTGGATCTGAACAAGATAAAGCAGCCCAGTACTGGAGGGGTTAAATGCCAAAAAAAACAAAAAAACACTTCAGACACTATGGTATATCACTTTCACATGGCAGATCCTCTCATACACTCACATAAGATAATTCTTTGACCTTTATATTCATCTTCAGATTATTTTTGCCTTTTGTTTTGCTCAGTTCTATGGAGAAATAAATAGGGCAGCACTGTCTATAAAGCATTGCAAAGTATAATGTATAAGTAAGCGTAATAAATGTCAATATAAATCAATAGCGTAGTCGGCTTCATGGCTAAGTGAGACATAAACACATGACACCTGGATATTTATATATAAAATGAAGGCAAGATGCCAGGTAGAATAAATCCAGGAGATCCCAGGAGACGTCTCTGCTGTTATGTCTGATGAGTCTCCAGTTTTCTGGCTAACGGGGAAAAATAACAATTATCAGCATTTACTGCTAAAGCCTGGAGATTCTCAGTTACAAGAATGTAAAAGGAATGTTACTTATATGTGAAAATGTTGTGGATATTGAAAAGTTTCAATTTTTCTCTTATTGTTGCAAAGCATGAAAAGATAACACTGCCAGGTTTCGAACAAGTGTCATAGAACATTCCTGTGTTTATAGTTGTATCAACTGGCAAACCATCGAGATGAGAGATTGTCACCAGTAAGAGGGTTAGAGAAAGTCTTTAAAACTCTGCAAATGTTTTCAATTATTTCTATTCACAAAAATGTTTAGATTTTAATCCTACTATTATAAATGTGAAAGTTTGGATGTTTGTTCCTCGATCACATTTGAAAGAAATTTGGCATGTAGATAGATTGTAACCTCGATTAACACATAGAATACTATTTATTCCAGTAAATGAAATGGCTTCAGACTGTTATGAATTTATGCTCATATACTATATTACACTGCTCCTGCAGCAGCCTTATCTCAGGCCAGTGCTGTTATCTCTATGTAAACATTCAGCTAACCCTCAGTCCATTGTGTACATGCATTTGCATATTATCTGATCTGCTCCAGGTAGTACTGACACACTGGATGGGAAAACACCTTTAATCCAAATTGGCAGTTTTTCAATATTAAACATGCCCAGAAAAAGAAAATCTAATTTGTCACAAAATTCTTCAACACTGAGAGCTATGAAGGTAGCCAGAAGTCACAGAGTTCTCCTCAAGCGGAGCTGAGGGGGGATCATCGATGCCAACAATACACTCATTATATGGCGTCCAGCGAGCTGCTGAGATGCCGGCACAATCACAGGCACGATGCCAGGAACAAGTTCAGTGGCAGGCCAGTTTACTGTCTATCAACAGTAGCATTTGCTGAATATAGTTGGATCATCATCGCCAACAACATGCAAACAAAGTCGCGGGCAGAGGCTAGCTTTCTATAAATTTACACTCACTATTGAAATTAGAACATTAAAAAGGACAAGTCAAAGTTAGGAAAAACATGGATGTACCAGGTGTTGCTAAGCTCTGGAAATGATCACATTGTTACGCACCTAGCTCCAGGAGCTGGTTCGAGTTTAACAAGCAGTGAGCAATTAGTGAGCAGAATTAGTGAGCAAATGAGCATGCATTGGACCATTTGCGTAAGTGACTCAGAGAGACTCCATGCATTTCCACTGCATACTGCCACGGTGTGGCACATCTGTTGTTCTCCAATGTCCTCCTCTTCTTCCAGTTCATCCTCCACAGGGCTTTGACAAGCCATGACATGTAGGTGCCAATCCCCTGACCTGCTAGATTTACCAGCATCTTTTCCTGGATATGAATCAGTGGAATAACGTTGTTCATTCGGTAGTCCTGGCGACTGACAAATAAAGTGGACTCCTCAAAGGGCATGAGAAAACGTCAGGTGTTACACATGAGCTGCAACTGTCTACCATTGAAGTTACACAGGGGAGTACCTCTGTCAGCTTGGATCATCAAGAAATGGTTTATGGCCTTTCTCTGTTCATACAGTTGGTCCAACAAACGGAGGGTGGAAATGTCATATATAAGACTATGTTGGGGGATGTCGTTCTTCCACATCAGCTCAAGGAGGGTAAGCTTGGTGGTGTTCAAGTGACTGAAGAGCTTGCAAAGTTTCCTGTCCATTTTTATGTTGTCCTCCAGATGGGTGGAAGACTTAAGGAAACACTTCACAACCAGATTGCCTCTTTGAGTCAGTGCCGACACCATGCTCTTCCCATTGTCAGTCACCATTGACCCGATTATGAGTTGTCATGGAGAATGCAAGGATTCGATTTTTTTGATGAAGGACATAGAGAAGTCCACCCTACCCCCCCCCCCCCCCCCGTGTGACTCCGAGGCAAATGAGATGTAGAACAGCATAACACCATTGTGCCCTGCACTTGTGTTATGCTGGATGAGCACTGTAAATTGTCCCTGCAGTGGAGGCTGAGGGCACAGTGGAGGATGAGGCGGACATTGCAAGACCAATGGCGTGAAAACGTGGAGGCGGAAGCTGCGTCACCTGGCCAAGTTGCCTGTGTTTCTGGGCAGGAACCACATTTACCCAGTGGGCCATAGAGGGCACACATTGTCCTTGACCAAAGTTACAGCTCTACACATCAGTGCTGCCATGCACTTTGGAAGACACCAACAGGCTCAAGGATTGGCCCAACTTTTGTTCTACATATTTGTGTAGGGCTGGTACTGCCTTTTTGGCAAGGAAATGACGGCTTGGAATTCTCCACCTTGGCTCAGCACAAGCCATCAGTTCTTTGAAATGTGCAAAGTCCGCCAATTGGAAATAGGGGGACAACAACTCCAGCAACTTGGACAGAAGCATGTTCAGCTTCTGCACCGTTGGATGAGTACAGGCATACTGTTGTTTCTTCTAAATCGGCTGAGGTGGTGGATCTACTGTGACCTGTAAGCGCCGACCATTGTTTCCTTTGAATCTCATTCTTCTTGGTTGGTCCTTGATAGGCGTATATGAGACGTGCTGCTCCCTCCACCTGAATATAAGCCAATATACATGGTTGGGAACGGGTGTCACAACCACATCAGGTGAGAGGCCATCTGGGTCATTTTTCTTGCTCTCTTGAGCACTTTCCATAAAGATCCTACAACAATCTACACAATAAGTTTGCTCAGTGTCTAGCTTTTTTGTTTTTGATTGCATTAAATGGCGTTCATGCCACTGGGTGATGCAGTGGTTGCTGTAGCAGGCTGGACCACCATATTGGAATCACAGATTTTTATGGTGATGTTGCATATGTCGGAGCAGGACTGTGGCGCCAACATTGGCATCTTGGCCACGCTTCACCTTCTGCCCACAGATTGAACATATGGCCTTGTTCATCTCCCTCAGCGGCATAACAAAAACTGCCACTGAGCAAGTGATTTTACCCACAATACTCTGTACTGACTGACTGTGATCACCATTACCTCCAAGCACCACTGCTTTCTGAGTAGGAAGGCTCCAGCGAAGTAGGTGGTCTACCTCGGACATGTTTGGCTTCCGACATCTCACTTCTGCTACCTTGCTGACTCCTGGCCACGCTATCGAATTGGTGGCTCCGCTGCTGCCTCATGTGCAAGCTGCCACCCTCTTCTCCCAATGATGACGAATCCCCTTCATCACCTGGCTCCCAATTGTGATCGGCTACATCATCATCATCTACTGTCTGCACACTACTGATATCCTCCTCAATGGTCTCTGAACCAGGAGCCTGTCGCTCTTGCAACACCAGCTCCCAAGTCACTCTCCTCATTAGTGCTTGCCCACCTACCGTGAGGAAGCAGCGGATGTCTCCTCCAGATATTTGCTTGGCAGTAGCTGCTGACTGTCCTCTAGTAGCTCGTCCTCGCAGTACAGTGGAGTTCAGTGCACAACATAGAGTATGTCTCTGGTTGAGGGACCAGAAAAGGACAGAGGCAGGTTGAAGAAAAGTGAGAGCATAGAGCATGCTCCCGGGTCATGTCAACTAAGACTCTTGGCTGGGGGTGTCTGATGTGACATGAGGTGAAGTGAGTCAGCCATTCTAGAACCGCTGGGTTGCTGATCAAGACACGAGCGCTACTTAAAGGCTGGGAGCTCAGTCCTCTGAAAGTGAGCCCTACTGCCAAGGTCCCTTACTCCACTGTGACCTATGCCTGCGCCATAAAAACCTGTAATTTTCTCCCTTAAACACACAATGGCGAATAAGCCACTTATTTTTTTCCCACTAATAAATTGTAAAAGGCTTTCTAATAGAGATGAGCAAACAGTAAAATGTTCAATATTCGATATTCGTTTTGAATAGCCACTCAATATTTGACTATTCAAACGAGTATCAAATCCCATTATAGTCTATGGGGAAAAATGCTTCGCTACAGGGGACCCCACCATTCGACTCAGGAGGGTCACCAAGTCCACTATCACACCCCAGGAAATGATGCCAACACCTCTGGAATGCAACTGGGACAGCAGGGGAAGCATGTCTGGGGGCATCAAGTACCGTTATTATGTTGGGATCCCTGTCAGCTTGCAATATGCCGGAGCTGACTTTTTCCCATAGGAATGCATTGACCAGCGTTGATTGGCCAAATGCCATACAGAAGTACGGCATACGGCCAATCAACGCTGGTCAATGCATTCCTATGCCGAGATGAAGCAGAGCTGAACCTGCTACACACTCAGCTCTACTGATGTAGCAGTGTCCAATGTAGCAGTCTGATGCAGCAGAGCTGAGTGTGTAGCAGGTCCAGCTCTGCTGCATCGGACTGCTACATCGGACACTGCTACATCAGTAGAGCTGAATGTGTAGCATGTTCAGCTCTGCTTCATCTCGGCATAGGAATGTATTGACCAGCGTTGCTTGTCCGAATGCAATACTACTGTATGGCATTCAGCCAATCAACGCTGGCCAATGCATTCCTATGGGAAAAAGTCGCAAGCTGTCAGGGATCCCAACGAGATGGAGCCCCAAAGAGCTGTGTGAGTAACATTCCCCCCTAAATAAAGGTAATCCCTATCTAACCCTGCCTGTACATCTGTCCCTGTCTCACATTCATATAGTTCACAGTCCCAAATTAGTCAAATGTTAAATCCACCATTCGCCTAAACTGGAGGTCACCTGATTTAGCCAGCCAATTCCTTTTTCCGATTTTTTTCAATGCCTATGTTATCGTAGTTCCTGTCCCACCTCCCCTGCACAGTTATTGGTGCAAAAAAAAGCGCCAGGGAAGGTGGGAGGGGATACGAATTTTTTGTGCGTTTGCCTCGTGGTTTTGTAATCGAATACCTTGAATGGCCTGATATTCGTTCATTCGCTCATCTCTACTTTCTAACAGATAACTGTGGAAATTGTTTTCAAATCTTTTCTACAACTTTCCCTAGCGCCTGCTGACGTTTCTCCCTGCACTAAGTACACTGGAAAATGGCTGTGACATCACAAGGGCAGCTGGCTGCTGGTTGGCTGCTCACATGGCGTTGTGCATGATCCTGCATTCCCAAAGTTCCTTGCCCCATGTCCTAACGTGCGCTGCAGCTGTTGTAGAAAAAAAAACTTACATTTGTTACTACGAAGCATGAGGAATTTGGATCAAATTCTACTTTATTAGCTTGAATTTGCTCATCTTTACCCCCCATATGAATGTAAATTGATATATGGGCACAATGAAGGGTAAAAGCGCCAATGAGTTTTTGGAGGGCATATTTTGCTGTGATCAGTTTCAAGCACCACGTCACATTTGTAGAGCTCTTGAGGTGCCAAACCAGTGGAAACACCCATAAAGTGACCCTATTTTGAAAACCAGACCCCTCAAAGAAGTTATCAAGGGGGACAGTGAGAATTTTGACCCTACAAGTTTTTCACTGAATTTATTACCACTGTGGTATGGAAACTAAATTTCTTATAAAATGTCACTGTAGCCCCAGTGTTTAATGTTTAATCTTCACACCCCATATGTGCAGGTACACTGATGTATGGGCACATGGTGGCGCTCAGAAAGGAAGGAGCGCTAATTGGCTTTTGGAGGGCAGATTTTGCTGGAATAGTTTTCAGGCACCATGTCCTATTTGCAGAGTCCCCAAGGTGCCAAAACAGTGGAAACCCCTAAAATGTGATCTGTTTTGTACACTATACTCCTCAAGGAATCTACCAAGGGGTATTTCGAGTTTTTTTTACCTTACAGGTCTATCACAGAATTGATTCATTACAAATACAAAATTACATTCTTATCTATAACATTTTTCTTCAACCAATACTGTGTCATTTCAAGAAGGGCTTAGAAGGAGAAAATGCACCCCAACATTTGTTAAACAGTTGCTTCCGAACATGGAAATTCCCCACTTTGGCCCACAAGAGTAGACCAGTTTTGCTCAGAATCCCAGCCATTGTGACTGTCAATTGTATTTTATCAAATGAGCTGGTGATGTCTTTTCATGTGAGTAGGGAGAGAACTAGTACCTACATTTTTCCCTGCATGGCTATGACTAATTTTCTCGTACATTGCCATGGATTTGTTATTTGGCAACTTACAAACAGGAAAATTAACATGGCATGGCATAGGATGTAGTTGCTCCTAGAAACATACCGCCAACACTACCATGACCACCACCCGAGCCTGCCGTAGGTCTGCCCTAGCCACATTATTTTGATACTGTGCATCGGTGGGAATCCTTACTATTAGAGAAGAGCGAGTAGTACTCGATCGAGTAGGTATTCGATCGAATACTATGGTATTCGAAATACTCGTACTCGATCGAGTATCACTCGCTATTCGAATGTAAAAGTTTGATGCAGAACCAGTATTGATTGGCTGAATGCTATACAGTCGGCCAATCAACGCTGGTTCTTCTCCTACCTTTAGAAGTCTTCTCCGTGCAGCTTTCCCGCGGCGTCTTCCAGCTCTGTATTCACTCTGCCAGGCATCGGGCCTGGGCAGAGCCGACTGTGCATGTCTGCTTGTAGTGTGGGCATGCGCAGTCGGCTCTGCCCAGTCTCGATGCCTGGCAGAGTGAATGAAGAGCCATAAGACGCCGCGGGGATGCTGCAAGGAGAAGACTGCACGGAGGATCCAGCCCGACCCTCACTCGTGGACTTGGTAAGTATAATTTGATAGAACGTTGCCTACCCCTGAAACGAGCATTTTCCCCCCATAGACTATAATAGGGTTCGATATTCGATTCAAGTAGTCGAATATTGAGCGGCTACTCGAAACGAATATCAAACCTCGAACATTTTACTGTTCGCTCATCTCTACTTACTATCACCACTGCCACCACCATGTTCCTTTGATGTCACTTTTTTACCCTGGTTCAGTTGACAGATCTATTGACCACAATGTTGTCATCTTCCTTACTCCTTTATGACTTATGGACATGGGATCCTTGAAAACTCTCATAATTTATCCTTTTGCCCCAACCAGAACAACAACCACCAACAAGGACAAAACCAAGTGATACAGCCAAGACCATTCTGGGTAAAGGTTGGGTTCCAACTTAAACATTCCCCCTCCATAAGACCCCCTACAGTGAAGGCTCTCTGTATACTACTTGTTCTTATTACTTACTGGTCTCTTACATTACATACTGTAGATACTTTATGATATTTTCTTCATATGTAATAAAAATAACTATTCCTCATAGACTTTGTCTCAATTGGCCAATTACATGTCTTGTCTGTAATTGGGCTGCACATCGGGGAGTCTTGTGGAGATGTCTCTGGATATTGAGCCGTCTGTCTAGAAATGTATAAAATCTCCATGTAATGATTCCTTCTATGATCAGACTGGTCGGACTCTATGATGGGACTGTCTCATATGTTACATTGTACCAGAAATACCAAAGACCTTTCCTCTTATATCAGACATATATTATTTTCTCTTTATGGATGTTGTACAGAGCAGAGACAAGGCTGAGGTAAGTCCCATGTATAAGGTGGGGGTGATATCAGGTAAGGCTGGGGGTGAGGCAGATATTACTGGTAAATCTTGTTATGATACAGTACTGTGCAGAAGTTTGACATGGGTGTGCAAAATAAAAGGTGCGAAGAAAGAAAGCTTTCAGAAACAGTGTAAATCCCATCAATATTCGGTGTGACCTTCACCTTTCTCCTTCGAACATTTCTTCTTTGTAGCCTCACATAGAGTTTTTGGCAGAACTGGGCAAGGAGGTTGTTCTCACCATCTTGGAGAACTAAGCCCAGATCTTCTGTGGATGTTACTTGCTCCAATCCTTCTGTCTCTTCATGTCATCACAGACTATAGGATGTTGCGATCAGGGTTATATCTGTGAGGACTCCAGGACTCCTTGTTCTTCATGCTGAAGATAGTTCTTAATGCTATTGGTTGTATATTTGGGTCGTTGTCCTGCAGCTGAACACAATTGGAGCTATTCAGATGTCTCCCTGATGTATCTGCCTGTATTTCTCAGCCTGGAGCACTTGCCCTTATATTTCTGCGCCCCTATTCCTATGTTTTTGTAAATAGTTGAGTCACTTGGTCTTGTGTCCATGTCAAAGTTATGGTTGGTTGATTCTTCCATTAAAACCTGGCCAGACATTTACAAACAGTACTTCGGTGTTCCTGGGGTCTACTGGATTTTGTCAGTTCTGAGCTGATGACACTGCAGCCATTTATTATTTTGCAGAGAAGTAAGAGTAACGTGTCTCTCACCTACTGTGCTGTCCTCGGCCGACCATTATGGTCCTTAATGTTGGCTGTCTTGGTGATTCTTCTGGAAAGCTTGAACAGCACATCTTGAAATTAGAAATATCTGATTGGATCCAAATGTATTCTACAGCAGGAAAATGACCCCAAACATGAAGCCAACGTCATTAGTAGAGATGAGCGAGTAGTGTTCGATCGAATACTACGGTATTCGAGATACTCGTACTCGATTGAACACTACTAGCTGTTTGAAGTTTAAGGTTTGATGCAGAACCAGCGTTGATTGGCAGAATGCTATACATTCTGCCAATCAACGCTGGTTCTACTCTTACTTTTAGAAGTCTTCACCCGTCGCAGGGCCCCCGCGGTGTCTTCCGGCTGGAATTCACTCTGCCTAGGCATCCGGCCTAGGCAGAGCCGACTGCGCATGCATGAGCATGCCCTCACATGCGCAGTCGGCTCTGCTCAGGCATCAGGCCGGGCCGGGCAGAGCCGACCACGCATGCGCAGTCGGCTCTGCCTAGGCCCCAATGCCTAGGCAGAGTGAATTCCAGCCGGAAGACGCCGCGGGGGCGCTGCATCGGGAGAAGACTTCAAGGAGAATCCAGCCCGACCGTCACTCGTGGACTTGGTAAGTATAATTTTATCGAATTTTGTGTACCCCTGAAATAAGCATTTCCCCCCCATAGACTATAATGGGGTTCGAAATCCGTTCGAACAGTTGAACAGTGTGCGGCTGTTCGAATCGGATTTCGAACCTCGGACATTTTAGTGTTCACTCATCTCTGGTCATTAGGACCAAAGAAGAACAAGGAGTCATGAATGTGATTATATTGTCCCCATAGAATATGTGCACATGTATCAGCCACAGGTGTAATAAAACCCCTGTAAATTCTGTCAAACCATTCAACATAAAGGAGTCTTTTAATAGCAATGCTATGGGTGAGAACTGTGAAATCCAGACTTACATGTCCTGCTCCTCAGACCTTCCTTGGCTTACTGTACAATATGTAGGGAGGAACTCAATGTTCCTGAGGGTTTGATTGAAAAATCACACGCAGAATATAACCAAAGGCCATATCAAACATAGTGTTTTGAGGCTTGCAGCCTTGTCACTCAATTGTAAGCCTAAGGACTTCAAAACTCAACTTATAGTAGTTATAGTTAGATGCAATCCAATACCACTGAACAACATGGTTACAAAAGTGAGAGATGTATTGGATATTAAAGCTGAGCATGCTGTCTCCATGAGGTATGAATGAAATATTGTAGAATGTATATTGAATATGGGATTTCTGTCCATGGGAGTGTATACCCATTATTTTCTATGGTCCATTTCATTACACTTATATCCATTGATTTTATTCTCCTCTTAATTCTTATGATTGGCTAATTTTATCTATGTATCATCTATGTATTAATTAATTGTCTATTTATTCATCATTAAGGAAACTCGTGATACATCATACCTATTACATAATATAGATATACAGTGTTGGCCAAAAGTATTGGCCCCCTGCAATTCTGTCAGATAATCCTCGTTGTCTTCCAGATAATGATTACGAGCACAAACTCTTTGGTAATATCTTCATTTATTTTGTTTGCAATGAAAAAAACACTAAAGAGAATGAAAAAAAAGTCACATCATTGATCATTTTACACAAAACTCCAGAACTGGTGCGGACAGAAGTATTGGCGCCCTCAGCCTAATACTTGGTAGCACAACCTTTAGACACAATAACTGCGCACAACCGCTTCCGCTAACCAGCAATGAGTTTCTTACAAGGCTCTGCTGGAATCTTAGACCCTTATTCTTTGGCAAACTGCTCGCGGTCCCCCCTGAGATGTGAAGGGGCCTTCTCCAAACTGCCACCAAGAGATCTCTCCTCCCCCACAGGTGTTCTATGGGATTCAGGGCTGGACTCATTGCTGTCACTTTACAAGTCTCCAGGGCTTTCTCTCACCACCATTTTCTAGTGCTGACCTGAAGTGTGTTTTGGGTCCTTGTCCTGCTGGAAGAGCCCTGACCTCTGAGGGAGACCCAGCTTTCTCACACTGGGCCCTACATGATGCTGCACAATGTGTTGGTCGTCTTCAGACTTCATAATGCCATGCACACGGTCAAGCAGTCCAGTGCCAGAGGCAGCAAAGCAACCCCAAAATAATCAGGGACCTCCGCCATGTCTGACTGTAGGGGGCGTCTTCTTCTCTTTGAAGGCCTCTTTTTTTTTTCCTGTAATCTCTATGTTGAGGCCTTTTCCTACTTTTGTCTCCTCTGACCAGAGAACATTCTTCCAGAACGGTTTTGGCTTTCTCAGGTAAGTTTTGGCAAACTCCAACCTGGCTTATGTCTGTGAGTAAGAAGTGGGGTCTTCCTGGGTCTCCTACCATACAGTCCCTTCTCATTCAGACGCTGACGGATAGTACGGGGTGACACTGTTGTACCCCAAGTTTTTCACATCTGGATTTGGGGATCCTCTGCCATTCTTCCTTGCAGATCCTCTCCAGTTTCATCAGGTTGGATGGTGTAGCCATTTTCAGGTCTCTCCATAGATACTCAATTGGGTTTAGGTCAGGACTCTGGCTGGACCAGCCAACAATGGACACAGAGTTGTTCCGAAGCCGTTCCTTTGTTATTTTAGCTGTGTGCTTAGGGTCATTGTCTTGTTGGAAGGTGAACCTTCGGCCCAGTCTGAAGTCCAGAGCACTCTGAAGAGGTTTCTTCCAGGATATCTCTGTACTTGGCCCCATTCATCTTTCCTTCAATTGAAACCAGTTGTCCTGTCCCGTAGCACGGTGCTGCCACCACCATTTTTCACTGTTGGGATTGTATTGGGCAGGTGATGGGTAAGGCCTGGTTTTCTCCACACATACTGATTAGAATTAACGCCAAAAAGTGATTGTCTCATCAGACCAGATAATCTTATTTATCATAGTCTGGGAGACCTTCATGTGTTTTTTGGCAAACTCTATGCGGACTTTCATATGTCTTGCACTGAGGAGAGGCTTCCTTCGGGCCAATCTGCTATAAAATCCTGACTGGTGGAGGCTGCAGTGATAGGTGACTTTGTGGAACTTTCTCCCATCTCCCTTCTGCATCTCTGGAGCTTAAAAAAGAGAGAGACACTGAGCGCACTAAGTGTAGTAGTATTGTGATTATTAGCTAGGTAAAAACAAAAACGACCAATATGCCTCTCACCTAGTGGTGACATCCTGCCCGACGAGCTTTTGGTATTTTACGCACTTGAAAAAGGGTCCACTGTACCCGAAACGCGTTGTGCTTTTTCTGTACCTGATACTATTAAAAATCGACTTAATTCCATTTGTCGATCGGTTTTTGTTTTTCCCGACATGACCATTTGAGCGCGGATCCTTGCCTTCTCCTTTTCTACATCTCTGGAGCTTGGCCATGGTAAAATTTGGCTTCTTCTTTACCTCTCTCACCAAGGCTCTTCTCCCACAATTGCTCAGTTTGGATGGACAGCCAGGTGTAGGAAGAGTTTTGGTAGTCCTAGACTTCTTCCATGTAAGGATTATGGAGGTCACTGTGCTTTTAGGAACCTTGAGTGCTGCAGAAATTGTAACCTTGGTCAGATATTTCTCTTGCCACAATTCTGTCTCTGAGCTCCTTCGACAGTTCCTTTGACCTCCTGATTCTCCTTTGCTCTGACTTGCACTGTGAACTGTGAGGTCTTATATAGACAGGTCTGCATCTTTCCTAATCCAGTCCAATCAGTTTAATTAAAAACAGTTGGACTCCAATGAAGGAGAAGAACCATCTCAAGGAGGATCAGAAGGAAATGGACAGCATGTGAGT
Organism: Leptodactylus fuscus; assembly: GCF_031893055.1. Classification (NCBI taxonomy): domain Eukaryota; kingdom Metazoa; phylum Chordata; class Amphibia; order Anura; family Leptodactylidae; genus Leptodactylus; species Leptodactylus fuscus. The sequence goes on from NC_134269.1 coordinate 5,272,907, forward strand.
TACATATGAGCATCACAGCAAAAGCTCTGAATACTTATGACCATTTTTTTTTTCCTGTCAAGTTGGGGCTGAGTGTACATTAATGAGAAATAAATGAACTTTTTTGCTTTTAGCAAATGGTGGCAATGAAACAAAGAGTGAAAGATTTAAAGGGGTCTGAATACTTTCTGTACCCGCTCTACGTTTCTCCATTATTTTCTTTACCATGTGCATCACTTTGACTAGCTTCACACCACGCATCGACCCTCACGTGCAGTTGAGAACGACCCATATGAGGGTCGATATGTGATGTGAAGGACTTTTTCATCAAACTGCAAGTTGCAGATACATTTTATTTTGTTCTACATTGCAGGTTACCATAGATTGGATTTGGGGTTCCGTTGTTCAACTTGGGGAGGTTTACTCTTTTTCCTTTGGTTCCAGTTCTGTTACAAAATGACCTTTTCCAAAATATGTGAAATAGTCAATTTTTGATTAATGGAGTTTTGCATTATCCAGTTTTGTGTACTAGATATATCTGCAATGTACAGAAGATGAATACAGAGAATTGGCGAATTATATGTTTTATCTTGTTTAGGTTGAACTGAGAAATAATACTGTCACCTCCATCATCCTTCTTGGTATTCCAACTCTTCCGAATGTCACATTTCTCTTCTTCTCCCTGCTGGTTCTTATATACTGTGGGGCCATTTCTGGAAACCTTCTCATCATGGTCTTGTATTTAGTGAGTAAATCCCTTCGGTCCCCCATGTACTATTTCATTACACAGCTCTCATTGTGTGACCTCCTGCTGACCACAGATATTGTCCCCGTCCTGATTCACACTGTACTGTATGGAGGGAGTGTTATCAGTTTCATCGTCTGCATCATCCAATTTTTTTTCTTTGTCCTATTGGAGTTTTCAGAATGTCTTCTCCTGTCGGTGATGTCTTATGACCGGTATGTGGCCATCTGTAACCCGCTCCATTATCACTCCATCATGACTCATACGTTCTGTGTGATATCAGGAATAATCATTTGGTTGATGGGTTTTATTGTAGGTCTAATAGATGTGATTTCTTTGTACAGCTTCCATTTCTGTGGACCACATGTCATTGACCATTACTACTGTGACTTTGAGCCCATACTGCAGCTCTCCTGCTCCAATACCTCCATGATTCATAAATTTAGTGTTATATTGGGATTTTTCTTTGTTGCCATACCTTTTATAATCATTGTTATGTCCTATGTGTACATTGTCATCACCATCCTGAAGATCCCATCCAATATCGGAAGACATAAAGCCTTCTCCACCTGCAGCTCCCACCTCACTGTGGTCTCCATATTTTATGGGACATTAATCATTATCTATATGTTTCCAAAGGGAGGAGAATCCCCGATCCTGAGTAAGGTCTTGTCCATGATGTATACTGTGGTGACCCCTCTGCTTAACCCCATTATATACACCCTGAGGAACAAAGACTTTAAAGAAGCTTTATATAAACTGAAAGAAATTTACTAACCTGATAATGTTAATATAAGCAAATCTATTCTCCAGGATGTAATTAGGAGAACACTGCACTCTGTACGCCACCCTCTAGAGGGCAGCATCCTTAACATCATGCGTGACTCCTCCTCTTCATGGCGCCCTTAGTGGCTGCCTCGATACAGAGCTCCAAGCTGGGAGCAACCTTTATTCTTTCCTTTCTCACTCTTTTTTTCTGTATCTTCAAGAATCCGCTAACCAAGCAAACTAGCACTATGAATTAGCAACTATAAATCGAATGGAAGACCCTGTGGAGTATTTTGTTTCTATTGTAAAGCATGGACAATGACTCAAGACCTGGTTCAGCTGGTTTCCTGTGTGTACACATATGCCTGCTACCATCCCCTCAGGAGCTAAGGACCGCATGGACACCATGCGATATGCAGGAAAAACCTACATGGAAGTGTGGACTTCTTCCTTCAAGGAGATGATTTTTGGTGTATATTGCTGATGTGTGAAGATGCTACAGCTGACTGGTATTTCTTTCTATTACTGTGGACACGTGGGACTCTGTTACAGCCTGGGAACCATCACCCACCTACCCCAGGAGTTATGGAAGCTTGGCAAGAGAGCAGCACCCTGTCTACCTGGACGGCTTCAGACCTCTCTGGGCAGTAGAACACAGTGGTAAGAAGAAAGGAGGAGGAGGAGGGCTTGTGATGAAGGACATTTGGGGCATTTTTTGTGGTTAATGGACAATAGCCCTGATGCAAGATACCGAACTATCAGCTGTGAGCAGGAGATCTCACCACCTACCAAAGAACTACCACACGTTATCATGATAGCTGCATATGTCCCCCAACTCTGCAAAAAATGTTTTCTGCCTGTTATATCTACATGCTGTGACCCCCCTCCTCGTGTCCTCCAACCACATTCAGCTGTATTATTATTAACATCACTCCGCACAGAGAACTAAATGATCCTGCCGTGTGTCTGTGTTTCTTTCTTTTTAGTTGCTCTGATTCCTAGGATTTCTCTATCTGCCATGAGCTTGTATGTGTTTCTCTCTTGTTATATACTACTGTACCATCTATGAAACTGTATCACTGAAATTTCCCCATTGTGGGACTATTAAAGGATTATCTTATCATATCTTAAAAAGTATATTTAATCATGATGCGGATTTAATTGCCAAATTAGTATTTCTATCCCAAAAGGAACAGATTCCCAGATATTTTTGGGACAGAAATACTAATTTGGCAATTAAATCCACATCATTCATCATCACTGTTCTCCTAATTACATCCTGGAGAATAGATTTGCATATTTTTCACCCAGAATCCCTAGTGGAGCAGGAATGACTTGTAAGTCTCCATACTGCCTATGTAGGCAAACACTCTCCCTGATGTGTATGATTATCCCCTGACCCAATGTTAATATATATATATATATATATATATATATAGGTATAGCCTTAAGAAAGGCTATTCTTCTCCTACCTTTCAGTGTCTTCTCCACGCCGCCATTCGCCTGAAATCCCGCTTTTTTTTTTTTTGTTGGTATGCAAATGAGTTCTCTCGCAGCACTGGGAGCAGGTCCCAGCACTCAAACAGCACTGGGGGAGTCCCCAATGCTGTGAGAGAACTCTCTCCAGCGTCGCCTCCAATCTTCATCAGCCTCTTCTTCTGGCACGCGGTGGGTCAAAATTCAACACATGCGCAAGTCGGCTCTGCCAGCGGGCCTCGGGCAGAGCTGACTTCACATGTGGGCGGCCATTTTTTTGTGGCCACTTGCACAAGCAGGCACAGTACGCTCTGTACTCCATAGAACTACAGGGGCATACTGCGCCTGCTTGCGTAAGCAGACACAAAAAAATGGCCGCCCTCATGTGAAGTCAGCTCTGCCCGAGGCCTGCTAAATTTTGACCCACTGCGCGCAGGGAGAAGAGGATGAAGAGGCCGTTACTAATGAAGATGGAGATGGCGCTGGAGAGAGTTCTCTCGCAGCATTGGGGATGCCCCCAGTGCTGTTTGAGAGCTGGGGCCCGCCCCCAGTGCTGTGAGAGAGCTCATTTGCATACCGACAAAAAACGAGACTTCAAGTGAACGGCGGTACGGAGAAGACATCTAAAGGTAGGAGAAGAATAGCCTTTCTCAAGGTTATTCCAACGTGCTAGTCAGAAAAAAATGCGTTTGTATGATGGGATCCCTTTAAATTATTGGTTATGCTAAAGTAATATTCTCAGTGTCACACTGTAATTGACATTTTCAGAGCGTTACAGTAAATCTTTTTTTTTTTTTTTTCCACTTAAAATTTTTATTATTTTGGCATTTTACTAATTTGTCGTAACATCGATGTGAACAACTTTTTTTTTTTCATTTCAACATTTTTATTGATTTTACATATTCAGTACATATCATGTAATATAAACTATTACAACTATTTTTTTTAATCAAAAATTAAAATTTACCTTACACAAACATAAAACAATCACACCAGGGACGTGACTACTGGGGTAGCAGCGGTAGTGGCTGCCACAGGGCCCAGGACATTAGGGGCCCGGCGACAGCCGTTTTTTTTTTTTTTTTAAATAGGCTGTTACCGCCAGGAATTACTCCAGACGGTAATGGGCCCTATTTACTTATTGATCCTGGCGGCCGTGATCGGTAAGTGACGCTGTGGGCCCTACAAACAGTATTATTATACTCGAGGGTCTGAAAAGACCCCGAGTATAATGACCGGAGGCCCAGGAGAGGTAATGGAACATAAAAAACGGTGGTACTTACCTCTCTGCGCAGGCTTCGGGCCTACTTCTGTGACATCCCTTTAGTCACATAACCAGGGCCTGCATCCTTTTCGTTGTGACACAGGCCCCCTGGGTCACGTGACGTTCTGGACGTCATTGAAGATGGCCGCCATCAGCAGGAAGTACAGCAGAGCCAGGAATAGGTAAGTAATAGTGTTCTGAAAAGCCCCCAGAGTATAATAATTGTTCACGGGTGTCCACAATAGGGCATAATCCTGGGTGAAGGGGCTACAATGGGGCATAATGCTGGGTGAAGGGGCCACTATGGGGTATAATACTGTGCAGAGGACAATTTGGGGTATAATAGTGTGTGCAGGAATGCGGGGGGGGGGGTTGGGTTGGTTGGGGTCTTCGGCGTTGGGGGGGGGGGGTCATGTCAAAAGTTCGCCATGGGACCCCGTCATTCCTAGTTATGCCACTGATTTACTCCCCATAGTGCAACCCTTCCCTCTCCCTCCAGTGTAATCTATAAGTAGTTCACGGACAAAAGAGTAAAATTGGTTTCCAGTTACACAACCATCTATTGTGGGGCTTCTAATGGCTAAATCCAATGGTGACTTCTCTCTTCTTATTCTTCTGGACCTCTCTGCAGCTTTTGACACTGTTGACCATCATCTCCTCCTCACTATGCTCCACTCTGTTGGCCTCAATGACACTGCGCTCTCCTGCTTCTCCTCTTATCTCTCAGACCGCACTTCCAGTCTATCATTTGCGGGCTCTGTTTCCTCCCCTCTTTCCCTTGCTGTTGGGGTTCCTCAGGGCTCGGTCCTAGGCCCCCGGCTCTTCTCTCTCTACACAGCCCCCATTGGACAAACCATCGCCAGATTTGGCTTCAGGTACCATCTTTATCTGTGCGCCTGCTTAGAGTGTGGCTGCATGTGTTTACAGCTGCTGAAACTAAACTGATCTTTCTCTATCCCGTCCTTTTTTCTTCACTTTTTTCTATTACTATAAGGAACATTAGTATAAGAACTTACCATGGGCTGGAATTTGATGCAGAAACTCTTATAAAGAAATCCTTTTTGAGCCTTTTTGTCTGAAGCATGCCTCCACACAGACAAGGAAGACTGGTTTACACTAAGGAGACACTATTACACCTTAGAAGCATGCTGCAGGACAAGCTGGACAAGCATGCTCTTACCATCCCCCACGAACTAATAAGGAGACTTAGAAAACGCAGAAAACGCGGAAAACGAGCCGGCATACTGAGACGCGAAGGAAGAAAACGCAAAAAGCATGTGATCCCGTCCATCATTATGGGGAATGTGAGATCAATTGTGAATAAGATGGATGAACTGACAGCACTGACCAGACATCAACAGGAGTTTTGTGAGTGCAGTATGATGCTGTTTACAGAGACTTGGCTTACTGAAATCACTCCGGACATACTTGCCTCCGTGGAGGGCTTCAAACTTCTTCGGGCGGACAGAACACTGGAGAGCGGTAAGCGAATAGGCGGAGGAATTGCAATATTTGTCAATGAGAGATGGTGTAATCCAGGACATATTGTGGTTAAGAAACAATTGTGTGGAAAGGATATTGAACTGCTAGCCGTGGGCATGAGACCTTTTTACCTGCCAAGGGAACTATCACATGTTATTGTACTAGCTGCCTATGTCCCCCCCTCTGCTAAAGCTGACGCTGCCTGTGAAGTCCTCCATGCTGTTGTGAGTGAGCTGCAATCATCTCACCCCCATGTCCTGCTCCTAGTGTCTGGAGACTTCAACCATGTCTCAGCATCCACTCTACCAGGCTTCACACAGTATGTAACCTGCCATACAAGAGACAACAAGACGCTGGACTTGCTCTTTGCCAATGTAAGAGATGCATATAACTCATCTGCCCTACCACCCCTAGGCAGATCAGATCACAACCTGGTACATCTGCGACCCACATACATTCCACTGGTGCGCAGAGAACCGGCGGTTACCCGTACCGTGAAGATTTGGTCAGAGGGAAGTGTCGAGTCTCTAAGGGACTGCTTTGATATAACTTTATGGGAAGTGTTTCAAGACTCATTTCCAGAGGACATTGAGGGACTCACACACTGCATAACAGACTACATTAATTTCTGCGTGGACAGCACGGTACCAACTAGGAAGGTGAGGTGTTTCTCCAATAACAAACCATGGATTAACTCTGAGATTAAAACTCTCCTCAAGCAAAAAAAGAGAATTTTTAGGTCTGGGGACAAAGATGGCCTGGGGGCGGTTCAGAAACAGCTGAGACAATTGATCAGGGAAGGGAAAGCCAACTACAGATGGAAGATGGAGCTACAGATGGGGGAGGGTAGAATCTCTGAGGTGTGGGACAGCCTTAAGGCAATTTCAGGACACAAGGAAAAGACATGGCACCGAACAGTAGGGGACAGGAAGTGGCTTAACGAGCTTAATCTATTCTTCAATAGATTCGACTCCAAGCAAATGCTCCCTCCACCAGCATGTCAGCCAACCCCCCATCCCTCACACACCAAGACCCAACCCCCACCGACCTGCGGTCAACTGCAATCTGAATATCTGATCCTGCAGGAGTCTCAGGTGTGTAAGGAAATGAAGAACATTAGAGCGAACAAAGCAGGGGGACCCGATGGGATAAGCGCAAGAGTTCTTAAAATGTGCAGTGACCAGCTGTGTGGTATTATAACGCACATGTACAATATGAGCCTGAAGCTGGGGGTGGTACCTCAACTGTGGAAAACATCTTGCGTGGTACCAGTCCCAAAGAAACCCAACCCGATGGGCTACAATGACTACCGACCTGTAGCACTGACATCACACCTAATGAAGGTCCTAGAGAGACTGGTCCTGACACACCTACGCCCCCTAGTGAGCTCCGCTCTGGACCCCCTCCAGTTTGCCTACCGGTCAGGCATTGGGGTAGATGACGCCATCATCCACCTTCTTCACAGAGCTCTCTCTCACCTGGAGAAACCCGGGAACACTGTGAGAATAATGTTCTTTGATTTCTCCAGTGCGTTCAACACCATTCAGCCAGGGCTACTGAGGGAGAAGCTGAACCTTGGTGGTGTGGACCATCACCTGTCCAACTGGATCCTAGACTACCTGACAAACCGCCCTCAGTATGTGAGAGCCCAGGACTGTGTGTCTGACACTGTGATCTGTAGTACGGGGGCAACACAAGGTCCAGTTCTTGCCCCATTCCTCTTCACACTGTACACTGCTGACTTCAGGCACAACTCATCCAGCTGTTACTTACAGAAGTACTCTGATGACTCTGCTATAGTCGGCCTTATCACTGATGGCGATGATAGGGAATACAGAGACTTAAACCGGGATTTTGTTGAATGGTGCCAGCAGAACCAGCTCAGGATTAATGCTGGGAAGACCAAGGAGATGGTGGTGGACTTTAGTAAACGGAGAGGTGCTCCGACCCCGGTGGAGATTCAAGGAACATGTATTGAGATAGTCAGGACCTATAAGTACCTGGGCGTGCTCCTCAATAATAAACTAGACTGGGCTGATCACCTGGAGGCGCTGCACAGAAAGGGCCACAGCAGACTCTACCTGCTCAGGAGGCTGAGGGCCTTCGGAGTCCAGGGGCCACTTCTTAGGGCCTTCTTCAACTCTGTGGTTGCCTCAGCCATCTTTTTCGGTGTGGCCTGCTGGGGAAGCAGTATATCAACCAGGGACAGAAATAGACTTGATAGGCTGATCAGGAGGGCCAGCTCTGTCCTGGGGAGCCCCTTGGACCCAGTACAGGTGGTGGGTGACAGAAGGATACTGTCTGTGGTGACCTCCATGCGGGAGAACAAATCCCACCCCATGTATGGAACCCTGATTGGACTTGGCAGCACTGTAAGCGACCGTCTGCTTCACCCCAAGTGTGAGAAGGAGCGCTATCGCAGGTCCTTCCTTCCAACCGCGACCAGGCTGTATAATCTACATCAGACGAAACGAAGAGCTCTCCGCACAGAGAACTAATGATTATGAGGATGACCATGAGGTCTTCCTCTTTCTCTTCTGTTTTTCCTTAGCTGCCATGGACTCCTAGTATATCTTCTCTTCTCAGCTTATCTGTGTCTACGTCTGTAACATATTACTCTGTATTATCCTGTATCTGTATTACTATGCTGCTGTAACACGCTGAAAATTTCCCCAAGGTGGGACTATTAAAGGATTATCTTATCTTATCTTATCTTATGCTGATGACACCCAATTATACACATCTTCCCATGACATCACCCCTGCACTCATACAGAACACCAGTGACTGTCTCTCTGCTGTTTCTAATATCATGTCCTCGCTCTGTCTGAAACTAAATCTCTCTAAGGCTGCATTCACAGCCTTTTCACAGTGTTTTTTGCACATAGCGCCGCGTTTACGCCGCGTAGCGTCGCGTTAACGCCGCGTATACGCCGCGTTAACGCCGCGCTATTTAGCGGTGGCGTTGCCCGGCGTTAACGCGGCGTATATGCGGCGTTAACGCGGCGCTACGCGGCGTAAACGCGGCGCTATGTGCAAAAAACACACAAAAAACGCCAGCGTTTACTCCGTGTGAATGCAGCCTAAGACTGAACTACTACTGTTTCCACCATCTAACAGATCTGTCCCTGATATATCCATTGCAGTCTCAGGCCTTACTATAACTCCTAGGCAGTAGGCCTGCTGCCTCGGGGTCATGTTTGACGCAGACCTTTCCTTCACCCCTCAAATTGAATCACTCGCACGTTCATGTCACCTCCACCTCAAAAACATCTCCAGAATACACCCTTTCCTTACCAGAGATACACTAAAGACACTTATTGTCTCTCTGATTCATTCTCGCCTTGACTACTGTAACTCCTTACTAATCGGTCTTCCCCTCACTAAACTCTCCCCTCTACAATCTATTCTGAATGCAGCGGCCAGGCTCATCTATCAGGCTAGACGCTACAGCGAGGCCTCCGGTCTGTTCCGGTCACTACAGCGAGGCCTCCGGTCTGTGCCAGTCACTACATTGGCTGCCTATTCATTATAGAATAAAATATAAAGTTCTCCCCCCTCCCCCACAAGGCTCTCCATAATGCCGCACCCCCCTACATTTCCTCCCTCATCTCTGTCTACCGCCCAACCCGTGTTCTCCGCTCACTTAATGACCTAACACTTACATCCTCTATTATCAGAACCTCCCACGCTCGTATACAAGACTTCTCCTGAGCTGCACCACTTCTCTGGAATGCTCTACCCCGGACAATCAGATTAACTCCCAATTTCTACAGTTTCAAACGCAAACTAAAGACGCATCTTATCAGACAGGCCTATCACAATGTCTAACGTAAACCCTTAACCCTCCTCTGTCCGCGCTCCCACATTTCCCCACATGATATGATGTCATCTCAGAATAACTTTATAGGTCCAAGCTCCATCCACATGTTACAGGACACGACTGGTGACGGCTCATAAAGTCTTATGTTTGTGTAATGACAGTCACCTCTATTACAAAAGTGTCTGACCCCTGTATAAGCAATGCCGCCCCTGCTACCTCTTGTGTCACCCCCTCTACCTCATAGATTGTAAGCTCTTGTGAGCAGGGCCCTCAGTCCCATTGTGTGAAATGACTTTCTTTGTAATGTATCTGTCTGTATTTGAACCCTACAAATTGTACAGCGCTGCGGAATATGTTGGCGCTATAGAAATAAAATGTATTATTATTATTATTATTATTATTATTATTATTATTATTATTATTATTATTATTATTATATTCAGTGATTCGGCTCCTGTATAGTCAGCAATAATGACAATCTCACTATGGGGCAGTTTTCGCCTGACCAATATGGCTGCTCAGTAAGGCTGCTTGCTCACTACAGTAACATTACAGTCTACGGGCCATGGAGTCTACATCTCCATAGACTTCTATGGAGCCTGCAAAATTCGCAGCTTTGTGAACAAAGAAGTCTATGGAGCTGCCAAATCCATGGCCTGGAGGCCTGTGAAAAATACTATAGTGTGCAAGCAGCCACTAAGGATATCAGACATGTTTTGTCAGTGCATGCGTGTGTGCATGTGTATGATCCATGTGTATGTATGCGTGTTTGCATGAACGTGTGTGGTCTGTGTATATGTATGTGTGTATGTGATCCTTGTGTTTGTGCATGCGCAGCGCAAGTGTCTATGCGTGCGGTGGTTGTGTTTTGAGTACGCATGTGCTTTGTTTGTCCGTTTGTGTGCTTGCATGTGTGTGTGGTCTGTGTGTGTGTGTGGTATTTATAGGGGGGGTATATGTGTGCTGTTGTGCTTGTGGGTTGGGGTATGTGTGCTGTTTATATGGTGTTTGGGAAATGTTTGTGTATTGTGTGTGGTGGTGCGGCCCCTTTAGCAGCGACTCTTTGGCGCCGTCGCTATAATCCGTCACTGTCAGTCACAACTGTTGTTTTCCCCTCAGCGCTTTCACTTTCCCCTATTATATGCATAGGGCCTAAATTTAGGGGCCCCAATCTCATGACGGGGGGACGATAGTGAGATGTAACGTGTATATTTGCAGTATTCTGCAAATTTCACCCAAATCGGACGATAACTGTGGATTTGTATAGAGCGGATACTACAGATTGTGAGTTTTATATAGATAGATTTATTTATTTATTTATTGTGGGAACATCCTTGTAGAAGACCTAACAGCAGAACAGCAACAGATAACCGCTAGAGATTAGAGATGAGCGAACAGTGTTCTATCAAACTCATGTTCGATCGGATATCACGCTGTTCGCCATGTTCGAATCGAATCGAACACCGCGTGGTAAAGTGCGCCATTACTCGATTCCCCTCCCACCTTCCCTGACGCCTTTTTTGCTCCAATAACAGCGCAGGGTAGGTGGGACAGGAACTACGACACCGGTGACGTTGAAAAAAGTAGGCAAAACCCATTGGCTGCCGAAAACATGTGACCTCTAATTTAAAAGAACAGCGCCGCCCAGGTTCGCGTCATTCTGAGCTTGCAATTCACCGGGGACGGAGGTTTCCGTCCAGTTAGCTAGGGCTTAGATTCTGGGTAGGCAGGGACAGGCTAGGATAGGAAGGAGAAGACAACCAACAGCTCTTGTAAGAGCTAAATTCCAGGGAGAAGCTTGTCAGTGTAACGTGGCACTGACGGGCTCAATCGCCGCAACCCAGCTTTCCCAGGATCCTGAATGGAATACACTGACAGTGTATTCCCGTATACCCTATATATACCCCCGATCCATGTTCCAACAGTGTGCCCCCCCCACCTCCACCCCAGAAACTAACTTCAATACACTGGAAGTCCCCTAACAATACAATTGGGGCTATATACACTCTCAATTCTTGCTACTGGTATATAGTGCCAGGGTCTGACTGGGAATTCAAAATAGATATTGGGGCTTGCCTTTCATACACCCTCAATTCCTTCTATTGGCATATAGTGTCAGGGTCTGACTGGTAATAGAAAAAAGATATTGGGGCCTTCATACAACCCTCAAATGTTGCTATAGGCATATAGTGCCAGTTTTGGAGTGTGAATTCCCCTAATATATTGGAGACTGCATCCCCCCTTAAGTTGTTTATATTCGCATAAACACCCAGGTTCTGAGTGTTAATCCCACCCAATAAATTGGGGCCTGCATACACCCTCAATTTATTGGTATTGGCATATACACCCAGGTTCTGAGTGTGTTTAAGCAAGGAAAGCATATTAAAATGCGCAAGGCTCCTGGAAAGGGACGTGGACGAGGCCGTGGGCGAGGTCGGGGGAATGGTTCTGGGGAGCAAGTTAGCCGTGAAGCCACAGGGCGTCCCGTGCCTACTCCTGTGGGACAGCAAGCATTGCGCCGCTCCACAGTGCCAGGGTTGCTTGCCACATTAACTAAGCTGCAGTTTACAAACCTTAGTAGGCCCGAGAATCAGGAACAGGTCTTGCAATGGCTGTCGGATAACGCTTACAGCACATTGTCCACCAGCCAGTCAGCCTCTGCCTCCTCTCCTCCTTTTACACAACGGTCTTGTCCTCCTTCCTCCCAAAATTCCCAATCTTCCCACAACAATAACCCCAACTGTCCCTGCTTCCCAGAGCTGTTCTCCCTTCCTTTGATTGTACCGCAACCTGCTCCTCCATTTCGCGATTCCACGGACCTAACAGACGAGTATCTGTGTCCAGATGCTCAAACACTGGAGTCTCCTCCATCTCCGTTCGATTTGGTGGCGGATGACCAGCAACCCACCCTCATCGACGACGATGAGATGCAGTTGTCGTCAGGGCAGCCAGTTGACATGTGCATTGTGCAGGAGGAGGAGGAGATGAGACAGGAGTTGGAAGAGGAGGTGGTGGACGACGAGGTCAATGACCCCACCTGGACAGGGCGGATGTCAAGCGGGGAAAGTAGTGTGGATGTTGAGGCAGGTGCAGCACCAAAAAGGGTAGCTAGAGGCAGAGGCAGAGGTCAGCAGCTTAGGCAAAGCCAGGCCACACCCAGAATCTCCAAAGATGTTCCAGTTTGTACCCAGCCCCAAAAAACTCCCACCTCGAGGGCACATTTCTCGAAGGTGTGGAGTTTTTTCAAGGAATGCACCGAGGACAGATATAGTGTTGTCTGCACAATTTGCCTCTCGAAATTGAGTAGGGGCTCTGAGAAGAGCAACCTGTCCACCACTTCAATGCGCCGTCATTTGGAATCCAAGCACTGGAATCAGTGGCAGGCAGCAACGGCAGGACAAAGGCCGCCCGCCGATCACGCCACTGCCTCTGCCTCTGCCACTGCTCACAGTGCTGGCGATACACTCCAGAGGATGAGCCAGGACACCACTTCATCTGCCTCCGCCACTTTGTTGACTTCTCCTTCATCCTCCCCTGTTCCTCTCTTATCTCCTTCTCCTGCACCATCAAAGGCACCATCAGGCGCTTCTTTACAACAACCCACCATCTCTCAGACATTGGAGCGCTGGCAGAAATACACCGCTAATCACCCACACGCGCGAGCCTTGAACGCCAACATCGCTAAACTGCTGGCCCAGGAGATGTTGGCGTTCCGGCTTGTTGAAACTCCCGCCTTCCTGGACCTGATGGCAACTGCGGCACCTCGCTATGCCGTCCCTAGCCGTCACTACTTCTCCCGGTGTGCTGTCCCCGCCTTGCACCAGCACGTGTCACCCAACATCAGGCGGGCCCTTAGTTCCACGCTTTGCACAAAGGTCCACTTGATCACCGACACGTGGACAAGTGCATGCGGACAGGGACGCTACATTTCACTGACGGCACACTGGGTGAATGTAGTTGAGGCTGGGACTGCTTTCCAAACTGGCCCGGTGTACCTCGTCTCCCCGCCTAACATTCCTGGCAGGGACACGGGAAGAACACCCTCCTCCTCCTCCATCTCCTCCTCCTCCGCTGTTAGATTGACCCCAGCTACGAGTTGGAAACGTTGCAGCACTGGCGTTGGTAGATGTCAGCAGGCCGTGCTGAAGCTGATCAGCTTGGGGGACAGACAGTACACTGTCTCCGAGGTGAGGGATGCCCTCCTCGATGAGACGGCAATATGGTGTGAGCCGCTGCACCTGAGCCCAGGCATGGTCGTTTGAGATAACGGCCGGAACCTGGTAGCAGCTCTGGAGCTTGCCGGACTCCAACATGTTCCATGCCTGGCCCACGTCTTCAACCTAGTGGTGTAACGTTTCCTAAAGAGCTACCCAAATGTTCCAGAGCTACTGGTGAAAGTGAGGCGCATGTGCGCCCACTTTCGCAAGTCGACAGTAGCCGCTGCTAGCTTAAAATCTCTTCAGCAATGCCTGCATGTGCCACAACACCGGCTTTTGTGCGACGTCCCCACACGCTGGAACTCAACGTTTCAGATGTTGAGTAGAGTGGTTGAGCAGCAGAGACCTTTGATGGAATACCAGCTACAAAACCCTAGGGTGCCACAAAGTCAGCTGCCTCAGTTTCTCATCCATGAGTGGCCATGGATGAGAGACCTTTGTGACATCCTACGGGTGTTTGAGGAGTCCACAAGGAGGGTGAGCTCTGAAGATGCGATGGTGAGCCTTACAATCCCGCTCTTGTGTGTGTACTGAGAGAATCCCTGATTGACATCAGGGATAACTCAGATCACACAGAGGAGTCAGGGATAACATCCGATCCATCACAGCTGGAGAGTAGGTCCACACATCTGTCCGCTTCATCGCGTTTAATGGAGCAAGAGGAGGAGGAGGAGGAAGAGCTGTCCGATGATGTGATGGTGATACAGGAGGCTTCCGGGCAACTTTGAATCGTCCCATTGTTGCAGCGCGGATGGGTAGACATGGAGGATAAGGAGGAAATGGAGATTGAACTTTCTGGTGGGGCCAGAGGAGTCATGCCAACTAACACTGTGGCAGACATGGCTGAGTTCATGTTGGGGTGCTTTACAACTGACAAGGGTATTGTCAAAATCATGGAGGACAACCAGTACTGGATCTTTGCTATCCTTGACCCCCGGTATAAAAACATCTCCTCTTTTATTCCGGTAGAGGGGAGGGCCAATCGCATCAATGCTTGCCACAAGCAATTGGTGCAGAATATGATGGAGATGTTTCCAGCATGTGACGTTGGCGGCAGGGAGGGCAGTTACTCCACTAGGCGACCAAGTGCTCACCGGTCCACACAAACAAGGGGGACACTGTCTAAGGTCTGGGACACCTTGATGGCACCCCCTCGCCAAAGTGCCGCCACGGAGGGTCCTAGTGTCACCAGGCGTGAGAAGTATAGGCGCATGTTGCGGGAATACCTTTCCGACCACAGCCCTGTCCTCTCCGATCCCTCTGCGCCCTACACGTATTGGGTGTCGAAGTTGGACCTGTGGCTTGAATTTGCCCTATATGCCTTGGAGGTGCTGTCCTGTCCTGCCGCCAGCGTCCTATCTGAGAGGGTGTTCAGTGCAGCCGGTGGCATCATCACTGACAAGCGCACCCGTCTGTCAGCTGAGAGTGCCGACTGGCTCACTTTGATAAAAATGAACCACCACTGGATAGAGCCTTCATTTTCGTGCCCACCTGTGTAAAGCACCCCAACATGAAACTCCATGTCTGTGCTCAACCTCTCCTTTCCTCCGCATCCTCATACTCATCCACCATAAGGGTTGCACAATTCTGCTCCTACTAGGCTCCCTCCACCCTGATTTCCAACAACTCTGCTAGTTAGAGACTCCCTCCACCCTGATTTCCCACAACTCTGACGGTTAGAGGCTCCCTCCACCCTGATTTCCCACAACTCTGCTGGTTAGAGGCTCCCTCCACCCTGATTTCACACAACTCTGCTGGTTAGAGGCTCCCTCCACCCTGATTTCCAGCAACTCTGCTGGTTAGAGGCTCCCTTCACCCTGATTTCCCACAACTCTGCTGGTTAGAGGCTCCCTCCACCCTGATTTCACACAACTCTTCTGGTTAGAGGCTCCCTCCACCATGAATTTCCAAAAACTTGGCTGGTTAGAGTCTCCTTCCATCATGAATTTCCCCAAACTGTGCTGGTTAGAGGCTCCTTCCACCATGAATTTCCCCAAACTGTGCTGGTTAGAGGCTCCCTCCACCATGAATTTCCCCAAACTGTGCTGGTTCGAGGCTCCCTCCACCATGAATTTCCCCAAACTGTGCTGGTTAGAGGCTCCCTCCACCATGAATTTCCCCAAACTGTGCTGGTTAGAGGCTCCCTCCACCATGAATTTCCCCAAACTGTGCTGGTTAGAGGATCCTTCCACCATGAATTTCACAAAACTGTGCTGGTTAGAGGCTCCCTCCACCATGAATTTCCCCAAACTGTGCTGGTTAGAGGCTCAATCCTCCCTGATTTTCAAAAACAATGTTGGTGCCAACCTCAACTCACTACAAGGGCCAAATTCACATGTTTCAAGGTGTTTTCCCACTGAGAGGTGGTATTGAGTGTGTAAAGAGTGTAGTTGTTAGGCTGTGATAGTGGGATAATAGAGGGTCTTTGGTGTGTTAGATGCCCCCAGACATGCTTCCCCTGCTGTCCCAGTGTCATTCCAGAGGTTTTGGCATCATTTACTGTGGTGTCATAGTGGACTTGGTGACCCTCCAGAGACGGATTTGGGTTTCCCCCTTAACGAGTATATGTTTCCCATAGACTATAATGGGGTTCGAAACCCGTTCGAACACTCGAACAGTGAGCGGCTGTTCGAATCGGATTTCGAACCTCGAACATTTTAGTGTTCGCTCATCTCTAATCATTTGTATTTATTTTTTTAAATTATTTTTACTTATTTTTTTTTTACCCCTGAGGAGCTTTAACTTGTGATCATTAAATCTGTTGTACAATATACTGCAATACTTTTTTATTACATTCTAAGACAAATCCAGGAGAAATTGGTGGTGGGGAAAAATAAAAAATCACAAGAACCCCTCAAGTGTGGTGGTTGTATCTAGCCATGGCACCTGAGAGATAAAATGCCTTTGTTCACTGATGTTGGCTGGTCCCCGGGGGACAAGTAGGGAGTATACATTTCATCATTATTTACCACACTTACTTTGCAGATAGGGGTCGCCCCTGTGTTCATTACATCATTGAAAGAAACAGTTTCCAATCTATTTCCAGCACTACATCCACAGGTTCATCCTTCATCTCTGTGTATGGACATATCCACAAAGCCCTCAGACTCCCCAAAAACCCTAATATGCCCAGGGACCTCACTCCTAAAACACATTACCCGGAAATGTGTGATCATCTTCAGTCAGCTGCATGAAATACCCAGCCTTTGCTTTCCACCCTCCAACTATTCGCTGGCTTAGTACCAGCCACTTTGGATAGGCAAGGAACCAGGCGCTTGGTGGCCCTGACTCTCCACAAATCTGATAATCGCTGATGATTTCACTTCCACCTCCTTTGCTTCCTCAACAACAAAGAACATCTCATCCGCTCACTGAGGGAAGGCCTTAACATCTTAACATGGGATGGAAGTGGAAGATATGGAGGGCACAGATCCTCTCAGTCAGAGACCACAATGAGTATGGCAACCTAAGCGAAAGCAGGCACCGACTGTTACTTGTTCCCCTCAACCTATGGCTATATCCACAACTATGCAATACTTATTGGGACTGTTACTGTATCTCCTTGAGATTCCTTTCAGTATTGACTTTACTGATATTGATCAATTTTACTGTAATTCCTGTAGTTCCATCACAGGTTTCCGTACAACTGTTCACTGCTTTGATGGTATGCCGCCTGCACTTTTATTGTCTTTGTATGGAGTATGGAGAACCTCTGGGAATAAACCATGAGGGGAGAAGATTGAATACTTGTATTTTGTTAAGTCAATTATACTGCGCCAACTGCGCATGCCCGCAGCCGTTTTCTTATGGCCGCTTACCCCAGCTTACTGTGAAAGCAGCCACAAGTAAATGGTCGCTTACTCCAATTTACTGTTCAAGCGGCCACAGGAAAATTACCGCGGGCATGCGTAGTCGGCTCTGCCTGAGGCCCGATGGTAGAGCTAACTCCACATGCCTAGAAGTTTGAAGCCAGCTCTGGAAGAGGACGCAGGGAGAGGCCGTTCCAGGTGAAGATAGAGGCGGCGCTGGAGCTCTCTCTCGCAGTACTGGGAATCCCCCAGTGCTGCAAGAGAACTCATTTGCATACAGAAGAAAACAGGGATTTCTACTGAATGTTGGTGCGGAGAAAACATCTAAAGGTAGGAGAAGAATCGCCTTTCTTAAGGCTGTTCCTTCATGTTAGGGACAAAAAAATGTCATGTTAATAAGAGAATCCATTTAAAATAAAGCCTTTTTGTAAACATATGCTCAGAGCTCAAACTATGGTGATTCAGAAGGACAAGCATAACACTATACTCCCCAAGATTGAGGGTGAGAGGATAGATGGGGTACGGGATGGGTTAGGCAGTCGCCTGATACAGAGCTAGCTAAACAGGCTCAGACCCTTACTTAGGCTGCCATATCCTCCACCGGCTGTTTCCTCACCTTACAAGTGACTTATAGGCGCCAGTATTTATGGATTAATCCACATGCATCCCAGTCCCATATGGTGGGAGTATTTATCTCTACTACAGGGGGATCCACAAGCTTGGGCCCTAACACTTTCTCCTGGGGTTGAGGAGTGGTCTGAAAATTTTGAAACAATTTTTAAGTACCTGGGATCTATTTATGCTGAGCCAGACCACATTGGGCTTGTGGAATCACAACTCCTCACCGTGCATAGGGCAAATGCTGTGATGAGGAGTATTGCTTAGAGTTCCCCCAGTGAAGTGTAACTGCAGGTTGGGTCAGAGTCAGCTCTAAATGCTCACCTTAAACAAGACCTGTGTGATCGTGTTAAGGAGTAGAGATGAGTGAGTAGTACTCAATCGAGTAGACATTCGATCGAATACTACGGTATTCAAAATACTCATACTCGATGGAGTACCACTCGCTATTCGAATGTAAAAGTTTGATGCAGGACCAGCATTGATTGGCCGAATGCTATACGCTGGTTCTTCTCCTACCTTTAGAAGTCTTCTCCGTGCAGCTTCCTCGCGGCGTCTTCCGGCTCTTCATTCACACTGCCAGGTATCAGGCCTGGGCAGAGCCGACTGCGCATGTCCGCTTGTAGTGCGGACATGCGCAGTCGGCTCTGCCCAGGCCCGATGCCTGGCAGAGTGAATGAAGAGCCGGAAGACGCCGTGGGGATGCTGCACGGAGAAAACTGCTCGGAGGATCCAGCCCGACCCTCACTCGTGGACTTGGCAAGTATAATTTGATCGAATGTTGCCTACCCCTGAATCGAGCATTTCCCCCCCATAGACTATAATAGGGTCCGATATTCGATTCGAGTAGTCGAATATAAAGGGGTACTCGAAACGAATATCGAACCTTGAACATTTTACTGTTCGCTCATCTCTATTAAGGAGGTTTGCGTAGGTCACCCAGATCCCCCTACTCTTG
Source organism: Leptodactylus fuscus (assembly GCF_031893055.1). NCBI lineage: Eukaryota > Metazoa > Chordata > Amphibia > Anura > Leptodactylidae > Leptodactylus > Leptodactylus fuscus. Next base: position 5,292,045 of record NC_134269.1, read on the forward strand.
AGTAGGCCATGACTTTGGTTGTCCATATTGACTGTAGAATCCAGGAAAATCTTAAAGAGGAAGTAGAGTCTGTTTCATGGTGCCTGAACCATTCCCCCTCCATAAGACCCCCTACAGTGAAGGCTCTCTGTATACCACGTGTTCCTATTACTTACTGGTCTCTTACATTACATACTGTAGATACTTTAAGATATTTTCTTCATCTGTAATAAAAATAACTATTCCTCATAGACTTTGTCTCAATTGGTCGATTGCATGTCTTGTCTGTAATTGGGCTGCACATCGGGGAGTCTTGTGGAGATGTCTCTGGATATTGAGCCGTTTGTCTAGAAATGTATAAAATCTCCATGTAGTGATTCCTTCTATGATCAGACTGGTCGGACTCTATGATGGGACTGTCTCATATGTTACATTATACCAGAAATAACAAAGACCTTTCCTCTTATACCAGACATAATATACAATATTGTTTTCTCTTTATGGATGCTGTACAGAGCGGAGACAAGGCTGAGGTAAGCCCCATGTATATGATGGGGGTGATATCAGGTATGGTCGGGGGTGAGGCAGATATCACTGGTAAATGTTATTACGATACAATACTGTGCAAAAGTTTCAGACAGGTGTGTACTATAAAAGGTGCAAAAAAGAAAAGCTTTCAGAAATAGAAGTGTTAAATTTTAAATCCCATCAATATTCGGTGTGACCTTCACCTTTCTCCTTCCATCATTTCTTCTTCATAGAGTCACAGACAGTTTTTGGAAGGTCATAGTGTTAAATATTATATATTTACAATGTTCTCTAGCAGACATGGGGTTAACACTCTACTGACATCATATACTGTTATATTCTGGTACATGGGTGCGGTTAGAGTACACCATTTTAGAAATCTCCTTACATAGCTATAACATGGAAGGTAACACCCACTCTCATGAACATAAATGAGTGACAGACACACAGGTCGTCGTCGTCATCCATGAGGGGAATCCATGGGGAATCTATGGCAGGTCTGTCTGCTATCCCTCTCTGTCATCCTGGACAAGATGTCGTGAATATCCCAGATGACCAGACCAGATGACAAGCATGAACCAAGCTGTAACTACAAGATATCCAGATGATGTAACTTCTCTGAAGATGTAAGCTATTGACAATTGACTGATATTTGTGTTCTTTGAACATTTTCCCTGTTCCTGTGTTTTCCTTCAAGATATTAATAAACCTCTACACTGATTTATAACAAGCTGACTTCTTCCTATCGTGGATAAGGCCTACAACACGTGACACAAGTCTATCCCACAATTTCAAGGCCAGGTACGGATATTTAACAGTGGACACAAGTTTCACCGGAGAATACAAGATATTTAACAGTGGCGAGCCAAGCATGGTCGTTTTTTTCCTGTTTTTCTCGTTCCGTTCACTTGCAATTAAGGGGGAAGAGAGGAGTATTTTGCAAGTTGTATGAATTGCAAGATTCAGGAAGACTTCGAAAAAGAATCTATATTGGTGAGATACAGATGACTGTTGTACGTGTTATATGATACGGAAGCCTGTGTGAGGAAAGCCTGTGAGGAAATACAGAAGGACCACAAGTGCCAGACGTACTGAGACGTTCTGATGACAGGGACCAACTGTTCCAAGGACAAGCTAAAGGTGAAGCTTTCTACAGTGGTGAGTAAAGATTTTACTTTTAAAGTATGGAAAAGTTAGAGTCATTGTCTAAAAAGTGTAACTTTGAGTTTAAAATTGTGTCTAGTGACAATTTAGCGAGTATATGGCAAGATTTGTATACACAATGTGAGCAGGCAAATTCTAAGATTGAAAATAGAATTTGTGCTACAAAAGAGAAGCAGGTATTTAGGAATATTGCTTCTTTGGTAAAGATTTTTAATGACGTGGTAACAGAGAAGAAATTAAGTAATAGTATGCATAAATCTGTTCAGACAGATAATGAGAAATCTCAATATGTTGATAAAGAGCACCACGTGGCATTAATGGCCATAGATGGTGAGGAACAAATGATACAAGAAACTAAATTGAAATTAAAATCTCAGGAATATTTGATCAATCTGAGTAAAGCCATTCCCACATATGATGTAAAGATTAGAGATGAGCGAACAGTGTTCTATCGAACTCATGTTCGATCGGATATTAGGCTGTTCGGCATGTTCGAATCGAATCGAACACCGCGTGGTAAAGTGCGCCATTACTCGATTCCCCTCCCACCTTCCCTGGCGCCTTTTTTGCTCCAATAACAGCGCAGGGTAGGTGGGACAGGAACTACGACACCGGTGACGTTGAGAAAAGTAGGAAAAACCCATTGGCTGCCGAAAACATGTGACCTCTAATTTAAAAGAACAGCACCGCCCAGCTTCGCGTCATTCTGAGCTTGCAATTCACCGGGGACGGAGGTTTCTGTCCGGTTAGCTAGGGCTTAGATTCTGGGTAGGCAGGGACAGGCTAGGATAGGAAGGAGAAGACAACCAACAGCTCTTGTAAGAGCTAAATTCCAGGGAGAAGCTTGTCAGTGTAACGTGGCACTGACGGGCTCAATCGCCGCAACCCAGCTTTCCCAGGATCCTGAATGGAATACACTGTCAGTGTATTCCCGTATACCCGATATATACCCCCGATACCCGATCCAACGGTGTGCCCCCCCACCTTCACCCCAGAAATACCCTGCAAGTCCCCTAGCAATAGGATTGGGGCTATATACACCCACAATTTTTGCTACTGCCATATAGTGCCATTGTCTCACTGGGAATTCAAAGAATATATTGGGGTTATAAATACCCTCATTTCTTGCTACTGCCATATAGTGCCAGTTTCTGACTGGTAATTCAAAGAATATATTGGGGTTACGTGCACCCACAATTTTTACTACTGGTATACAGTGCCATTGTCTGACTGGGAATTCAAAGAATATATTGGGAATACAAATACCCTCATTTCTTGCTACTGCCATATAGTGCCAGTTTCTGACTGGTAATTCAAAGAATATATTGGGGTTACGTGCACCCACAATTTTTACTACTGGTATACAGTGCCAATTTCTAACTAGGAATTCAAAATGCGCAAGGCTCCCGGAAAGGGACGTGGACGAGGCCGTGGGCGAGGTCGGGGGAATGGTTCTGGGGAGCAAGGTAGCAGTGAAGCCACAGGGCGTCCCGTGCCTACTCCTGTGGGGCAGCAAGCATTGCGCCACTCCACAGTGCCAGGGTTGCTTGCCACATTAACTAAACTGCAGGGTACAAACCTTAGTAGGCCCGAGAACCAGGAACAGGTCTTGCAATGGCTGTCAGAGAACGCTTACAGCACATTGTCCAGCAGCCAGTCAGACTCTGCCTCCTCTCCTCCTATTACCCAACAGTCTTGTCTTCCTTCCTCCCAAAATTCCGAAGCTTTACAGAACAATAACCCCAACTGTTCCTGCTCCCCAGAGCTGTTCTCCGCTCCTTTCATTGTCCCTCAACCTGCCTCTCCACGTCACGATTCCACGAACCTAACAGAGGAGCATCTGTGTCCAGATGCTCAAACACTAGAGTCTCCTCCATCTCCGTTCGATTTGGTGGTGGATGACCAGCAACCCACCCTCATCGACGATGATGTGACGCAGTTGCCGTCAGGGCATCCAGTTGACCGGCGCATTGTGCGGGAGGAGGAGATGAGACAGGAGTTGGAAGAGGAAGTGGTGGATGATGAGGACACTGACCCGACCTGGACAGGGGGGATGTCAAGCGGGGAAAGTAGTGTGGATGTTGAGGCAGGTGCAGCACCAAAAAGGGTAGCTAGAGGCAGAGGCAGAGGTCAGCAGCTTAGGCGAAGCCAGGCCACACCCGGAATCTCCCAAGATGTTCCAGTTCGTACCCAGCCCCGAAAAACTCCCACCTCGAGGGCACGTTTCTCGAAGGTGTGGAGTTTTTTCAAGGAATGCGCCGAGGACAGATATAGTGTTGTCTGCACAATTTGCCTCTCGAAATTGATTAGGGGCTCTGAGAAGAGCAACCTGTCCACCACTTCAATGCGCCGTCATTTGGAATCCAAGCACTGGAATCAGTGGCAGGCAGCAACGGCAGGACAAATGCCGCCTGCCGTTCACGCCACTGCCACTGCCTCTGCCACTGCCTCTGCCTCTGCCACTGCCACTGCTGACTGTGCTGACGATGCACTCCAGAGGACGAGCCAGGACACCACTTCATCTGCCTCCGCCACTTTGTTGACTTCTCCCTCATCCTCCCCTGTTCCTGTCTTATCTCCTTCTCCTGCACCATCAAAGGCACCATCAGGCGCTTCTTTACAACAACCCACCATCTCTCAGACATTGGAGCGGCGGCAGAAATACACTGCTAACCACCCACACGCGCAAGCCTTGAACGCCAACATCGCTAAACTGCTGGCCCAGGAGATGTTGGCGTTCCGGCTTGTTGAAACTCCCGCCTTCCTGGACCTGATGGCAACTGCGGCACCTCGCTATGCCGTCCCTAGCCGTCACTACTTCTCCCGGTGTGCCGTCCCCGCCTTGCACCAGCACGTGTCACTCAACATCAGGCGGGCCCTTAGTTCCGCGCTTTGCACAAAGGTCCACTTGACCACCGACGCGTGGACAAGTGCATGCGGACAGGGACGCTACATTTCACTGACGGCACACTGGGTGAATGTAGTTGAGGCTGGGACTGCTTCCCAAACTGGCCCGGTGTACCTCGTCTCCCCGCCTAACATTCCTGGCAGGGACACGAGAAGAACACCCCCCTCCTCCTCCTCCTCTACCGCCTCCTCCTCCGCCACCGCCTCCTCCTCCGCCACCGCCTCCTCCTACGCTGTTAGATTGACCCCAGCTACGAGTTGGAAACGTTGCAGCACTGGCGTTGGTAGACGTCAGCAGGCTGTGCTGAAGCTGATCAGCTTGGGGGACAGACAGCACACTGCCTCCGAGGTGAGGGATGCCCTCCTCGATGAGACGGCAATATGGTTTGAGCCGCTGCACCTGGGCCCAGGCATGGTCGTTTGTGATAACGGCCGGAACCTGGTAGCAGCTCTGGAGCTTGCCGGACTCCAACATGTTCCATGCCTGGCCCACGTCTTCAACCTAGTGGTGCAACGTTTCCTAAAGAGCTACCCCAATGTTCCAGAGCTACTGGTGAAAGTGCGGCGCATGTGCGCCCACTTTCGCAAGTCGACAGTAGCCGCTGCTAGCTTAAAATCTCTCCAGCAACGCCTGCATGTGCCACAACACCGGCTTTTGTGCGACGTCCCCACACGCTGGAACTCAACGTTTCAGATGTTGAATAGAGTGGTTGAGCAGCAGAGACCTTTGATGGAATACCAGCTACAAAACCCTAGGGTGCCACAAAGTCAGCTGCCTCAGTTTCACATCCATGAGTGGCCATGGATGAGAGACCTTTGTGACATCCTACGGGTCTTTGAGGAGTCCACAAGGAGGGTGAGCTCTGAGGATGCGATGGTGAGCCTTACAATCCCGCTCTTGTGTGTTCTGAGAGAATCCCTGATTGACATCAGGGATAACTCAGATCACACAGAGGAGTTAGGGATAGCATCCGATCCGTCACAGCTGGAGAGTAGGTCCACACATCTGTCCGCTTCACTGCGTTTAATGGAGGAGGAGGAGGAGGAGGAGGAAGAAGAGTTGTCCGATGATGTGATGGTGATACAGGAGGCTTCCGGGCAACTTCGAATCGTCCCATTGTTGCAGCGCGGATGGGTAGACATGGAGGATGAGGAGGAAATGGAGATTGAACTTTCCGGTGGGGCCAGAGGAGTCATGCCAACTAACACTGTGGCAGACATGGCTGAGTTCATGTTGGGGTGCTTTACAACCGACAAGCGTATTGTCAAAATCATGGAGGACAACCAGTACTGGATCTTTGCTATCCTTGACCCCCGGTATAAAAACAACATCTCGTCTTTTATTCCGGTAGAGGGGAGGGCCAATCGCATCAATGCTTGCCACAGGCAATTGGTGCAGAATATGATGGAGATGTTTCCAGCATGTGACGTTGGCGGCAGGGAGGGCAGTTCCTCCAGTAGGCAACCAAGTTCTCACCGGTCCACACAAACGAGGGGCACACTGTCTAAGGTCTGGGACACCTTGATGGCACCCCCTCGCCAAAGTGCCGCCACGGAGGGTCCTAGTGTCACCAGGCGTGAGAAGTATAGGCGCATGTTGCGGGAATACCGTTCCGACCACAGCCCTGTCCTCTCCGACCCCTCTGCGCCCTACACGTATTGGGTGTCGAAGTTGGACCTGTGGCTTGAACTTGCCCTATATGCCTTGGAGGTGCTGTCCTGTCCTGCCGCCAGCGTCCTATCTGAGAGGGTGTTCAGTGCAGCCGGTGGCATCATCACTGACAAGCGCACCCGTCTGTCAGCTGAGAGTGCCGACCGGCTCACTTTGATAAAAATGAACCACCACTGGGTAGAGCCGTCATTTTTGTGCCCACCTGTGTAAAGCACCCCAACATGAAACTCCATGTCTGTACTCAACCTCTCCAATTCCTCCGCATCCTCATACTCATCCACCATAAGCGTTGCACAATTCTGCTAATACTAGGCTCCCTCCACCCTGATTTCCCCCAACTCTGCTGGTTAGAGGCTCCCTCCACCCTGATTTCCACCAACTCTGCTGGTTAGAGGCTCCCTCCACCATGAATTGGTCCAAACTGGGTTTTTTAGAGGCTCCCTCCACCATGAATTGGTCCAAACTGGGCTGTTTAGAGGCTCCCTCCACCATGAATTTGCCCAAACTGGGCTGTTTAGAGGCTCCCTCCACCATGAATTTGCCCAAACTGGGCTGGTTAGAGGCTCCCTCCACCATGAATTGGTCCAAGCTGGGTTTTTTAGAGGCTCCCTCCACCATGAATTTGCCCAAACTGGGCTGGTTAGAGGCTCCCTCCACCATGAATTGGTCCAAACTGGGCTGGTTAGAGGCTCCCTCCACCATGAATTGGTCCAAACTTGGCTGTTTAGAGGCTCCCTCCACCATTAATTGGTCCAAACTGGGCTGGTTAGAGGCTCCCTCCACCATGAATTGGTCCAAACTTGGCTGTTTAGAGGCTCCCTCCACCATGAATTGGTCCAAACTGGGGTTTTTAGGGGCTCCCTCCACCATGAATTTCCCAAAACTTGGCTGTTTAGAGGCTCCCTCCACCATGAATTGGTCCAAACTGGGTTTTTTAGAGGCTCCCTCCACCATGAATTGGTCCAAACTGGGCTGTTTAGAGGCTCCCTCCACCATGAATTTGCCCAAACTGGGCTGTTTAGAGGCTCCCTCCACCATGAATTTGGCCAAACTGGGCTGGTTAGAGGCTCCCTCCACCATGAATTGGTCCAAACTGGGCTGGTTAGAGGCTCCCTCCACCATGAATTTGCCCAAACTGGGCTGGTTAGAGGCTCCCTCCACCATGAATTGGTCCAAACTGGGCTGGTTAGAGGCTCCCTCCACCATGAATTGGTCCAAACTGGGCTGTTTAGAGGCTCCCTCCACCATGAATTTGCCCAAACTGGGCTGGTTAGAGGCTCCCTCCACCATGAATTGGTCCAAACTGGGCTGGTTAGAGGCTCCCTCCACCATGAATTTCCCAAAACTTGGCTGTTTAGAGGCTCCCTCCACCATTAATTGGTCCAAACTGGGCTGGTTAGAGGCTCCCTCCACCATGAATTTGCCCAAACTGGGCTGTTTAGAGGCTCCCTCCACCATGAATTTGCCCAAACTGGGCTGGTTAGAGGCTCCCTCCACCATGAATTGGTCCAAACTGGGGTTTTTAGAGGCTCCCTCCACCATGAATTGGTCCAAACTTGGCTGTTTAGAGGCTCCCTCCACCATTAATTGGTCCAAACTGGGCTGGTTAGAGGCTCCCTCCACCATGAATTGGTCCAAACTGGGTTTTTTAGAGGCTCCCTCCACCATGAATTTGCCCAAACTGGGCTGTTTAGAGGCTCCCTCCACCATGAATTGGTCCAAACTGGGGTTTTTAGGGGCTCCCTCCACCATGAATTTCCCAAAACTTGGCTGTTTAGAGGCTCCCTCCACCATGAATTGGTCCAAACTGGGTTTTTTAGAGGCTCCCTCCACCATGAATTGGTCCAAACTGGGCTGTTTAGAGGCTCCCTCCACCATGAATTTGCCCAAACTGGGCTGTTTAGAGGCTCCCTCCACCATGAATTTGCCCAAACTGGGCTGGTTAGAGGCTCCCTCCACCATGAATTGGTCCAAGCTGGGTTTTTTAGAGGCTCCCTCCACCATGAATTTGCCCAAACTGGGCTGGTTAGAGGCTCCCTCCACCATGAATTGGTCCAAACTGGGCTGGTTAGAGGCTCCCTCCACCATGAATTGGTCCATACTTGGCTGTTTAGAGGCCCCCTCCACCATTAATTGGTCCAAACTGGGCTGGTTAGAGGCTCCCTCCACCATGAATTGGTCCAAACTTGGCTGTTTAGAGGCTCCTTCCACCATGAATTGGTCCATACTTGGCTGTTTAGAGGCCCCCTCCACCATTAATTGGTCCAAACTGGGCTGGTTAGAGGCTCCCTCCACCATGAATTGGTCCAAACTGGGCTGGTTAGAGGCTCCCTCCACCATGAATTGGTCCAAACTTGGCTGTTTAGAGGCTCCCTCCACCATTAATTGGTCCAAACTGGGCTGGTTAGAGGCTCCCTCCACCATGAATTGGTCCAAACTTGGCTGTTTAGAGGCTCCCTCCACCATTAATTGGTCCAAACTGGGCTGGTTAGAGGCTCCCTCCACCATGAATTGGTCCAAACTGGGGTTTTTAGGGGCTCCCTCCACCATGAATTTCCCAAAACTTGGCTGTTTAGAGGCTCCCTCCACCATGAATTGGTCCAAACTGGGTTTTTTAGAGGCTCCCTCCACCATGAATTGGTCCAAACTGGGCTGTTTAGAGGCTCCCTCCACCATGAATTTGCCCAAACTGGGCTGTTTAGAGGCTCCCTCCACCATGAATTTGGCCAAACTGGGCTGGTTAGAGGCTCCCTCCACCATGAATTGGTCCAAACTGGGCTGGTTAGAGGCTCCCTCCACCATGAATTTGCCCAAACTGGGCTGGTTAGAGGCTCCCTCCACCATGAATTGGTCCAAACTGGGCTGGTTAGAGGCTCCCTCCACCATGAATTTCCCAAAACTTGGCTGTTTAGAGGCTCCCTCCACCATTAATTGGTCCAAACTGGGCTGGTTAGAGGCTCCCTCCACCATGAATTTGCCCAAACTGGGCTGTTTAGAGGCTCCCTCCACCATGAATTTGCCCAAACTGGGCTGGTTAGAGGCTCCCTCCACCATGAATTGGTCCAAACTGGGGTTTTTAGAGGCTCCCTCCACCATGAATTGGTCCAAACTTGGCTGTTTAGAGGCTCCCTCCACCATTAATTGGTCCAAACTGGGCTGGTTAGAGGCTCCCTCCACCATGAATTGGTCCAAACTGGGTTTTTTAGAGGCTCCCTCCACCATGAATTTGCCCAAACTGGGCTGTTTAGAGGCTCCCTCCACCATGAATTGGTCCAAACTGGGGTTTTTAGGGGCTCCCTCCACCATGAATTTCCCAAAACTTGGCTGTTTAGAGGCTCCCTCCACCATGAATTGGTCCAAACTGGGTTTTTTAGAGGCTCCCTCCACCATGAATTGGTCCAAACTGGGCTGTTTAGAGGCTCCCTCCACCATGAATTTGCCCAAACTGGGCTGTTTAGAGGCTCCCTCCACCATGAATTTGCCCAAACTGGGCTGTTTAGAGGCTCCCTCCGCCATGAATTTGCCCAAACTGGGCTGGTTAAAGGCTCCCTCCACCATGAATTTGCCCAAACTGGGCTGGTTAGAGGCTCCCTCCACCATGAATTGGTCCAAACTGGGTTTTTTAGAGGCTCCCTCCACCATGAATTGGTCCAAACTGGGGTTTTTAGAGGCTCCCTCCACCATGAATTGGTCCAAACTGGGTTTTTTAGAGGCTCCCTCCACCATGAATTTGCCCAAACTCTGCTGGTTAGAGGCTCAATCCACCCTGATTTTCAAAACAAATGTTGGTGCCAACCTCAACTTACTACAAGGGCCAAATTCACTGCTGGTGACAAGCTCTCCTCACTGCAAGTGCCAAATACACATGTTTCAAGGTGTTTTCCTACTGTCAGAGAGGTGGTATTGAGTGTGTAAAGTGTGTAGTTGTTAGGCTGTGATGTTGGGGTAATAGAGGGTCTTTGGTGTGTTAGATGCCCCCAGACATGCTTCCCCTGCTGTCCCAGTGTCATTCCAGAGGTGTTGGCATCATTTCCTGGGGTGTCATAGTGGACTTGGTGACCCTCCAGACACGAATTTGGGTTTCCCCCTTAACGAGTATCTGTTCCCCATAGACTATAATGGGGTTCGAAACCCATTCGAACACACGAACATTGAGCGGCTGTTCGAATCGAATTTCGAACCTCGAACATTTTAGTGTTCGCTCATCTCTAGTAAAGATCCATGTGTGTAGAAACTCAGAAATTTTTGAAAGCCATGCAGAGAAATTTGATCTAAATATTGACCAGAGAAATAAACTGTTTAAATTATGGCTTCCTATTGATTTTACAGAACGTTTGTCTGCAAAAATGTTTTATGATAATGAGTCAGATGAATGGTTAAAAGACAGTGATGTGGAGAGATTAAGGAAACTAATCTGGTGCACTAGAGGTGACAGAATGCCAACACCTGACATACTGAATGAGATAAAGATTGGCAAAAAAGAATGTACATATGCATTCATGTCTAAATTTGAAAGGACATACAAAACTGTCATTCAAAAGGTGAACTCTACATCTATGGTGAAAAGTTTTGTTAAAAAGTTCAAATTCTTGGATGCAGTCACCCTTGCCAGTGCCTCAGATAAGAAGACTTTATTTGAATCTGCTAGTTTATTGGACATGGCCAGAACACATGAGAGACAAATGGCAAAAGCAAACCGAGTATGTCCAAAGCAAAAAGCAAAGCCTATTAAGAGACATCTGTCAAATCAGGTTAAAGTGTCCCCTATTTATAGGAGGGAAAGTGACAAAATCTATGAGAAACGTAGGAAATTACATGTTGCATATAAACCATATGCCATGCAGGAAAATCCACAAATTGAAATTCCATTATTAACTGAAATTAAAGAATTGCAGCCAACCAAATCTATTGATAGTCAAAAGATTGTATCTGGGAATGTACCAGTTGTCTCCAAAATGTCAGATCTTCCCAGTAACCAAGAGGAATTTGAGCTACCTAATATTTTTAGGAAAAGGGCAAGCTTGGCATTCTGTCATGACCTGGTGGAGTTATTGTGAGATGTGATTGACAGGAAGGTCAGGGGTCGAGTTTAAAAGTATCTCTGAAGGAATGACTGTCTACTGAGTTTTACTTATGTACTATTTGGCTATGTAAAGAGAAATCCCTTTTATATGAGGAGTAGAGATGAGCGAACAGTGTTCTATCGAACTCATGTTCGATCGGATATTAGGCTGTTCGGCATGTTCGAATCGAATCGAACACCGCGTGGTAAAGTGCGCCATTACTCGATTCCCCTCCCACCTTCCCTGGCGCCTTTTTTGCTCCAATAACAGCGCAGGGTAGGTGGGACAGGAACTACGACACCGGTGACGTTGAAAAAAGTAGGCAAAACCCATTGGCTGCCGAAAACATGTGACCTCTAATTTAAAAGAACAGCGCCGCCCAGGTTCGCGTCATTCTGAGCTTGCAATTCACCGGGGACGGAGGTTTCCATCCAGCTAGCTAGGGCTTAGATTCTGGGTAGGCAGGGACAGGCTAGGATAGGAAGGAGAAGACAACCAACAGCTCTTATAAGAGCTAAATTCCAGGGAGAAGCTTGTCAGTGTAACGTGGCACTGACGGGCTCAATCGCCGCAACCCAGCTTTCCCAGGATCCTGAATGGAACACACTGACAGTGTATTCCCGTATACCCCATATATACACCCCAAATCCCCGTTCCAACGGTGTGCCCCCCCACCTTCACCTCAGAAATACCCTGCAAGTCCCCTAGCAATAGAATTGGGGCTATATACACCCACAATTTTTACTACTGGTATACAGTGCCATTGTCTGACTGGGAATTCAAAGAATATATGGGGGTTATGTGCACCCACAATTTTTACTACTGGTATACAGTGCCATTGTCTGACTGGGAATTCAAAGAATATATGGGGGTTATGTGCACCCACAATTTTTACTACTGGTATACAGTGCCATTGTCTGACTGGGAATTCAAAGAATATATGGGGGTTACGTGCACCCACAATTTTTAATACTGGTATATAGTGCCATTCTCTGACTGGGAATTCAAAGAATATATGGGGGTTATGTGCACCCACAATTTTTAATACTGGTATACAGTGCCATTGTCTCTCTGGGAATTCCACAAATAATTTGGGGATTCATTCACCCTACATCTCAGGCTCTTGCCATATTCACCCAGGTTGTCAGTGCTGCACCAGCTCGCTCCCAGACAGCTCGGCCCGAAAAACACGTTACCTATATAGAGGATTTGGACAATGAAGACAACATGTTCTAAATCTAATGTCTGCACCTTCTCCAGAATTAAAATAAAGGCAGCGTTTAACTTTCAAATAGCACTGCACAAAGGAAGAGCTTATCAGCTTGTCTCATGACATGCTACTGAAAAGTTTCATTTGTGTATCTTAATGTAAATATAGTTGTATAAGCTTTTTGGGTTTTAGGCACTGCCAAGTTATTTATTACCACCCGCTCCCTTATAATGATGATGACGCCAAAGTCACTGTGGGTGTTCAGAGCTCACAGCTTTGGGTGACATTTGTCTTGCTCTCTGTCGGTACCAGCTGTCTTTTTGGATACCGTAAAGTTATGTTGACTTTATTAACAGCTATAGAAGCTTTAGCCAGGTTGTGACGGTGTGTAACCCTAACAACACTAAGTGGGATACACATTAATAGTCAGTCTATGTACGCTAAACGTATCACTGAAGTAATTTTTTTTCCCTCTCCCCTAATATAAGAAAGGAACAGACATTAGACCTAGACCGGGGTTCGAGGCTTGAAAAAATCCAGTATTATTTGTTCTTCATGATGTGAAATATGTGTTGAAAAGCAACCCAAGATGAAGTCAGCCATGTGTGCCAGTGTGTTACTTGGCATGCCTTTGCTGGCCCCAACTGTAAGGGTCACTCTCCATTTCCTCCATTTTCCACTCCCCTTCACACCATTTGTGGTGAAGCAATGGGATGCACTGAAGTGCACCCTCTAGCCTCGTGTGGGATAGGGACATCAGATGCCACTCTAACCCCCTCGTCTTCCTCCGCCAGCCAACGGTGTGAAAATGAGAGGAGTGTGCTCTGAATGTTTTCTGCCTAGCAGAGGCTAGTTCTCACTTACGAAAATGGCCCCACTTTGACCTGTATATCAGGCACAATGGTGTAGGTTTCAAAGAAACATGGCACCAACAAGTTGGAAAACGTGGGCCATGCGTGGACCGTGTTTGAGTCTGGCAAGCTCCAGATCTGCTACCAGGTTCCAGCCATTATCACAGGCGCAAAAATGCCAGGCCCCAGGTGTAGCAGGGAAAAAAAAATGCCATCTCAGCCAGGATGGCATCCCTGACCTCGGAGGCACTGTGCTGTCTGTCCCCCAAGCTGATCAGTTTCAGCACGGCCTGCTGACATCTCCCCATGCCAGTGTTACAGTGTTTTCCGCTAGTAGCTGGGGTGGAGGTTGCAGCTTCGTAGGGTTTCAGTCTACTCCTGCCATGAATTTTGGCCTGGGAGAGGAGATAGGCCACCCCAGTTTGCACCCGGGGAACAGACTCCACCACATTCACCCTGCCTGTCATTAAAGATAAGCACTGCAGCATCCCTGACCACAGGCGCTTGTCCATGTGTCGGTGGTCAAGTGGACCTTGCAGCAAAGCGCAGAGCTCTGGGCCCGACTGATGTTATGGGACACATGCAGGCGCAAGGCAGGGATAGCACACCAAGAGAAGTAGTAACGGCTAGGCCCAGCATAGGGAGGTGCCCCAGCTGCCATCTGCTGACGGAAGGCCTGGGTCTCCAGAAGCATAAACAAACACCAACATCTCCAGGGCCAGCAGTTTATCGATGAGGCTGTTACAGGCTTGGGCATGGGGGTGGGTTGTATTGTACTTCTGCCTGCAATGAAAAGCTTGGGAAATGTGGAGTGGCTGGGAAGAGGCGCATGATGGTGCAGGCCAAAAGGGCGCATGAGGGTGAACTCCCCAATGTGTCAGAGATAGGTGTGTAGGTGTCCTTGCATCATATACTTGCACCATATTTGGCTTTGGAAGTTAATTTTGTGCCAAAAAGTGGTTAAGACAGCGATCCCTCAGCTACTCCCGTTACACTGTCTATTGAAGTTACCATCTGTGGAAGTGGACCACCATTTCTAAGATCCCAAAGGAAGCAGGCAAGAGATGTGCAGTTCAGAAAAAAAGATGAGAAAATAAGTTTAGGCTGTAGAGCACAGAGGGATCGGAGAGGACAGAGCTGGTGTCGGCCAGGTATTCCCACAACATGCGCCTATACTTGTCCCTCCTGGTGACACTAGGCCCCTGAGTGGCAGTAATTTGTCCAGGGGGGCCATTAACGTGTTCCAGACCTAGGAATAAGTCTTCCAACAGGGTAGAGTTTTGCATGCCTTTGCTTCTACCCATTGTTTTTGCTGCTTAGCTTCCCTCCACATCTACTCTGCTTTCACCCCTAAACATCACCCCAGTTTATGCCTTTGCTTCTACCCAGGTTTTTTGTTGATTTAGCTTCCCTCTACATCTACACTGCTTTAGCCCCTAGACATCACCCCTGTCCATGTGGGGTCGGTGGCCTCGTCATCCACCAACTCCTCTTCCAATTGCGCACTGCCCCCTTACTGCAAACCGCACATGACCACAGCTTGCCTTGATGGCAACTGTGTCTCATGATCCCCACTTAGGTCCAGACAAGTCGGTGGCGGGTCCAAAACCCCAAAATTGGAAGGAAATGGCAGATGCTGCAGTATTTCTAACACCTGTTCCTGGTGCTCGGGCCTGGTCTGTGTTGTACCCTGCACCCTGCTTAACGCATCTGCCATATCCGAAGTTGTGCTGAGCGCCTGCTAATGTTTCGTGTCCAGTGCAATGGATGGGATGGGATTTCACATAAGTCTGCCACCCATGGCCACTCATGGTTGAGCAACTGAGGGAGTTGACTTTGACGAACCCGAGGGTTTTGGAGTTGGAACTACATCAAAGGTCTGTGCTGCTCACACACTCTGCTCAACACATGATATGTTTAGTGCCAGCAGTGTGGAGACGTCGCACAACAGCCGTTGTTCTAGCAGGTACAGGCGTTGTAGGAGTGCATAGAGGCTAGCAGTGGCAACTATACACCTTAAAAACTATCCGCACAAGCACCACACTTTCACCAGTAGCTCAGGAACATTGGGGTACCTTTTTCAAAAGATTAGCAGCAATGAGTTAAAAACGTGGCCCAGGCATGGAATATGTTGCAGGCTGCCAAGCTACAGAGCCAATCCCAGGTTACGGCCATTATCACACATGACAACATGCCTGGGCCCAGGTGCAGTGGCAAAAACCACATTGCCGTCTCATCGAGGATGGCATGACTCACTTTGTAGGCAGTGTGCTGTCTGGCCCCCAAGCTGATGAGCTTCAGCACGGCCCGCTGACGTCTCCCCACACCAGTGTTGCAGCGTTTCCAGCTCGTATCTGGGGTCAATTTAACAGCGGAGGAGGGTGGTGTTTCAGCCCTCCTCCCAGGAATGTTGTGTGGGGAGACAAGTCAGGCCACCACATTTTGCGACCCGGTCCACGCCTCAACTACATTCAACCACTGTGCCCAAATTGAAAGTTAGCGTCCCTGTCCGCATGCACTTGTCCATTCGTAACTGGTCACATGGAACTTTAGGGCTAAGCGCTGAATTTAGGGACCGCCTCATGTTTGGGGGAAAGTGCTGGTGTGGACGGCACAGTGCGGTGGCGCAGTAGACACTCTGCCCAAAAAGGGCAGAGTGTCCCCCAGCCGGGATTCCAACATCTCCTGGGCCAGATTTCTTGAGATGAGGCCGTTGAAGCCTTGGGCATGTGGGTGGGTTGCGCTGTACTTTAGCATGAAATGAAAGGCTTGGGAGATGGGGAGTTGCTGGGAAGAGGCGCATGATGGCGCGGGCAAAAGGAGAAATGGCAGGAAAAGGTGAGGATAAGGGTGAACTCCCCAAAGTGTCAGAGGCAGATGTGGAGGTGTCCTGGCTCCTGGTCTGGACTGCAGCGCCAGCCCTGTCAACAGTGGAAGAGGCAGTGGCCGCCAGGCCAAACGACGATTATCCTGCGCTTGCTCTCACCCACTGAGCCCAGGGCTTGCCTTCCAAATGATGGCACCCGCAAGAGGTGGTGAGATTCCTCTCCGCAGATCTCCAAACCATCTTGGACTTGCAAATTGCACTAAATTTGTCATGTAACTGACATGTATATGATGAGTCTATCCATTGTCTGTTCATTTTGGTGAAAGTCAGCCTGTCAGCTGACAGACAGCTGTGCTTGTCAGTGATGATGTCACCGGCTGCTTGTACCCCCAGTTTTTGCTGCTTAGCTTGCCTCCACATCCACACTGCTTTAGCCCCTACACATCACCCCTATCCATGCCTGTGCCTCTAGCCATAAGTCTGCCACCCATGGAAACTCATGGTGCAGAAAGTGAGGGAGCTGACTCTGAGGAACCCTTGGGTTTTGTAGCTGGTACTCCATCAAAGGTCTCTGCTGCTCACACACCCTGCTGAACATACGGTATCTAGGGTTAGAGCGTGTGGTGACCTCGCACAACAGTAGGTGCTTCAGGCAGATGTAGGCCTTGCTGGAGTGTATTGCGGCTAGCTCCAGGTACTGTAGACTTGGGAAAGTGGGTGTCCAAGTGCCGCACTTTCACCCTTAGCTCAGCTAATTTGGGGTATGTTTTTAAAAATCATTGCACCACTACATTGAACATGTGGGCCAGGCATGGAATGTGTTGGAGGCTGGCAAGCTTCAGAGCCCTCCAACAAGCTAAAAAACCTGGCCCCAGGGGCAGCGGGGATAAACAAATTGCCATCTCATCCAGGATGGCATCCCTGACCTCAGAGGCAATGTGCTGTCCGTCTCCCAAGCTGATGAGCTTCAGCCCAGCCTGCTGACGTCTCCCCACACCAGTGTTGCAGCGTTTTCAGCTCGTAGCTGGGGTCAATCTAACAGCGGAGGAGGAGGAGGGTGGTGTTTCAGCCCTCCTCCCAGGAATGTTTTGTGGGGAAACAAGTCAGGAAAATTCTTGAAACGGGAGAGTTTTGCATCTTTGCCCTTGCTGCCTATGGACATCCCTTTGCCTCTAGCCACCATTTTCCCTGCTTTGCTTGCCTCCACATCCACACTGCTTTTGCCCCTAGACATCACCCCAGTCCATGCCTTAGCTTGTACCCCCAGTTTTTCCTGCTTAGCTTGCCTCCACATCCACGCTGCTTTTGCCCCTAGACATCACCCCAGTCCATGCCTTAGCTTGTACCCCCAGTTTTTCCTGCTTAGCTTGCCTCCACATCCACACTGCTTTTGCCCCTAGACATCACCCCAGTCCATGCCTTAGCTTGTACCCCCAGTTTTTCCTGCTTAGCTTGCCTCCACATCCACA
This sequence comes from Leptodactylus fuscus, assembly GCF_031893055.1. Taxonomy (NCBI): domain Eukaryota; kingdom Metazoa; phylum Chordata; class Amphibia; order Anura; family Leptodactylidae; genus Leptodactylus; species Leptodactylus fuscus. Next base: position 5,309,715 of record NC_134269.1, read on the forward strand.
CTGCTTTTGCCCCTAGACATCACCCCAGTCCATGCCTTAGCTTGTACCCCCAGTTTTTCCTGCTTAGCTTGCCTCCACATCCACACTGCTTTTGCCCCTAGACATCACCCCAGTCCATGCCTTAGCTTGTACCCCCAGTTTTTCCTGCTTAGCTTGCCTCCACATCCACACTGCTTTTGCCCCTAGACATCATCCCTATCCATGCCTCTTCCCCTAGCCATAACTCTGCCACCCCTGGAAACTCATGGTGCAGAAACTTTGGTTGCTGACTTTGAGGAACCCTTGGGTTTTGTAGATGGAACTCCATCAAAGGTCTGTGCAGCTCACACACCCTGCTCAAGATATGGTATTGTAGGGTTTCAGCGTGTGTGAATGACGGACAACAGCCTGTGTTTGGACAGATGTAGGCCTTGCTAGAGTGTTTTTAGGCTAGCAGCGACTCCTGTGCACCTGCAAAAGTGGGCGCACAAGCGCCGCATTTTCAACAGTAGCTTCGGTACATTTGGGTATGTTTTTAAAAAACTTTGCACCACTAGGTTAGACGTGGGCCAAACATGGAACGTGTTGGAGGCTGGCAAGCTCCAGAGCCGCTACCAGGTTCCAGCCATTATCACAGGCGTAAAAATGCCAGGCCCCAGGTGTAGCAGGGAAAAAAAAATGCCATCTCAGCCAGGATGGCATCCCTGACCTCGGAGGCACTGTGCTGTCTGTCCCCCAAGCTGATGAGCTTCAGCACCGCCTGCTGACGTCTCCCCACACCAGTGTTTTAGTGTTTTCCGCTAGTAGCTGTGGTGGAGGTTGCAGCGTCGTAGGGTTTCAGTCTACTCCTGCCATGAATTTTGGCCTGGGAGAGGAGATAGGCCACCCCAGTTTGCACCCGGGGAACAGACTCCACCACATTCACCCTGCCTGTCATTAAAGATAAGCACTGCAGCATCCCTGACCACAGGCGCTTGTCCAAGTGTCGGTGGTCAAGTGGACCTTGCAGCAAAGCGCGGAACTAAGGGCCCACCTGATGTTGAGTGACACGTGCTGGTGCAAGGCGGGGACGCCACACCGGGAGAAGTTGAGACGGCTAGGGACGGCATAGTGAGGTGCCACAGTTGCCATCAGGTCCGGGAAGGCGGGAGTTTCAACAAGCCGGAACGCCAACCTCTCCTGGGCCAGCAGTTTAGCGATGTTGGCGTTCTAGGCTTGCGTGGGTGGGTGGTTAGCGGTGTATTTCTGCCGGCGCTCCAATGTCTGAGAGATGGTGGGTTGTTGTAAAGAAGCGCCTGATGGTGCCTTTGATGGTGCAGGAGAAGGAGATAAGACAGAAACAGGGGAGGATGAGGGAGAAGTCAACAAAGTGGCGGAGGCAGATGAAGTGATGTCCTGGCTCGTCCTCTGGAGTGCATCGCCAGCACTGTGAGCAGAGGCAGTGGCATGAACGGCGGGCGACGTTTGTCCTGCCGTTGCTGCCTGCCACTGATTCCATTGCTTGGATTCCAAATGACGGTGCATTGAAGTGGTGGACAGGTTGCTCTTCTCAGGGCCCCTACTCGATTTCGAGAGGCAAATTGTGTAGACGACACTATATCTGTCCTCGGCGCATTCCTTGAAAAAACTCTACACCTTCAAGAAACGTGCCCTCGATGGGGGAGTTTTTCTGGGCTGGGTACAAAAGGGAACATCTTCGGACATTCCGGGTCTGGCCTGGCTTCGGCAAAGCAGCTGACCTCTGCCTCTGGACATGTCTCTGCCTCTAGCTACCCTTTTTGGTGCTGCACCTGCCTCAACATCCACACTACTTTCCCAGCTTGACATCTGCCTTGTCCAGGTGGGGTCGGTGTCCTCGTCGTCCACCACCTCCTCTTCCAACTCCTGTCTCGCCTCCTCCTCCTGCACAATGCGCATGTCAACTGGCTGCCCTGACAGCAACTGCATCTCATCGTCGTCGATGAGGGTGGGTTGCTGGTCATCCGCCACCAAATCGACCGGAGATGGAATGGAGGAGACTCTAGTGTTTGAGCATCTGGACACAGATACTCGTCTGTTAGGTCCGTGGAATCGCGAAATGGAGGGGCAGGTTGCGGTACAGTCAAAGGAAGGGAGAACAGCTCTGGGGATCAGGGACAGTTGGGGTTATTGTTCTGGGAAGATTGGGAATTTTGGATGGAAGGAGGACAAGACTGTTGGGTAAGAGGAGGTAGAGGCTGACTGGCTGGTGGACAATGTGCTTTAAGCGTTATCCGACAGCCATTGCAAGACCTGTTCCTGGTTCTCGGGCCTACTAATCTTTGTACCATTCAGCCTAGTTAATGTGGAACTTTTGTGCAAAGCGCAGAACTTAGGGCCCGCCTGATGTTAAGGGACACACGCTGGTACAAGGCTCAACTCACCCTAAGTGCCAAAAACACTGCTGGTGCAAGGCTCTACTCATGCCAAGGGCCTCAATCTCTGCTGGTAGCTCAGCTTAAGGTCCTGTAACTTTGTTTGGAAGGGCTCATGTTAAGGGCTAGAAAAGTGAATTTTGGAAGGTCTTACCACATCACACACACACACACACACACACACACACACACTCAAAATGACAGTTAAGGGTGAGGGCTTTTGGAATTCCCATTGCCTATTCCATTTGTGGTTGTCATGGGGAACGTGATTTAAAGGGGTGGTTGTTACTGTTTGTTGAGCTTAAATTGGGGTTTGTGTCCATCCATTTGGGGAGTAAAGAAGGTTTCCAGGTATTTTCCCACTTTGATAGAGGTTTTTTTGAATGTGGAAAGTGTGTAGTTGTTAGGCTGTGATGTTGGGGTAATAGAGGGTCTTTGGTGTGTTAGATGCCCCCAGACATGCTTCCCCTGCTGTCCCAGTGTCATTCCAGAGGTGTTGGCATCATTTCCTGGGGTGTCATAGTGGACTTGGTGACCCTCCAGACACGGATTTGGGTTTCTCCCTTAACGAGTATCTGTTCCCCATAGACTATAATGGGGTTCGAAACCCATTCGAACACACGAACATTGAGCGGCTGTTCGAATCGAATTTCGAACCTCGAACATTTTAGTGTTCGCTCATCTCTAATGAGGAGAAGTCCAATGATCAGGTATAACCCACATGATTATGTGATAATGTTTGTAAAATAATCCTAATTATGCTATTGTGAATAATACTATGGATCATAATCATAATATATGTATACACACAGGAGGAGAGTCTGATGTGTGGTGACAGATTTTTGTCATAGTCCACTCTCTGGATGCAGAGAGAATAGGAACATATTATATACAATATGTGAATATATGGCATGTATTTGAATATATGTACAATATATGAATATGATCAGATAGTATTAGGAATCCATAAAGTTATTAAACTTTCCATCGGTTAAAATCATTATTGTATTAATTTGGTTTTTGCTAAAGTTTATCTATTTTTCTCTTCAGATATAGATAAATGGAAAAATGCAGCAGATCAATCAGTGATGTCCATTCATTCATCATTCTTTCTTCTAGCTAAAAGAATGCATGGAGTGTGTAACTATTAATGAGTAAAGAGTAGAGATGAGCGAACACTAAAATGTTCGAGGTTCGAAATTCGATTCGAACAGCCGCTCACTGTTCGAGTGTTCGAATGGGTTTCGAACCCCATTATAGTCTATGGGGAACATAAACTCGTTAAGGGGGAAACCCAAATTCGTGTCTGGAGGGTCACCAAGTCCACTATGACACCCCAGGAAATGATACCAACACCCTGGAATGACACTGGGACAGCAGGGGAAGCATGTCTGGGGGCATAAAAGTCACTTTATTTCATGGAAATCCCTGTCAGTTTGCGATTTTCGCAAGCTAACTTTTCCCCATAGAAATGCATTGGCCAGTGCTGATTGGCCAGAGTACGGAACTCGACCAATCAGCGCTGGCTCTGCTGGAGGAGGCGGAGTCTAAGATCGCTCCACACCAGTCTCCATTCAGGTCCGACCTTAGACTCCGCCTCCTCCAGCAGAGCCAGCGCTGATTGGCCGAATTCCGTACTCTGGCCAATCAGCACTGGCTAATGCATTGTATTGGCGTGATGAAGCAGTGCTGAATGTGTGTGCTTAGCACACACATTTAGCTCTACTTCATCGGGCTAATAGAATGCATTGGCCAGCGCTGATTGGCCGAATTCCGTACTCTGGCCAATCAGCACTGGCTAATGCATTGTATTGGCGTGATGAAGCAGTGCTGAATGAGTGTGCTTAGCACACACATTCAGCTCTACTTCCTCAGGCTAATAGAATACATTGGCCAATCAGCGCTGGCCAATGCATTCTATTAGCTTGATGAAGCAGAGTGTGCACAAGGGTTCAAGCGCACCCTCGGCTCTGATGTAGCAGAGCTGAGGGTGCACAAGGGTTCAAGTGCACCCTCGGCTCTCCTACATCAGAGCCGAGGGTGCGCTTGAACCCTTGTGCAGCCTCGGCTCTGCTACATCAGAGCCGAGGGTGCGCTTGAACCCTTGTGCACACTCTGCTTCATCAAGCTAATAGAATGCATTGGCCAGCGCTGATTGGCCAGAGTACGGAATTCGGCCAATCAGCGCTGGCCAATGCATCCCTATGGGAAAAAGTTTATCTCACAAAAATCACAATTACACACCCGATAGAGCCCCAAAAAGTTATTTTTAATAACATTCCCCCCTAAATAAAGGTTATCCCTAGCTATCCCTGCCTGTACAGCTATCCCTGTCTCATAGTCACAAAGTTCACATTCTCATATGACCCGGATTTGAAATCCACTATTCGTCTAAAATGGAGGTCACCTGATTTCGGCAGCCAATGACTTTTTCCAATTTTTTTCAATGCCCCCGGTGTCGTAGTTCCTGTCCCACCTCCCCTGCGCTGTTATTGGTGCAAAAAAGGCGCCAGGGAAGGTGGGAGGGGAATCGAATTTTGGCGCACTTTACCACGCGGTGTTCAATTCGATTCGAACATGGCGAACACCCTGATATCCGATCGAACATGTGTTCGATAGAACACTGTTCGCTCATCTCTAGTAAAGAGATTAACATGGTGTGACTAATAACAATGCATGATAAAGTGATAGAAGTTCTAACTTACCTTAAGCATGTTTTTCAATAGTTTCATGTAAAGTCCATGTTTTTAGGATTTTCAAGTTATAATCCATTATGTATGAAGGCATGCAACTAGGCATGGAGCTCTTACTTATTGTGAATCAATGTCCGTTCATGTGGTCAGTTGATTGACAGCAACACATTGTGACCTGTGACCCTAATGGGCTGGTCAGTATAAGTGTTAAGTGTTATGTGTCGACTGGTGTATACAACAGATCTGTGACATCACAAATAGGCCTAAGAAAATCAGGATGCATCCAACAAGGAAAAAAGGAAAATATATCCAACTAAGAGACGTCTATTTTCTTTCTACTGTCTATTTTCTTTTTCTACTATTTTCTATTTCTTTCTATTTTCTATTTATTTTATCTTATGTGATCCTCTATATTAAATTGGGAAATCAGCAAATATATTTGAAATCCATTGAAAGGAACCTCATATGTTTATACCTACAGGAAAACCAAGTGTTTAAGTCACATGAGCTGAGAGAAAAGGTGACAGATGCACTAGGGTGAAGGTTATTTTAGTTTGTGAATATTTTGTAGCAAAAGAAGAAGCTTTTGACTAAGATACAGATAGCTCTTCAATATATTTGTTCAAACCTGACAAACAATAAAGGTTTATTGGGGTAATTGGATCATGGGATAATAAATATATTAGTTATGGTGGAAAATCTAGTTAGCTATAGCCAGTATTGTATTGTTTTATTGTATTATTGTTTATGTATTCTTACATGTACGCACACACTTACATACACTTACACACATCAACATCTACAAACATTGGGAAAACAACATAAATGTCTTATATGCAAGTGAGATAAGCCTATCATCTTCATGAAAGGAAAAGTATAATATCATCAAAGGATATGGGATATCAAGAGAGATAGTCTCTGGTTTATTCTTTAAACTTCTGATTATAGGATGTGACATATTATGTTTTATATACTTATTTCATATATATGGTATTCACATACAGCCAGTACACAAGAATATATACAGTTAAGCTTAAGACAGAGTCGAGTGTGTTAAGTCTTGTCTCTATTCTTGGTATTGGAGGTATCTGAAAGGTGAAAAAGGTCACAGGAGTCTGTGAAGAGAGGATGTGTTAAGAGGAAATTTTAGTCACATACGTTTCATGAATAAAGGGTTAATATTGTGTCTCAGATAAAGAGCACAATGATATTTAATAAAGTAATGTTCAAAATAAAATTATTTCTTATTAAAAAAGGTAAATAAAGTGACTAAACTTTAGAAAATGTATGATAAGTATGATAACACATTCATATAGGAATATATGTTTAGTATAATTGGTGAAAAGTTCTAACTAAAGAATAAATATTGTGATTGTCTATAGAATGGTAATTAATAATGAAATCACATATTTCAAAGTCATGTTGCAATTTGTCATCACAAGTAAAGTACACATATATATTCATACATATAGATTAGAGATGAGCGAACAGTGTTCTATCGAACACATGTTCGATCGGATATCAGGGTGTTCGCCATGTTCGAATCGAATCGAACACCACGTGGTAAAGTGCGCCAAAATTCGATTCCCCTCCCACCTTCCCTGGCGCCTTTTTTGCACCAATAACAGCGCAGGGGAGGTGGGACAGGAACTACGACACTGGGGGCATTGAAAAAAATTGGAAAAAGTCATTGGCTGCCGAAATCAGGTGACCTCCATTTTAGACGAATAGTGGATTTCAAATCCGGGTCATATGAGAATGTGAACTTTGTGACTATGAGACAGGGATAGCTGTACAGGCAGGGATAGCTAGGGATAACCTTTATTTAGGGGGGAATGTTATTAAAAATAACTTTTTGGGGCTCTATCGGGTGTGTAATTGTGATTTTTGTGAGATAAACTTTTTCCCATAGGGATGCATTGGCCAGCGCTGATTGGCCGAATTCCGTACTCTGGCCAATCAGCGCTGGCCAATGCATTCTATTAGCTTGATGAAGCAGAGTGTGCACAAGGGTTCAAGCGCACCCTCGGCTCTGATGTAGCAGAGCCGAGGCTGCACAAGGGTTCAAGCGCACCCTCGGCTCTGATGTAGGAGAGCCGAGGGTGCACTTGAACCCTTGTGCACCCTCAGCTCTGCTACATCAGAGCCGAGGGTGCGCTTGAACCCTTGTGCACACTCTGCTTCATCAAGCTAATAGAATGCATTGGCCAGCGCTGATTGGCCAATGTATTCTATTAGCCTGATGAAGTAGAGCTGAATGTGTGTGCTAAGCACACACATTCAGCTCTACTTCATCGGGCTAATAGAATGCATTGGCCAGCGCTGATTGGCCAGAGTACGGAACTCGACCAATCAGCGCTGGCTCTGCTGGAGGAGGCGGAGTCTAAGATCGCTCCACACCAGTCTCCATTCAGGTCCGACCTTAGACTCCGCCTCCTCCGGCAGAGCCAGCGCTGATTGGCCGAAGGCTGGCCAATGCATTCCTATGCGAATGCAGACTTAGCAGTGCTGAGTCAGTTTTGCTCAACTACACATCTGATGCACACTCGGCACTGCTACATCAGATGTAGCAATCTGATGTAGCAGAGCCGAGGGTGCACTAGAACCCCTGTGCAAACTCAGTTCACGCTAATAGAATGCATTGGCCAGCGCTGATTGGCCAATGCATTCTATTAGCCCGATGAAGTAGAGCTGAATGTGTGTGCTAAGCACACACATTCAGCACTGCTTCATCAAGCCAATACAATGCATTAGCCAGTGCTGATTGGCCAGAGTACGGAATTCGGCCAATCAGCGCTGGCTCTGCTGGAGGAGGCGGAGTCTAAGGTCGGACCTGAATGGAGACTGGTGTGGAGCGATCTTAGACTCCGCCTCCTCCAGCAGAGCCAGCGCTGATTGGTCGAGTTCCGTACTCTGGCCAATCAGCACTGGCCAATGCATTCTATTAGCCCGATGAAGTAGAGCTGAATGTGTGTGCTTAGCACACACATTCAGCTCTACTTCATCAGGCTAATAGAATACATTGGCCAATCAGCGCTGGCCAATGCATTCTATTAGCTTGATGAAGCAGAGTGTGCACAAGGGTTCAAGCGCACCCTCGGCTCTGATGTAGCAGAGCTGAGGGTGCACAAGGGTTCAAGTGCACCCTCGGCTCTCCTACATCAGAGCCGAGGGTGCGCTTGAACCCTTGTGCAGCCTCGGCTCTGCTACATCAGAGCCGAGGGTGCGCTTGAACCCTTGTGCAGCCTCGGCTCTGCTACATCAGAGCCGAGGGTGCGCTTGAACCCTTGTGCACACTCTGCTTCATCAAGCTAATAGAATGCATTGGCCAGCACTGATTGGCCAGAGTACGGAATTCGGCCAATCAGCGCTGGCCAATGCATTCTATTAGCCCGATGAAGTAGAGCTGAATGTGTGTGCTAAGCACACACATTCAGCACTGCTTCATCACGCCAATACAATGCATTAGCCAGTGCTGATTGGCCAGAGTACGGAATTCGGCCAATCAGCGCTGGCTCTGCTGGAGGAGGCGGAGTCTAAGATCGCTCCACACCAGTCTCCATTCAGGTCCGACCTTAGACTCCGCCTCCTCCAGCAGAGCCAGCGCTGATTGGCCGAATTCCGTACTCTGGCCAATCAGCACTGGCTAATGCATTGTATTGGCGTGATGAAGCAGTGCTGAATGTGTGTGCTTAGCACACACATTCAGCTCTACTTCATCGGGCTAATAGAATGCATTGGCCAATCAGCGCTGGCCAATGCATTCTATTAGCGTGAACTGAGTTTGCACAGGGGTTCTAGTGCACCCTCGGCTCTGCTACATCAGATTGCTACATCTGATGTAGCAGTGCCGAGTGTGCATCAGATGTGTAGTTGAGCAAAACTGACTCAGCACTGCTAAGTCTGCATTCGCATAGGAATGCATTGGCCAGCCTTCGGCCAATCAGCGCTGGCTCTGCCGGAGGAGGCGGAGTCTAAGGTCGGACCTGAATGGAGACTGGTGTGGAGCTATCTTAGACTCCGCCTCCTCCAGCAGAGCCAGCGCTGATTGGTCGAGTTCCGTACTCTGGCCAATCAGCACTGGCCAATGCATTTCTATGGGGAAAAGTTAGCTTGCGAAAATCGCAAACTGACAGGGATTTCCATGAAATAAAGTGACTTTTATGCCCCCAGACATGCTTCCCCTGCTGTCCCAGTGTCATTCCAGGGTGTTGGTATCATTTCCTGGGGTGTCATAGTGGACTTGGTGACCCTCCAGACACGAATTTGGGTTTCCCCCTTAACGAGTTTATGTTCCCCATAGACTATAATGGGGTTCGAAACCCATTCGAACACTCGAACAGTGAGCGGCTGTTCGAATCGAATTTCGAACCTCGAACATTTTAGTGTTCGCTCATCTCTAATATAGATATAAAGATATATATGTTGATATACAGTGGCGTAACTAGGAATGGCGGGGCCCCGTGGCGAACTTTTGACATGGAGCCCCCCCTCCCCAAACCGATGCTGAAGACCTCGACTGACCCCCTCCTCCACACTCTATTATGTCCCTTAGTAAGCCCTGCACACAGTATTATGTCCATTAGTGTCCCCTGCACACACAGTATTATCCCCTATAGTGTCCAATGCACACACAGTATTAACCCCTATATTGTCCAATGCACACACAGTATTAACCCCTATATTGTCCAATGCACACACAGTATTAACCCCTATATTGTCCAATGCACACAGTATTATTAACCCCTATAGTGTCCAATGCACACACAGTATTAACCCCTATAGTGTCCAATGCACACAGTATTATCCCCCATAGTGTCCCCTACACACACAGTATTAACCCCTATAGTGTCCCCATATGTCCCACTGTGGACACCTATAAACATTTATTATACTCTGGGGTCTGAAAAGACCCCAGAGTATAATAATCGGAGACCCGGGGGATTAAAACCATTAAAAGAACAGAGACAGTTGCTTACCTGTTCCTGCCGGCTGCCGCTCTTGTCCAGCTTTAATGACGTCAGACGTCACATGACCCGGGAAGCTGGCCTGGGTCATGTGACGTCAGAGACGTCAGACACGAATGACGGAGGCCTGGCAGGATCGTGGAGAGGTAAGTAACACTGTTTTTTATGTTCCCTTACCTCTCCGGTCCACCGGTCATTATACTCGGGGGTCTGCAAAGACCCTCGAGTATAATGATAGCCTCTGTGGGCCCCGCAGTGTCACTTGCCGATCCCGGCCCAGCCAGGATCGGCAAATGAATAGGGCCCGTAACGGACTTAAAAAAAAAAAAAAAAAAAACCTGCAGCGGTAGCGGCTGTCACCGGGCCCCCTAATGGCCCGGGCCCTGTGGCAGCTGCTACTGCTGCTACCACGGTAGTTACGCCCCTGTTGATATATGATGTTTATATAGATTATTGTATCCAAAGTACTATTATCTGATAGTTTGAATATGATATATAAATGAGTGGTATGGTACACTGTGATATTATAGTTTAGTTAATTGCCTAGTTTGGCTTAGCTATTAGAGAGAGAAAACTTATCTTCAATCAAGTCCAAGATTATGATAAAGTTTGATATCAAATATTAATAAAAAGACTTTAACAGTTACAAGAAGAAGATGTGCGGGAAAAGACAAAATCTGAAGGTATGATGCTATATGCTTAAGCTTATGCCAAGGACTGTGTTTAAAAACTATTACTGGAGGTTGGAACCTTTGATCAGCTGATGATTGGACAGATATAAAGACGTCCTCATCAATGTTTGGTGGAATCCTTTCTATTTCAAGACTTCAAGTTGTTTGGTGAGCAAAAGGGTTATGAATAGAGATGAGCGAACAGTGTTCTATCGAACTCATGTTCGATCGGATATTAGGCTGTTCGGCATGTTCGAATCGAATCGAACACCGCGTGGTAAAGTGCGCCATTACTCGATTCCCCTCCCACCTTCCCTGGCGCCTTTTTTGCTCCAATAACAGCGCAGGGTAGGTGGGACAGGAACTACGACACCGGTGACGTTGAAAAAAGTAGGCAAAACCCATTGGCTGCCGAAAACATGTGACCTCTAATTTAAAAGAACAGCGCCGCCCAGCTTCGCGTCATTCTGAGCTTGCAATTCACCGAGGACGGAGGTTTCCGTCCAGCTAGCTAGGGCTTAGATTCTGGGTAGGCAGGGACAGGCTAGGATAGGAAGGAGAAGACAACCAACAGCTCTTGTAAGAGCTAAATTCCAGGGAGAAGCTTGTCAGTGTAACGTGGCACTGACGGGCTCAATCGCCGCAACCCAGCTTTCCCAGGATCCTGAATGGAATACACTGTCAGTGTATTCCCGTATACCCGATATATACCCCGATACCCGTTCCAACGGTGTGCCCCCCCACCTTCACCCCAGAAATACCCTGCAAGTCCCCTAGCAATAGAATTGGGGCTATATACACCCACAATTTTTACTACTGGTATACAGTGCCATTGTCTGACTGGGAATTCAAAGAATATATTGGGAATACAAATACCCTCATTTCTTGCTACTGCCATATAGTGCCAGTTTCTGACTGGTAATTCAAAGAATATATTGGGGTTACGTGCACCCACAATTTTTACTACTGGTATACAGTGCCATTGTCTGACTGGGAATTCAAAGAGTATATTGGGAATACAAATACCCTCATTTCTTGCTACTGCCATATAGTGCCAGTTTCTGACTGGGAATTCAAAGAATATATTGGGGATACGTGCACCCACAATTTTTACTACTGGTATACAGTGCCATTGTCTGACTGGGAATTCAAAGAATATATTGGGGTTATAAATACCCTCATTTCTTGCTACTGCCATATAGTGCCAGTTTCTGACTGGTAATTCAAAGAATATATTGGGGTTACGTGCACCCACAATTTTTACTACTGGTATACAGTGCCATTGTCTGACTGGGAATTCAAAGAGTATATTGGGAATACAAATACCCTCATTTCTTGCTACTGCCATATAGTGCCAGTTTCTGACTGGTAATTCAAAGAATATATTGGGGTTACGTGCACCCACAATTTTTACTACTGGTATACAGTGCCATTGTCTGACTGGGAATTCAAAGAATATATTGGGGTTATAAATACCCTCATTTCTTGCTACTGCCATATAGTGCCAGTTTCTGACTGGTAATTCAAAGAATATATTGGGGTTACGTGCACCCACAATTTTTACTACTGGTATACAGTGCCATTGTCTGACTGGGAATTCAAAGAGTATATTGGGAATACAAATACCCTCATTTCTTGCTACTGCCATATAGTGCCAGTGTCTGACTGGGAATTCAAAGAATATATTGGGGTTACGTGCACCCACAATTTTTACTACTGGTATACAGTGCCATTGTCTGACTGGGAATTCAAAGAATATATTGGGGTTATAAATACCCTCATTTCTTGCTACTGCCATATAGTGCCAGTTTCTGACTGGTAATTCAAAGAATATATTGGGGTTACGTGCACCCACAATTTTTACTACTGGTATACAGTGCCATTGTCTGACTGGGAATTCAAAGAGTATATTGGGAATACAAATACCCTCATTTCTTGCTACTGCCATATAGTGCCAGTTTCTGACTGGGAATTCAAAGAATATATTGGGGTTACGTGCACCCACAATTTTTACTACTGGTATACAGTGCCATTGTCTGACTGGGAATTCAAAGAATATATTGGGGTTATAAATACCCTCATTTCTTGCTACTGCCATATAGTGCCAGTTTCTGACTGGTAATTCAAAGAATATATTGGGGTTACGTGCACCCACAATTTTTACTACTGGTATACAGTGCCATTGTCTGACTGGGAATTCAAAGAGTATATTGGGAATACAAATACCCTCATTTCTTGCTACTGCCATATAGTGCCAGTGTCTGACTGGGAATTCAAAGAATATATTGGGGTTACGTGCACCCACAATTTTTACTACTGGTATACAGTGCCATTGTCTGACTGGGAATTCAAAGAGTATATTGGGAATACAAATACCCTCATTTCTTGCTACTGCCATATAGTGCCAGTGTCTGACTGGGAATTCAAAGAATATATTGGGGTTACGTGCACCCACAATTTTTACTACTGGTATACAGTGCCAATTTCTAACTAGGAATTCAAAATGCGCAAGGCTCCCGGAAAGGGACGTGGACGAGGCCGTGGGCGAGGTCGGGGGAATGGTTCTGGGGAGCAAGGTAGCAGTGAAGCCACAGGGCGTCCCGTGCCTACTCCTGTGGGGCAGCAAGCATTGCGCCACTCCACAGTGCCAGGGTTGCTTGCCACATTAACTAAACTGCAGGGTACAAACCTTAGTAGGCCCGAGAACCAGGAACAGGTCTTGCAATGGCTGTCAGAGAACGCTTACAGCACATTGTCCAGCAGCCAGTCAGACTCTGCCTCCTCTCCTCCTATTACCCAACAGTCTTGTCTTCCTTCCTCCCAAAATTCCGAAGCTTTACAGAACAATAACCCAAACTGTCCCTGCTCCCCAGAGCTGTTCTCCGCTCCTTTCATTGTCCCTCAACCTGCCTCTCCACGTCACGATTCCACGAACCTAACAGAGGAGCATCTGTGTCCAGATGCTCAAACACTAGAGTCTCCTCCATCTCCGTTCGATTTGGTGGTGGATGACCAGCAACCCACCCTCATCGACGATGATGTGACGCAGTTGCCGTCAGGGCATCCAGTTGACTGGCGCATTGTGCGGGAGGAGGAGATGAGACAGGAGTTGGAAGAGGAAGTGGTGGATGATGAGGACACTGACCCGACCTGGACAGGGGGGATGTCAAGCGGGGAAAGTAGTGTGGATGTTGAGGCAGGTGCAGCACCAAAAAGGGTAGCTAGAGGCAGAGGCAGAGGTCAGCAGCTTAGGCGAAGCCAGGCCACACCCGGAATCTCCCAAGATGTTCCAGTTCGTACCCAGCCCCGAAAAACTCCCACCTCGAGGGCACGTTTCTCGAAGGTGTGGAGTTTTTTCAAGGAATGCGCCGAGGACAGATATAGTGTTGTCTGCACAATTTGCCTCTCGAAATTGATTAGGGGCTCTGAGAAGAGCAACCTGTCCACCACTTCAATGCGCCGTCATTTGGAATCCAAGCACTGGAATCAGTGGCAGGCAGCAACGGCAGGACAAAGGCCGCCTGCCGTTCACGCCACTGCCACTGCCTCTGCCTCTGCCTCTGCCACTGCCACTGCTGACTGTGCTGGCGATGCACTCCAGAGGACGAGCCAGGACACCACTTCATCTGCCTCCGCCACTTTGTTGACTTCTACCTCATCCTCCCCTGGTCCTGTCTTATCTCCTTCTCCTGCACCATCAAAGGCACCATCAGGCGTTTCTTTACAACAACCCACCATCTCTCAGACATTGGAGCGGCGGCAGAAATACACTGCTAACCACCCACACGCGCAAGCCTTGAACGCCAACATCGCTAAACTGCTGGCCCAGGAGATGTTGGCGTTCCGGCTTGTTGAAACTCCCGCCTTCCTGGACCTGATGACAACTGCGGCACCTCGCTATGCCGTCCCTAGCCGTCACTACTTCTCCCGGTGTGCCGTCCCCGCCTTGCACCAGCACGTGTCACTCAACATCAGGCGGGCCCTTAGTTCCGCGCTTTGCACAAAGGTCCACTTGACCACCGACGCGTGGACAAGTGCATGCGGACAGGGACGCTACATTTCACTGACGGCACACTGGGTAAATGTAGTTGAGGCTGGGACTGCTTCCCAAACTGGCCCGGTGTACCTCGTCTCCCCGCCTAACATTCCTGGCAGGGACACGAGAAGAACACCCCCCTCCTCCTCCTCCTCTACCGCCTCCTCCTCCGCCTCCTCCTCCGCCACCGCCTCCTCCTCCGCTGTTAGATTGACCCCAGCTACGAGTTGGAAACGTTGCAGCACTGGCGTTGGTAGACGTCAGCAGGCTGTGCTGAAGCTGATCAGCTTGGGGGACAGACAGCACACTGCCTCCGAGGTGAGGGATGCCCTCCTCGATGAGACGGCAATATGGTTTGAGCCGCTGCACCTGGGCCCAGGCATGGTCGTTTGTGATAACGGCCGGAACCTGGTAGCAGCTCTGGAGCTTGCCGGACTCCAACATGTTCCATGCCTGGCCCACGTCTTCAACCTAGTGGTGCAACGTTTCCTAAAGAGCTACCCCAATGTTCCAGAGCTACTGGTGAAAGTGCGGCGCATGTGCGCCCACTTTCGCAAGTCGACAGTAGCCGCTGCTAGCTTAAAATCTCTCCAGCAACGCCTGCATGTGCCACAACACCGGCTTTTGTGCGACGTCCCCACACGCTGGAACTCAACGTTTCAGATGTTGAATAGAGTGGTTGAGCAGCAGAGACCTTTGATGGAATACCAGCTACAAAACCCTAGGGTGCCACAAAGTCAGCTGCCTCAGTTTCACATCCATGAGTGGCCATGGATGAGAGACCTTTGTGACATCCTACGGGTCTTTGAGGAGTCCACAAGGAGGGTGAGCTCTGAGGATGCGATGGTGAGCCTTACAATCCCGCTCTTGTGTGTTCTGAGAGAATCCCTGATTGACATCAGGGATAACTCAGATCACACAGAGGAGTTAGGGATAGCATCCGATCCGTCACAGCTGGAGAGTAGGTCCACACATCTGTCCGCTTCACTGCGTTTAATGGAGGAGGAGGAGGAGGAGGAGGAGGAGGAGGAAGAAGAGTTGTCCGATGATGTGATGGTGATACAGGAGGCTTCCGGGCAACTTCGAATCGTCCCATTGTTGCAGCGCGGATGGGTAGACATGGAGGATGAGGAGGAAATGGAGATTGAACTTTCCGGTGGGGCCAGAGGAGTCATGCCAACTAACACTGTGGCAGACATGGCTGAGTTCATGTTGGGGTGCTTTACAACCGACAAGCGTATTGTCAAAATCATGGAGGACAACCAGTACTGGATCTTTGCTATCCTTGACCCCCGGTATAAAAACAACATCTCGTCTTTTATTCCGGTAGAGGGGAGGGCCAATCGCATCAATGCTTGCCACAGGCAATTGGTGCAGAATATGATGGAGATGTTTCCAGCATGTGACAGTGGCGGCAGGGAGGGCAGTTCCTCCAGTAGGCAACCAAGTTCTCACCGGTCCACACAAACGAGGGGCACACTGTCTAAGGTCTGGGACACCTTGATGGCACCCCCTCGCCAAAGTGCCGCCACGGAGGGTCCTAGTGTCACCAGGCGTGAGAAGTATAGGCGCATGTTGCGGGAATACCTTTCCGACCACAGCCCTGTCCTCTCCGACCCCTCTGCGCCCTACACGTATTGGGTGTCGAAGTTGGACCTGTGGCTTGAACTTGCCCTATATGCCTTGGAGGTGCTGTCCTGTCCTGCCGCCAGCGTCCTATCTGAGAGGGTGTTCAGTGCAGCCGGTGGCATCATCACTGACAAGCGCACCCGTCTGTCAGCTGAGAGTGCCGACCGGCTCACTTTGATAAAAATGAACCACCACTGGATAGAGCCTTCATTTTTGTGCCCACCTGTGTAAAGCACCCCAACATGAAACTCCATGTCTGTACTCAACCTCTCCAATTCCTCCGCATCCTCATACTCATCCACCATAAGCGTTGCACAATTCTGCTAATACTAGGCTCCCTCCAACATGATTTCCCCCAACTCTGCTGGTTAGAGGCTCCCTCCACCCTGATTTCCACCAACTCTGCTGGTTAGAGGCTCCCTCCACCCTGCTTTCCCACAACTCTGCTGGTTAGAGGCTCCTTCCACCATGAATTTGCCCAAACTGGGCTGTTTAGAGGCTCCCTCCACCATGAATTGGTCCAAACTGGGCTGGTTAGAGGCTCCCTCCACCATTAATTGGTCCAAACTGGGCTGGTTAGAGGCTCCCTCCACCATGAATTTGCCCAAACTGGGCTGTTTAGAGGCTCCCTCCACCATGAATTGGTCCAAACTGGGCTGGTTAGAGGCTCCCTCCACCATTAATTGGTCCAAACTGGGCTGGTTAGAGGCTCCCTCCACCATGAATTGGTCCAAACTGGGGTTTTTAGAGGCTCCCTCCACCATGAATTGGTCCAAACTTGGCTGTTTAGAGGCTCCCTCCACCATGAATTGGTCCAAACTGGGGTGGTTAGAGGCTCCCTCCACCATGAATTGGTCCAAACTGGGGTTTTTAGAGGCTCCCTCCACCATGAATTGGTCCAAACTTGGCTGTTTAGAGGCTCCCTCCACCATGAATTGGTCCAAACTGGGGTGGTTAGAGGCTCCCTCCACCATTAATTGGTCCAAACTGGGCTGGTTAGAGGCTCCCTCCACCATTAATTGGTCCAAACTGGGCTGGTTAGAGGCTCCCTCCACCATGAATTTGCCCAAACTGGGCTGTTTAGAGGCTCCCTCCACCATGAATTTGCCCAAACTGGGCTGGTTAGAGGCTCCCTCCACCATGAATTGGTCCAAACTGGGTTTTTTAGAGGCTCCCTCCACCATGAATTTGCCCAAACTGGGCTGTTTAGAGGCTCCCTCCACCATGAATTGGTCCAAACTGGGCTGGTTAGAGGCTCCCTCCACCATGAATTTCCCAAAACTTGGCTGTTTAGAGGCTCCCTCCACCATTAATTGGTCCAAACTGGGCTGGTTAGAGGCTCCCTCCACCATGAATTGGTCCAAACTGGGCTGGTTAGAGGCTCCCTCCACCATTAATTGGTCCAAACTGGGCTGGTTAGAGGCTCCCTCCACCATGAATTTGCCCAAACTGGGCTGGTTAGAGGCTCCCTCCACCATGAATTGGTCCAAACTGGGTTTTTTAGAGGCTCCCTCCACCATGAATTTGCCCAAACTGGGCTGGTTAGAGGCTCCCTCCACCATGAATTGGTCCAAACTGGGCTGGTTAGAGGCTCCCTCCACCATGAATTTGCCCAAACTGGGCTGTTTAGAGGCTCCCTCCACCATTAATTGGTCCAAACTGGGCTGGTTAGAGGCTCCCTCCACCATGAATTTGCCCAAACTGGGCTGTTTAGAGGCTCCCTCCACCATGAATTGGTCCAAACTGGGTTTTTTAGAGGCTCCCTCCACCATGAATTTGCCCCAACTCTGCTGGTTAGAGGCTCCCTCCACCCTGATTTCCACCAACTCTGCTGGTTAGAGGCTCCCTCCACCCTGCTTTCCCACAACTCTGCTGGTTAGAGGCTCCTTCCACCATGAATTTGCCCAAACTGGGCTGTTTAGAGGCTCCCTCCACCATGAATTGGTCCAAACTGGGCTGGTTAGAGGCTCCCTCCACCATTAATTGGTCCAAACTGGGCTGGTTAGAGGCTCCCTCCACCATGAATTTGCCCAAACTGGGCTGTTTAGAGGCTCCCTCCACCATGAATTGGTCCAAACTGGGCTGGTTAGAGGCTCCCTCCACCATTAATTGGTCCAAACTGGGCTGGTTAGAGGCTCCCTCCACCATGAATTGGTCCAAACTGGGGTTTTTAGAGGCTCCCTCCACCATGAATTGGTCCAAACTTGGCTGTTTAGAGGCTCCCTCCACCATGAATTGGTCCAAACTGGGGTGGTTAGAGGCTCCCTCCACCATGAATTGGTCCAAACTGGGGTTTTTAGAGGCTCCCTCCACCATGAATTGGTCCAAACTTGGCTGTTTAGAGGCTCCCTCCACCATGAATTGGTCCAAACTGGGGTGGTTAGAGGCTCCCTCCACCATTAATTGGTCCAAACTGGGCTGGTTAGAGGCTCCCTCCACCATTAATTGGTCCAAACTGGGCTGGTTAGAGGCTCCCTCCACCATGAATTTGCCCAAACTGGGCTGTTTAGAGGCTCCCTCCACCATGAATTTGCCCAAACTGGGCTGGTTAGAGGCTCCCTCCACCATGAATTGGTCCAAACTGGGTTTTTTAGAGGCTCCCTCCACCATGAATTTGCCCAAACTGGGCTGTTTAGAGGCTCCCTCCACCATGAATTGGTCCAAACTGGGCTGGTTAGAGGCTCCCTCCACCATGAATTTCCCAAAACTTGGCTGTTTAGAGGCTCCCTCCACCATTAATTGGTCCAAACTGGGCTGGTTAGAGGCTCCCTCCACCATGAATTGGTCCAAACTGGGCTGGTTAGAGGCTCCCTCCACCATTAATTGGTCCAAACTGGGCTGGTTAGAGGCTCCCTCCACCATGAATTTGCCCAAACTGGGCTGGTTAGAGGCTCCCTCCACCATGAATTGGTCCAAACTGGGTTTTTTAGAGGCTCCCTCCACCATGAATTTGCCCAAACTGGGCTGGTTAGAGGCTCCCTCCACCATGAATTGGTCCAAACTGGGCTGGTTAGAGGCTCCCTCCACCATGAATTTGCCCAAACTGGGCTGTTTAGAGGCTCCCTCCACCATTAATTGGTCCAAACTGGGCTGGTTAGAGGCTCCCTCCACCATGAATTTGCCCAAACTGGGCTGTTTAGAGGCTCCCTCCACCATGAATTGGTCCAAACTGGGTTTTTTAGAGGCTCCCTCCACCATGAATTGGTCCAAACTGGGCTGGTTAGAGGCTCCCTCCACCATGAATTTCCCAAAACTTGGCTGTTTAGAGGCTCCCTCCACCATTAATTGGTCCAAACTGGGCTGGTTAGAGGCTCCCTCCACCATGAATTGGTCCAAACTGGGGTTTTTAGAGGCTCCCTCCACCATGAATTGGTCCAAACTTGGCTGTTTAGAGGCTCCCTCCACCATGAATTGGTCCAAACTGGGGTGGTTAGAGGCTCCCTCCACCATTAATTGGTCCAAACTGGGCTGGTTAGAGGCTCCCTCCACCATTAATTGGTCCAAACTGGGCTGGTTAGAGGCTCCCTCCACCATGAATTTGCCCAAACTGGGCTGTTTAGAGGCTCCCTCCACCATGAATTTGCCCAAACTGGGCTGGTTAGAGGCTCCCTCCACCATGAATTGGTCCAAACGGGTTTTTAGAGGCTCCCTTCACCATGAATTGGTCCAAACTTGGCTGTTTAGAGGCTCCCTCCACCATGAATTGGTCCAAACTGGGGTGGTTAGAGGCTCCCTCCACCATTAATTGGTCCAAACTGGGCTGGTTAGAGGCTCCCTCCACCATTAATTGGTCCAAACTGGGCTGGTTAGAGGCTCCCTCCACCATGAATTGGTCCAAACTGGGGTTTTTAGAGGCTCCCTCCACCATGAATTGGTCCAAACTTGGCTGTTTAGAGGCTCCCTCCACCATTAATTGGTCCAAACTGGGCTGGTTAGAGGCTCCCTCCACCATGAATTGGTCCAAACTGGGTTTTTTAGAGGCTCCCTCCACCATGAATTTGCCCAAACTGGGCTGTTTAGAGGCTCCCTCCACCATGAATTGGTCCAAACTGGGTTTTTTAGAGGCTCCCTCCACCATGAATTGGTCCAAACTGGGCTGATTAGAGGCTCCCTCCACCATGAATTGGTCCAAACTGGGGTGGTTAGAGGCTCCCTCCACCATTAATTGGTCCAAACTGGGCTGGTTAGAGGCTCCCTCCACCATTAATTGGTCCAAACTGGGCTGGTTAGAGGCTCCCTCCACCATGAATTTGCCCAAACTGGGCTGTTTAGAGGCTCCCTCCACCATGAATTGGTCCAAACTGGGCTGGTTAGAGGCTCCCTCCACCATGAATTGGTCCAAACTGGGTTTTTTAGAGGCTCCCTCCACCATGAATTGGTCCAAACTGGGCTGGTTAGAGGCTCCCTCCACCATGAATTTCCCAAAACTTGGCTGTTTAGAGGCTCCCTCCACCATTAATTGGTCCAAACTGGGCTGGTTAGAGGCTCCCTCCACCATGAATTGGTCCAAACTGGGGTTTTTAGAGGCTCCCTCCACCATGAATTGGTCCAAACTTGGCTGTTTAGAGGCTCCCTCCACCATGAATTGGTCCAAACTGGGGTGGTTAGAGGCTCCCTCCACCATTAATTGGTCCAAACTGGGCTGGTTAGAGGCTCCCTCCACCATTAATTGGTCCAAACTGGGCTGGTTAGAGGCTCCCTCCACCATGAATTTGCCCAAACTGGGCTGTTTAGAGGCTCCCTCCACCATGAATTTGCCCAAACTGGGCTGGTTAGAGGCTCCCTCCACCATGAATTGGTCCAAACGGGTTTTTAGAGGCTCCCTTCACCATGAATTGGTCCAAACTTGGCTGTTTAGAGGCTCCCTCCACCATGAATTGGTCCAAACTGGGGTGGTTAGAGGCTCCCTCCACCATTAATTGGTCCAAACTGGGCTGGTTAGAGGCTCCCTCCACCATTAATTGGTCCAAACTGGGCTGGTTAGAGGCTCCCTCCACCATGAATTGGTCCAAACTGGGGTTTTTAGAGGCTCCCTCCACCATGAATTGGTCCAAACTTGGCTGTTTAGAGGCTCCCTCCACCATTAATTGGTCCAAACTGGGCTGGTTAGAGGCTCCCTCCACCATGAATTGGTCCAAACTGGGTTTTTTAGAGGCTCCCTCCACCATGAATTTGCCCAAACTGGGCTGTTTAGAGGCTCCCTCCACCATGAATTGGTCCAAACTGGGTTTTTTAGAGGCTCCCTCCACCATGAATTGGTCCAAACTGGGCTGGTTAGAGGCTCCCTCCACCATGAATTGGTCCAAACTGGGGTGGTTAGAGGCTCCCTCCACCATTAATTGGTCCAAACTGGGCTGGTTAGAGGCTCCCTCCACCATTAATTGGTCCAAACTGGGCTGGTTAGAGGCTCCCTCCACCATGAATTTGCCCAAACTGGGCTGTTTAGAGGCTCCCTCCACCATTAATTGGTCCAAACTGGGCTGGTTAGAGGCTCCCTCCACAATTAATTGGTCCAAACTGGGCTAATTAGAGGCTCCCTCCACCATGAATTGGTCCAAACTGGGTTTTTTAGAGGCTCCCTCCACCATGAATTTGCCCAAACTGGGCTGTTTAGAGGCTCCCTCCACCATGAATTGGTCCAAACTGGGCTGGTTAGAGGCTCCCTCCACCATGAATTTCCCAAAACTTGGCTGTTTAGAGGCTCCCTCCACCATTAATTGGTCCAAACTGGGCTGGTTAGAGGCTCCCTCCACCATGAATTGGTCCAAACTGGGCTGGTTAGAGGCTCCCTCCACCATTAATTGGTCCAAACTGGGCTGGTTAGAGGCTCCCTCCACCATGAATTTGCCCAAACTGGGCTGGTTAGAGGCTCCCTCCACCATGAATTGGTCCAAACTGGGTTTTTTAGAGGCTCCCTCCACCATGAATTTGCCCAAACTGGGCTGGTTAGAGGCTCCCTCCACCATGAATTGGTCCAAACTGGGCTGTTTAGAGGCTCCCTCCACCATGAATTTGCCCAAACTGGGCTGTTTAGAGGCTCCCTCCACCATGAATTGGTCCAAACTGGGCTGGTTAGAGGCTCCCTCCACCATGAATTTCCCAAAACTTGGCTGTTTAGAGGCTCCCTCCACCATGAATTGGTCCAAACTGGGCTGGTTAGAGGCTCCCTCCACCATGAATTTCCCAAAACTTGGCTGTTTAGAGGCTCCCTCCACCATGAATTGGTCCAAACTGGGCTGGTTAGAGGCTCCCTCCACCATTAATTGGTCCAAACTGGGCTGGTTAGAGGCTCCCTCCACCATGAATTGGTCCAAACTGGGTTTTTTAGAGGCTCCCTCCACCATGAATTTGCCCAAACTGGGCTGTTTAGAGGCTCCCTCCACCATGAATTGGTTCAAACTGGGCTGGTTAGAGGCTCCCTCCACCATTAATTGGTCCAAACTGGGCTGGTTAGAGGCTCCCTCCACCATTAATTGGTCCAAACTGGGCTGGTTAGAGGCTCCCTCCACCATGAATTTGCCCAAACTGGGCTGGTTAGAGGCTCCCTCCACCATGAATTGGTCCAAACTGGGTTTTTTAGAGGCTCCCTCCACCATGAATTTGCCCAAACTGGGCTGGTTAGAGGCTCCCTCCACCATGAATTGGTCCAAACTGGGGTTTTTAGAGGCTCCCTCCACCATGAATTTGCCCAAACTGGGGTGTTTAGAGGCTCCCTCCACCATGAATTTGCCCAAACTCTGCTGGTTAGAGGCTCAATCCACCCTGATTTTCAAAACAAATGTTGGTGCCAACCTCAACTTACTACAAGGGCCAAATTCACTGCTGGTGACAAGCTCTCCTCACTGCAAGTGCCAAATACACATGTTTCAAGGTGTTTTCCTACTGTCAGAGAGGTGGTATTGAGTGTGTAAAGTGTGTAGTTGTTAGGCTGTGATGTTGGGGTAATAGAGGGTCTTTGGTGTGTTAGATGCCCCCAGACATGCTTCCCCTGCTGTCCCAGTGTCATTCCAGAGGTGTTGGCATCATTTCCTGGGGTGTCATAGTGGACTTGGTGACCCTCCAGACACGGATTTGGGTTTCCCCCTTAACGAGTATCTGTTCCCCATAGACTATAATGGGGTTCGAAACCCGTTCGAACACACGAACATTGAGCGGCTGTTCGAATCGAATTTCGAACCTCGAACATTTTAGTGTTCGCTCATCTCTAGTTATGAATGATAAAACCCAAACACAGATATTGTGTATCCAAGAGACTGAGATTCCAGGACTGAACCTTACTGATAAGCAGCAGGGATGATGTCAGAATTCACACTTGCCTTGCTTTTGCAGTATTGCTCCAAAAGTGTCACATGATTGTACAGTGACAGGTGGTCAAGGGAATTACCAATGGAAAAACTCCACTACAGTCTATGTCTTGGTAAAGTGAAACATAACATATGGACTTTGTTGTTATATCAATATCTTCATAATATGAACTTTAATGGACATTGTTATAATATCTGCACAACACGGAGGAAATCTAAAGGACTTTATGTCAAGAACTACATTTGTGGTAAGCCTTCTATTATGATGGAAGAAGATGACCAGAAGACCAGACGATGAAAGAAGAGCCTTCATCAGGTGTAGGTTAGATAGTGGATCAAATTGTTTTCATCTTTGATCACAGTTTACCATAACATAACATTTAATAATGATAAAATTTATTGCAAATGGATGAAATTATTGTTATATGGAAAATTAATGAAAATTAAGTTCCAGTATTCAGCAAAGAAGAAAGAAGATATAATCTAATCGTATGAATATTGTTGTATGGTATATCTTGAGAGTTCAAACAGATATTTCACTCTCAAAAGGGGGAAATGTTAAATATTATATATTTACAATGTTCTCTAGCAGACATGGGGTTAACACTCTACTGACATCATAGTCTTATATTCTTGGAACATGGGTGCGGTTAGAGTACACCATTTTAGAAATCTCCTTACATAGCTACAAGATGGAAGGTAACACCCACTCTCATGAACATAAATGAGTGACAGACACACAGGTCGTCGTCGTCATCCATGAGGGTCATCCATGAGGGGAATCCATGGGGAATCTATGGCAGGTCTGTCTGCTATCCCTCTCTGTCATCCTGGACAAGATGTTGTGAATATCCCAGATGACCAGACCAGATGACAAGCATGAACCAAGCTGTAACTACAAGATATCCAGATGATTTAACTTCTCTGAAGATGTAAGCTATTGACAATTGACTGATATTTGTGTTCTTTGGACATTTTCCCTGTTCCTGTGTTTTCCTTCAAGATATTAATAAACCTCTACACTGATTTATAACAAGCTGACTTCTTCCTATCGTGGATAAGGCCTACAACACGTGACACAAGTCTATCCCACAATTTCAAGGCCAGGTACAGATATTTAACAGTGGACACAAGTCTCACCGGCAAATACAAGATATTTAACACATAGTAGGGAGGTTTTTCCCACCATCTTGGAGGACTAAGCCCAGATATTCTGTGGATGTTACTTGCTCCAATCCTTCTGTCTCGTCATGTCATCCCAGACTGGATGATGTTGAGATCAGGGTTATATCTGTGAGGCCATATCATCTCTTCCAGGACTCCTTGTTCTTCATGCTGAAGATAGTTCTTAATGATATTGGTTGTATAGTTTGGTCGTTGTCCTACAGCTGAAGACAATTGGAGCTATCCAGATTTCTCCCTCATGGTATCTGCTTGGAGCACTTGCTCTTATTTTTCTGCATAATTCTCCACATCAAGATTATGGTTGGTTGATTCTTCCATGAAAACCTGGCTAGACATCTACAAATAGTACTTGTGTGTTCTTGGGGTCTACTGGATTTTGTCAGTTCTGAGTTGATGACATTGCAGCCATTTTCTTATTTTGAAGGGAAATACGTGTAACGTGTCTCTCACCTACTGTGTTGTCCTTGGCCGACCACTATGGTCCTTAATGTCACCTGTTTGCGATTCTTCAAGAAGGCTTGGACAGCACATTTTGAAACCCCAATTAGAAATATCTTATTGGCTTCAAATTTATTCTGCAGCAGGACAAGGACCTCAAACATGCAGCCAATGTCCTTAGGAACAGAGAAGAACAAGGATCCCTGGAAGTGATGAAGGTTTGAATGAAACATTGGAGAATATATATTGAATATGGGATTTGTGTACATGGGAGGCTGTTATGTATAATATCTTACACAAGTTATATTCCATCCCTTAGATTCATCTGTGTAACACTCTGGCTCTGACATCCAAATAGCCTTGAAATAATGTATCTGTACCCCTGCTCTGTGCATGCGCGAGCGGCTCCCGGCTAGCCAGAGTGTCGAATACGCTAGTGTGTATGTGCAGGGCTGCATATAAGACTCAACCTCTCAGCTGTTCATTAGCTGAGACCTCGGACATATTAGCACCCCCAGGAGCCTATTGGCCCTGGTTGGGTTACTATGAACATTCGGTGAGTTTACAGCTGGTCAGAGAAAAAGCAATGTTGACCACTGATGGGTCTGTTTATTTGTTTACATACCGAACAGACCAGGATTGGTCATGATATGGATAGAATGTTACCAAATACATATTACCATATATACATATATAAAAGTCATCTAGAAAAGAGCATCACACCACGTATCAACCCTCATGTGCAGTGGAGAACAACCCATGTGAGAGTCATGCTACTTTCTACATAAAGAAGGACTTTTCCATCATACTACAAGTTGCTGATGGATTCGATTTTGTTCTACACTGTAACCCTAAATTGGATTTGGGCAGAATTACCTTGGAACTTTCCAAAAGTTTCCAAGAAACAAAACAGCTTTATTCAAGATAAAGTTGAGCAAAGGAACAAAAATACACGTGACTTGTAGCTCTGAAGCCCTGGCTCACTTGATGTCTACCAAGTGCATGTTATGCAAACTCGGCTCAACCTTGATTCAGATTTAGTCACATGCAGATCTGATGAAGGGGTATGCTATTCGTAAGCAATTCACACCCCGAAACGCGTTATCTTGAATAAAGCTGTTTTGTACTCCAACAAGGCGATTCCCGGCCTTGTTTCTTGTAACTTTTAGCAGTTCCAAGGTACTTCTGCTGTATTACTGCAGCTTTGTTTTCTTGACCAGTCAGGCACTGGTTGAACGTGATCCTCTATCTGGGAATCAGTCATTCCCAACACTACCCGACCTATTGGTTAGAGTGTATACCTCCAATACTGAGGGAGTTGGAGATTATTGTGGTCATTCCAAGTGAAAGTATTCATTCCAGGAGCGCCGTCCTTCTGTATATTTTACTCTCAGAACTTTACTATCTACACGATAGAGTGGTCAACCTGTATTTTTTAGTGATTTGAAGTTTTGAGTTACCTGTCACATATTTTAAAGGACTGCACAAGTTGTAGTAGCATTAGTATACCAGTTGGGTCTAATGAAGGACCATTGGCTCTAACAACACATTACACCCTGGTTATCTGTGTTTTTTATGTAACAAAAAGGATTCCTGGATATCTGTTTCTGGCAACAGCAGTGCCCGGAGGTAACAGAAGTGTACTTGGTCCGAATTTTCATTAATGGAAGTTTTGCCTTATCCAGTTTTGTGTACTAGAGCTATATGTAATGCAAATAAGATCAACACCGAGATTTGGTCAACTATTGGTTATATTTTCTTAAGATGGAATTGAGAAATAATACTATCACCTCCATCATCCTTCTTGGATTTCCAAATCTTCAGAACTTCAAATTTTTCTTCTTCTCTCTGCTGGTTCTTATATACAGTGGGACCTTTTCAGGAAACCTTCTTATCATGGTCTTGTATTTACTGAGTAAATCCCTTCGGTCCCAAATGTACTTCTTCATTACACAGCTCTCATTGTGTGACCTCCTGCTGACCACAGATATTGTCCCCGTCCTGCTTCACATTGTACTGTATGGAAGGAGTGTTATGAGTTTCATTGGTTGTATCACCCAGTTTTCCTTCTTTGTCATATCAGACACCTCGGAATGTCTTCTCCTGTCGGTGATGTCTTATGACCGGTATGTGGCCATCTGTAACCCCCTCCGCTATCACTCCATCATGAGTCATTCGTTCTGTGTGATATCTGCAATAGTTGTTTGGTTGATAAGTTTTGTTATAGTTCTGTTCGATTGGATTTCTGTCTATAGTTTACATTTCTGTGGACCTCATGTCATTGACCATTACTACTGTGACTATGAGCCCATACTGCAGCTCTCCTGCTCCGATACCTCCATGGTTCATAAACTTGGTGTTATGTTGGGTTTTTTCTTTGTTGCCATACCTTTTATAATCATTGTCATGTCCTACGTGTACATCGCCATCACCATCCTGAAGATCCCATCCAATACTGGAAGACATAAAGCCTTCTCCACCTGCAGCTCCCACCTTATTGTGGTCTCCATATTTTTTGGAACATTAATCATTGTTTATTTGTTTCCAAAGGGAGGAGAATCCCTGACCCTGAGTAAGGTCTTATCTCTGATGTATACTGTGATGACCCCATTGCTTAACCCTATTATATACACCCTGAGGAACAAAGACTTTAAGGAAGCTTTTTATAAACTTAAAGGTGTTGTCCGGGATAAATGGAAATCACTACACTAATCTAATCCCCTCTGTGATCCGACTATCAATAACATAATTAATTAAAAAAATGTATACGCTTTATAAGCTGTCTACCAATAAGTATTTGGACACCTGTGGTATGAGCAGCTATTACAGCCTCAACCCTCCAGGGCTTTCCACAAGTCCTTGTATGACGGCTAGTGGTATTTTATTCCATGGAGAAGACATAAAAAAAAACAAAAAAACTTTGCAAGTCTTCAGTAGGTGATACCTTTTTTAATGGCTAACTCATAATGATGACAGAATATGACGTTTCGAAGCTTTCCTCTGAGCTTCTTCTTCAGATATAACTAAAAAACACTCTGTAGAGGCTGAAAATTTATAACTGGACACAGGGCTAGAATTACAGGAGGGAGGGGGGAAGAGGCTTATTACTATATACTTATAACAACAAACAATCAATTGCCAGATCCCCCAGTTCTTATCTTAATGGCTGGCTTAATGATGTGTATAAAAAGACATAAACCCACGTGAGATGTTCATCCCATTGTCCAACGTCTGGAATAGGGTCATGGCCTTGTACTCATAAATCAGTCGCTGTTTCCTTGATTTAAAGTTCCCTTTTAAGATCAAGATTTTCATGTCATTGATGATGCTGTGGTGTTCCTGGCAAAAATGATTTGGCACGGGAAGATCAGTTCTCTGTTGTTTGATTGTATGGCGATGTGAATTAATTCTCATTCTGAGTTTTTGACCAGTCTCTCCAACATACAGATTTTCAGTGGAACATTTGGTGCAAATGATCAAATACACCACATTAGGTGTGTTACAGGTGAACGTACCTGGGATTTTATATTTGGATTCAGACCCCACAGTGGAGTACTCCAAAAAACTAAAAAAGGTTATCTCCGGCCTATCTGATGGAGCAATAAGCCTAAGCAGCCTCATACCAGCAAGTCCAAGGACAGGGACTTTTTATATGCTTCCAAAACTGCACAAACCTGGGAACCCAGGGAGACCGATCATCTCATGTGTTGGGACTCTCACTGAACAAATCTCTGGATGGGTGGAGGGCACTCTGAAACCCCTAGTGAAGGATACAGCCAGCTACCTACAGGATACTACAGACCTATTAAACAAACTATCCACTATAGGTCCCCTTCCAGATGGAACCATCCTGGCCACCATGGATGTAGAATCCCTGTACTCCAACATCCCACACCAGGACGGTATAAATGCCTGCCAGTTTTTCATGGAAAAGCGAGGTATGAACGCTGAATCGGTGGTGAAACTGACAAAATTCATCCTCACTCACAATTACTTCTCCTTTGGTGACTGCATCTATTTACAACGGACCGGCACCGCAATGGGGAGCAAAATGGCGCCACAGTACGCTAATCTCTTCATGGCCAAGCTGGAGAGTGACTTCCTCTCCACCTGCACCATTAGGCCTCGGGCCTACTATCGCTTCATTGATGAGATCCTAATCATTTGGACCGGGTCTGAGGAACAGCTGAAAACCTTCCATGAACAGTTCAACCAGTTCCATCCCACCATCAACCTGACGCTCAATCACTCCTTCTCCGAAATAAACTTCCTGGATGCAGTCATCAAGATACAGGACAACAAAATTGAGACATCGCTGTATCGGAAACCAATTGACCGCCCTACGTACCTAAGATGGGATAGTTTTCATCCTAAACACATAAAGAACTCCATTGTATACAGCCAGGCCATCAGATACCATCGCATATGTTCAAACCCTGCAGATAGGGACGAACACCTTGGGGGCCTCAAAAACACATTCTTGAGGCAGGGTTACCATCCAAGAACAGTTGATAACCAAATCACCAGAGCCACCAGGATACCAAGATCGGAGTTATTAAAATACAATACCAAACAGGAGAACACTCGGGTACCCCTGGTTGTCACATACAACCCCCACCTGGAGACGCTGAGAGGAATCACACGCAAATTACATCCACTACTACAAAAAGACAACCGTCTAAAATCCATATTTTCTGACCCCCCTCTCCTATGCTACAGACAGCCACCAAACCTCAGGAATATGGTTATTAGCAGCTCACTGTCACCTCCAACTAACAAAGGAACATTTCCATGTGGACAGAAGAGGTGCAAAACCTGCCCGCACATACTGACCACTGACAAGATAGAGATACCAAACTCTAACAGGGAATATAGAATCCCAGGTACGTTCACCTGTAATACACCTAATGTGGTGTATTTGATCATTTGCACCAAATGTTCCACTGAAAATCTGTATGTTGGAGAGACTGGTCAAAAACTCAGAATGAGAATTAATTCACATCGCCATACAATCAAACAACAGAGAACTGATCTTCCCGTGCCAAATCATTTTTGCCAGGAACACCACAGCATCATCAATGACATGAAAATCTTGATCTTAAAAGGGAACTTTAAATCAAGGAAACAGCGACTGATTTATGAGTACAAGGCCATGACCCTATTCCAGACGTTGGACAATGGGATGAACATCTCACGTGGGTTTATGTCTTTTTATACACATCATTAAGACAGCCATTAAGATAAGAACTGGGGGATCTGACAATTGATTGTTTGTTGTTATAAGTATATAGTAATAAGCCTCTTCCCCCCCTCCCTCCTGTAATTCTAGCCCTGTGTCCAGTTATAAATATGCAGCCTCTACAGAGTGTTTTTTAGTTATATCTGAAGAAGAAGCTCAGAGGAAAGCTTCGAAACGTCATATTCTGTCATCATTATGAGTTAGCCATTAAAAAAGGTATCACCTACTGAAGACTTGCAAAGTTTTTTTTTTTTTTTATATTTTATAACCACTGGCTAACATGGTACCAAAACAAACATTTTCCTTTTACCAAATGGAGAAGACAGGGAAGTTCTTTCACCGATTTTGGATAGCTGCTGCACCCCTTAGTTCGGCGATCCAACTCGTCCCAGAGGTGCTCGATAGGGTTCGAGTCTGGGCTCTGGGCAGGCCAGTCCAGTCCGTTAACCTGATTGTCACTGTACCAATCCATGGTAGACCTCTCTACATGACATCTGGCGTCGTCATCCTGGAAGTAACATTGGTCCGACCCATAGAACCGCCACAGTGTAGGAAGCACACCGATATCTAATATAGTGCAATAAGCGTCAGTGTTTAGTTTACCATGCACTGGGACCAAGGGTCCAAGTCCATTCCAGGAGAAATACCCTCAGACCATATCTCCACCTCCGCAGAACTTTACTGGGTGTCCAAATACTTATTGGTAGACAGTGTAGCTACTGATATCACCGAGGTGGTCATGTAACCATCCCAGGACATATTTCAATTATCCAGTGATGATCCATTTCCCCATTTTCGAGAATCAATCGTCACCACTACTCCCTTCTCCATCCACCCCATTATACTTACCTTCTTCTAGCAATATGGCCCTCCTTCTTTACTGATTCTTCAGATGCGCCCTCTTCTCCCAGCATCGCTGTTGATAATCCACCTCTATTGTGCAGTTCCCACGCCTATGCTGTAGAGTAGGTTCGTCGCTGCAGGGAACAGAGCAACACTGGAGAAGAGCGCCCGCCTGCAGAATCAGTAAAGAAGGAGTGGCCATCTCGCAAGAAGAAGCATGTAAGGTAAGAATATTGGGATCGGTGGTTGGCCTAAGTAGGTGGGAAGGTTGGGATAGCTAGAGAAATAGAGAGGGGGTTTATGGAAGGGAGGTAGAGAGGAAGGAGGGGGGAGTGAGCAAGGAGGTAAGTAGTGAGGTAGGAGGGGTTAGTGTGGAAGTTACATAGCAGGAAGCTGAACCAAATAAACAAACGCAGGAGATGCCAGGAGCCCCGAGAGACGCCCAGAAATCACTCAAAACACTACTAAAGATATATGGGTGCATTTATTATCCCATTAACAGCACTGACAGACAAAATCCATAAGAAATTAGTGGGGGGAAATAGAAAGTCACATGACACCTGAGAGATTAAGTGCCTGTGTTCACAGATGTTGGCTGGACCCGGGGAACAAGCAGGGGATACTCGCTTCATCATTATTTACCATGCTTACTTTGCAGATAGGGGGCGCCTCTGTGTTCATTGCATCATTGAAAGAAACAGTTTCCCATCTGTTTCCAGCACTACATCCACAGGTTTATCCTCCATCTCTGTGTATGGACATATCCACAAAGCCCTCGGACGCCCCAGAAACCCAAATGTACTCAGGGACCTCACTCTCAGGGTCCATTCACACTAAGGATGTTGGCACTGATTCTGGCGTGGACTCCGCATGAGAATCAGCGCTGAAAAAAAGCCTCCCGTTGACTCTAACGAGTTCCATTTTCCATGTGGTACCCATTGAAATCAATGGGAGGCTTTTTTTTCAGCACTGATTCTGACGCGGATTGTGCAGCAGAATCAGCGCCGACTTCCTCATGTGAATGCCCCCTTAAAGCACATTACCCGGAAATACGTGATCACCTTCGGTCAGTTGCATGAAATACCCAGCCTTTGCTTTCCACCATCCAACTGTTCTCTGGCCCAGCACCGGCCACTTTGGATAGGCGTGGAACTATGCGCCGGGTCATCCTGACTCTCCATAAAGCACAAATCTGATAATCGCTGGGGATTCCCCTTCCACCTCCTTTGCTTCCTCAACAACAAAGAACATCTCATCCGCTCACTGAGGGAAGGTCATAACATCTTAAAGTGAGATGGAAGTGGAAGATATGGAGGGCACAGATCCTGTCAATCAGAGACCACAATGAGTATGGCAACCTAAACGAAAGAAAGCACCGACTGTAACTTGTCCCCCTCAACCTATGGATACAGTATATCCACAACTATGCAATACTGATTGGGACTGTTACTGTATCTCCTTGAGATCTCTTCCTTTATTGACTTTACTGATATTGATCATCAATTTTACTGCAATTCCTGTAGTTCCATCACAGGTTTCCGGACACCTGTTCACTGCTTTGATGGTATGCCGCCTTCAGTTTTATTGTCTATGTTAAAAAAAAAAAAAGAAAAAAAAAAGTAAACATATGCAGAATACAGAGAATCTCTGGGAATAAACCATGAGGCGGAGAACATTGAGTAATCTTATTTTGTCAAGTCAATAATACTGAGATATTATTCAGTATTGTATACACTGTATGGCGTGTGGTGTCCACTTACGAAGGTCTCGGTTTATAATTTGTGATCTGCTGAGGGTGTCAGGGTCTAAATCATTACCCATGATCTTTGTTACAAGGTAAAATAAGAAATATCTCTGTTCAGAGGGTACAAATAGAAGTATTGCAACCTCCCAAAAATGTTAGTAGGAAGAATTAAAATAAAGTGTCTTTGTTAACCTATGCCCAGAGCTTAACAGATGGTGATTCAGGAGGACCCCTACAAGCTTAACACTATATTCCCCAGGACTAAGTGGGAGAGGATAGATGGGGTGCTGGATGGGTTAGGCAGTGTTAGGACTGTGTGGCAGATGCGGCCAGAGGGTCAGGTCACAGCCCGTTCCTCGGATGTGGCGCCGTGGCACTCTGTCATTCCCTTGTTGTTGCTGGGAGTCCAGCATAGCAGGGGTTAATTCCCTTGCAGCCTTTGGGCATGGTTGGTTAGTGGTTGACAGTGGCGTCAGCCTATGAGCACCTGGCTTGGGCACCTGGGCTGGCTGTTCAGGCCCGCCTTCCCTCCATTTAAGGAGGAAGGTTTGGTGCTCTAGCCTCAAATTGCAAATGGTGCACGTCCATGCAAGTCATTTGTTTGGCAGCAAGCTGCCTTAGTTAGGTAGGTAGTTAATATCTCCACCTTGCGTTAAAATTGGGGGAATCCTCCCCTTAGATAGAATTGTGGGAATCTCCTACCCTATTCTGGCTGCTACCTGTGGTGCTGCAACTGCAGGTGGCTGTGGTGGGTGCGGCCCAGTAAGGTACTGGGAGGACACGGTCATTGTAGTTTGTGTTTGTCTAGCGGTGAAGTTACCGCTAAGACTTTTGTATTCATTTGCGGCTGCTCTGTCCTGCAGAGATCATTTTATAAGTTTCTGTTAGTACCCAGATGGTGTTGTAGCCTGGCAGTGACATTAACGGTCGGGCCTTGTTCACACCAAGGTAGCTCTGCGTCCAGTTGGGCTCCGCAGGATATTGTTTATTTTAGTTTTTTTTTAAGCAAGCCTGCTGACTATAGCAGGCATTCACCTGATACTGACGTGTCCCTCTACCAGGTCATTAATAAAGATATTAAACTGGTGACTGTGACCCCCTAATACTGACCCCTGTGAAAATTCACTGCTGATTGTGACCCAGTCTGAATATATACATTTAATATGTTCCTTCTGTTTCCTATAAATAAGCCAGTTGTGAACCCAAATGCATATGTTTTCCCCCAGTTCCAAAATTCTCATTTTGCATACCAACCTTTTTTGTGGAACAGTATCAAAAGCCTTTACAAAGATTAGATACACCACATCCACTACATTACCCATGTCCAATCCAGATATGTGAGAGTCCGGGACTGTGTCTGACACTGTGATCTGTAGTACGGGGGCACCACAAGGTCCAGTTCTTTCCCCATTTCTCTTCACACTGTACACTGCTGATTTTATATGCATCTCATCGAGCTGTTACTTACAGAAGTCCTCTGATGACTCTGCTATAGTCGGTCTTATCACTGATGGTGATGACAGGGTGGACAGAGACTTTGTGGAATGGTGCCAGTGGAACAACCTCAGGATTAATGCTGGGAAGACCAAGGAGATGGTGGCGGACTTTAGCAACCAAAGATATGCTCCAAAACCAGTGAACATCCAGGGGAGAGTCATTGAGATAGTCAAGACCTATAAGTACTTGGGTGTGTTCTTCAATAATAAGCTGGATTGAGCCGATCACCTGGAGGCGCTGCACAGAAAGGGCCACAGCAGGCTCTACCTGCTCAGGAGGCTGAGGGCCTTTGGTGTCCAGGGGCCATTTCTTAGGGCCTTTTTCTACTCTGTAATAGCATCATCCATCTTATTCCGAGTGGCCTGCTGGGGGAGCGGTATATCAACCAGGGACAGAAATAGACTTGACAGGCTGGTCAGTGGCGGATCCAGGGTTTGCGGGGCCCTGGGCAATTGACTTTGGCGGGGCCCTACTTACTGGGGGTGTCTGTGGGGTTGAGGTGGTTTTTAAACTAGTTAGTAGAGATGAGCGAACACTAAAATGTTCGAGGTTCGAAATTCGATTCGAACAGCCGCTCACTGTTCGAGTGTTCGAATGGGTTTCGAACCCCATTATAGTCTATGGGGAACATAAACTCGTTAAGGGGGAAACCCAAATTCGTGTCTGGAGGGTCACCAAGTCCACTATGACACCCCAGGAAATGATACCAACACCCTGGAATGACACTGGGACAGCAGGGGAAGCATGTCTGGGGGCATAAAAGTCACTTTATTTCATGGAAATCCCTGTCAGTTTGCGATTTTCGCAAGCTAACTTTTCCCCATAGAAATGCATTGGCCAGTGCTGATTGGCCAGAGTACGGAACTCGACCAATCAGCGCTGGCTCTGCTGGAGGAGGCGGAGTCTAAGATAGCTCCACACCAGTCTCCATTCAGGTCCGACCTTAGACTCCGCCTCCTCCGGCAGAGCCAGCGCTGATTGGCCGAAGGCTGGCCAATGCATTCCTATGCGAATGCAGACTTAGCAGTGCTGAGTCAGTTTTGCTCAACTACACATCTGATGCACACTCGGCACTGCTACATCAGATGTAGCAATCTGATGTAGCAGAGCCGAGGGTGCACTAGAACCCCTGTGCAAACTCAGTTCACGCTAATAGAATGCATTGGCCAGCGCTGATTGGCCAATGCATTCTATTAGCCCGATGAAGTAGAGCTGAATGTGTGTGCTAAGCACACACATTCAGCACTGCTTCATCAAGCCAATACAATGCATTAGCCAGTGCTGATTGGCCAGAGTACGGAATTCGGCCAATCAGCGCTGGCTCTGCTGGAGGAGGCGGAGTCTAAGGTCGGACCTGAATGGAGACTGGTGTGGAGCGATCTTAGACTCCGCCTCCTCCAGAAGAGCCAGCGCTGATTGGCCGAATTCCGTACTCTGGCCAATCAGCACTGGCTAATGCATTGTATTGGCGTGATGAAGCAGTGCTGAATGTGTGTGCTTAGCACACACATTCAGCTCTACTTCATCGGGCTAATAGAATGCATTGGCCAGCGCTGATTGGCCGAATTCCGTACTCTGGCCAATCAGTGCTGGCCAATGCATTCTATTAGCTTGATGAAGCAGAGTGTGCACAAGGGTTCAAGCGCACCCTCGGCTCTGATGTAGCAGAGCCGAGGCTGCACAAGGGTTCAAGCGCACCCTCGGCTCTGATGTAGGAGAGCCGAGGGTGCACTTGAACCCTTGTGCAGCCTCGGCTCTGCTACATCAGAGCCGAGGGTGCGCTTGAACCCTTGTGCACACTCTGCTTCATCAAGCTAATAGAATGCATTGGCCAGCGCTGATTGGCCAATGTATTCTATTAGCCTGATGAAGTAGAGCTGAATGTGTGTGCTAAGCACACACATTCAGCTCTACTTCATCGGGCTAATAGAATGCATTGGCCAGCGCTGATTGGCCGAATTCCGTACTCTGGCCAATCAGTGCTGGCCAATGCATTCTATTAGCTTGATGAAGCAGAGTGTGCACAAGGGTTCAAGCGCACCCTCGGCTCTGATGTAGCAGAGCCGAGGCTGCACAAGGGTTCAAGCGCACCCTCGGCTCTGATGTAGGAGAGCCGAGGGTGCACTTGAACCCTTGTGCAGCCTCGGCTCTGCTACATCAGAGCCGAGGGTGCGCTTGAACCCTTGTGCACACTCTGCTTCATCAAGCTAATAGAATGCATTGGCCAGCGCTGATTGGCCAATGTATTCTATTAGCCTGATGAAGTAGAGCTGAATGTGTGTGCTAAGCACACACATTCAGCTCTACTTCATCGGGCTAATAGAATGCATTGGCCAGCGCTGATTGGCCGAATTCCGTACTCTGGCCAATCAGTGCTGGCCAATGCATTCTATTAGCTTGATGAAGCAGAGTGTGCACAAGGGTTCAAGCGCACCCTCGGCTCTGATGTAGCAGAGCCGAGGTTGCACAAGGGTTCAAGCGCACCCTCGGCTCTGATGTAGGAGAGCCGAGGGTGCACTTGAACCCTTGTGCAGCCTCGGCTCTGCTACATCAGAGCCGAGGGTGCGCTTGAACCCTTGTGCACACTCTGCTTCATCAAGCTAATAGAATGCATTGGCCAGCGCTGATTGGCCAATGTATTCTATTTAGCCTGATGAAGTAGAGCTGAATGTGTGTGCTAAGCACACACATTCAGCTCTACTTCATCGGGCTAATAGAATGCATTGGCCAGTGCTGATTGGCCAGAGTACGGAACTCGACCAATCAGCGCTGGCTCTGCTGGAGGAGGCGGAGTCTAAGATCGCTCCACACCAGTCTCCATTCAGGTCTGACCTTAGACTCCGCCTCCTCCAGCAGAGCCAGCGCTGATTGGCCGAATTCCGTACTCTGGCCAATCAGCACTGGCTAATGCATTGTATTGGCGTGATGAAGCAGTGCTGAATGTGTGTGCTTAGCACACACATTCAGCTCTACTTCATCGGGCTAATAGAATGCATTGGCCAATCAGCGCTGGCCAATGCATTCTATTAGCGTGAACTGAGTTTGCACAGGGGTTCTAGTGCACCCTCGGCTCTGCTACATCAGATTGCTACATCTGATGTAGCAGTGCCGAGTGTGCATCAGATGTGTAGTTGAGCAAAACTGACTCAGCACTGCTAAGTCTCTGCATTCGCATAGGAATGCATTGGCCAGCCTTCGGCCAATCAGCGCTGGCTCTGCCGGAGGAGGCGGAGTCTAAGGTCGGACCTGAATGGAGACTGGTGTGGAGCGATCTTAGACTCCGCCTCCTCCAGCAGAGCCAGCGCTGATTGGTCGAGTTCCGTACTCTGGCCAATCAGCGCTGGCCAATGCATTCTATTAGCTTGATGAAGCAGAGTGTGCACAAGGGTTCAAGCGCACCCTCGGCTCTGATGTAGCAGAGCCGAGGCTGCACAAGGGTTCAAGCGCACCCTCGGCTCTGATGTAGGAGAGCCGAGGGTGCACTTGAACCCTTGTGCAGCCTCGGCTCTGCTACATCAGAGCCGAGGGTGCGCTTGAACCCTTGTGCACACTCTGCTTCATCAAGCTAATAGAATGCATTGGCCAGCGCTGATTGGCCAATGTATTCTATTAGCCTGATGAAGTAGAGCTGAATGTGTGTGCTAAGCACACACATTCAGCTCTACTTCATCGGGCTAATAGAATGCATTGGCCAGCGCTGATTGGCCGAATTCCGTACTCTGGCCAATCAGTGCTGGCCAATGCATTCTATTAGCTTGATGAAGCAGAGTGTGCACAAGGGTTCAAGCGCACCCTCGGCTCTGATGTAGCAGAGCCGAGGCTGCACAAGGGTTCAAGCGCACCCTCGGCTCTGATGTAGGAGAGCCGAGGGTGCACTTGAACCCTTGTGCAGCCTCGGCTCTGCTACATCAGAGCCGAGGGTGCGCTTGAACCCTTGTGCACACTCTGCTTCATCAAGCTAATAGAATGCATTGGCCAGCGCTGATTGGCCAATGTATTCTATTAGCCTGATGAAGTAGAGCTGAATGTGTGTGCTAAGCACACACATTCAGCTCTACTTCATCGGGCTAATAGAATGCATTGGCCAGCGCTGATTGGCCGAATTCCGTACTCTGGCCAATCAGTGCTGGCCAATGCATTCTATTAGCTTGATGAAGCAGAGTGTGCACAAGGGTTCAAGCGCACCCTCGGCTCTGATGTAGCAGAGCCGAGGCTGCACAAGGGTTCAAGCGCACCCTCGGCTCTGATGTAGGAGAGCCGAGGGTGCACTTGAACCCTTGTGCAGCCTCGGCTCTGCTACATCAGAGCCGAGGGTGCGCTTGAACCCTTGTGCACACTCTGCTTCATCAAGCTAATAGAATGCATTGGCCAGCGCTGATTGGCCAATGTATTCTATTTAGCCTGATGAAGTAGAGCTGAATGTGTGTGCTAAGCACACACATTCAGCTCTACTTCATCGGGCTAATAGAATGCATTGGCCAGTGCTGATTGGCCAGAGTACGGAACTCGACCAATCAGCGCTGGCTCTGCTGGAGGAGGCGGAGTCTAAGATCGCTCCACACCAGTCTCCATTCAGGTCTGACCTTAGACTCCGCCTCCTCCAGCAGAGCCAGCGCTGATTGGCCGAATTCCGTACTCTGGCCAATCAGCACTGGCTAATGCATTGTATTGGCGTGATGAAGCAGTGCTGAATGTGTGTGCTTAGCACACACATTCAGCTCTACTTCATCGGGCTAATAGAATGCATTGGCCAATCAGCGCTGGCCAATGCATTCTATTAGCGTGAACTGAGTTTGCACAGGGGTTCTAGTGCACCCTCGGCTCTGCTACATCAGATTGCTACATCTGATGTAGCAGTGCCGAGTGTGCATCAGATGTGTAGTTGAGCAAAACTGACTCAGCACTGCTAAGTCTCTGCATTCGCATAGGAATGCATTGGCCAGCCTTCGGCCAATCAGCGCTGGCTCTGCCGGAGGAGGCGGAGTCTAAGGTCGGACCTGAATGGAGACTGGTGTGGAGCGATCTTAGACTCCGCCTCCTCCAGCAGAGCCAGCGCTGATTGGTCGAGTTCCGTACTCTGGCCAATCAGCGCTGGCCAATGCATTCTATTAGCTTGATGAAGCAGAGTGTGCACAAGGGTTCAAGCGCACCCTCGGCTCTGATGTAGCAGAGCTGAGGGTGCACAAGGGTTCAAGTGCACCCTCGGCTCTCCTACATCAGAGCCGAGGGTGCGCTTGAACCCTTGTGCAGCCTCGGCTCTGCTACATCAGAGCCGAGGGTGCGCTTGAACCCTTGTGCACACTCTGCTTCATCAAGCTAATAGAATGCATTGGCCAGCACTGATTGGCCAGAGTACGGAATTCGGCCAATCAGCGCTGGCCAATGCATCCCTATGGGAAAAAGTTTATCTCACAAAAATCACAATTACACACCCGATAGAGCCCCAAAAAGTTATTTTTAATAACATTCCCCCCTAAATAAAGGTTATCCCTAGCTATCCCTGCCTGTACAGCTATCCCTGTCTCATAGTCACAAAGTTCACATTCTCATATGACCCGGATTTGAAATCCACTATTCGTCTAAAATGGAGGTCACCTGATTTCGGCAGCCAATGACTTTTTCCAATTTTTTTCAATGCCCCCAGTGTCGTAGTTCCTGTCCCACCTCCCCTGCGCTGTTATTGGTGCAAAAAAGGCGCCAGGGAAGGTGGGAGGGGAATCGAATTTTGGCGCACTTTACCACGTGGTGTTCGATTCGATTCGAACATGGCGAACACCCTGATATCCGATCGAACATGTGTTCGATAGAACACTGTTCGCTCATCTCTACTAGTTAGCTGTTTTTGACCAACTTATAAAACTGACCTTACTTGTGTACTATTAGCTGCATGGGGAGTGCGCATGCAAGGCCAGTGGCATAGAAGTGACATCATCTCGCCGCTGACTTTGCATATGAAACCCCACCCACCAATTGACACAAGAAAACCAGAAAGAAAGAAGAGTTTAAAGCAGTGAAGACTGGTGAGTAAGGGACATGGGAATACCCCTTTAAGGGCCTCATGCTTCTAACCCTTACCTCCCAACTGTTGAAGACTAGAAAGAGAGAATAAAATGTGTGGCACGCGCAGCGTGCCATGGCAAATTTGGCTCCGCCCACTTTTATGTTGACTCTGCCCATTCTCATTCATTTTTCATGTGCTCCCATACAGTATAATCCTCCTACAGTCACCCATAAATTATATGTCTCCCCTCCATCTCTCCCCCAGTTTCATATACACCCTTCATCTGCCCCTAGTTTCATGTCCCCCCTCCATCTCTGTCCCCAGTTTCATGGCCCCCCTTCATCTGCCTCAGTGTCATGCTGTTCTCCCTCCCCCTTAATCTGCCCCAGTGTCATGCCGTTCACCCTCCCCCTTAATCTGCCCCAGTGTCAAGCCGTCCCCCCCTTCATTTGCCCCAGTGTCGTGCTGTTCTCTCCCCCTTTATCTGCCCCAGTGTCATGCCGTCCCCCTCTCCCTCATCTGCCCCCGATTTCATAGGCCCCCTACATTATGCTCCACCTTAATGTTTAACACAAAAACACTTACACTCACCATCCAACGCTCCCCCGCCGCTCTCTTCCTCATACACATAGTTATAGGTGTGATGTGACGTTATCACATCACGGCTACAAATGCCAGAGCGCAGCGTTGCGGACGCCGATGAAGTGAAATCAGGACATACCTCCCGAAGATCACTGAAGTCATATGATACTTTTAATTTCCAGAATTCTACATTCTACATGACTTCTAATGGTGGCCACTGTTTATACAAATTGACCTGCAAGAAAAGAGTATGTTTAACTTGTTTTTGCCAGCGCCAGTTTTTGATTTTTGTTTTTGATCCCCAGCCTTCCAAACCCCATGACTTATAAAATTTTCTGTTCACAAAACCATATGAGGGCTTAATGTTTAGAGGACAAATTATTCTTTATAATGTTATCATTTATTATTCGTACTGGGAACCTGAAAAAAAGTTAGAATGAGGAGGAATTGGAGAAAAAGTTGATATTATTGATATTTTACTTACTAAGTCTTTCCTTTATGGCTTTCTTAATGTCTTTATTCCTCAGACTGTATATAAGGGGGTTGATCAGTGGAGTAAACACAGTATATAGCAGGGAGAGGATCTTACTCATGGTGATGGTTTGTCCTTTAGTTGGGACAATATAAACACTGAACAGAGACCAGTAAAATATGGAGACCACAATGAGGTGGGAGCTACAGGTGGAGAAGACTTTCTGTCTACCAGTACTGGATGGGATCCTTAAGACTGCCCGAACAATAGAAGTATAAGACATTACAATGATTATGCTTGGGATGATGAGTATTGGAGTTCCTAATATATACAGTTCCAATTGAACAATGAAGGAGCCCAAACAGGCGAGTTCTAGTAAGGGAACAACGTCACAGAAGAAATGGTCAATGATATTTGGGCCACAAAAGACTAGCTCTGATGCTGCTGTGACATCTATCAAACTAAAAGATATTCCAAACAAACAAGAGATGATGGCAAATATCACACAATGTCTACTTGTCATGATGGTGGAGTAACGGAGAGGATTCCAGATGGCCACATATCTATCATAAGACATCGCAGCAAGGAGGAAACATTCTAAAGTTTCTGCAAAGCTGAAAATATAATATTGAGTCATACAGCCAATAAAAGTAATGGCCGCCCCATCATTCAGTAGGATGTGGAGCAGGTTGGGGACAATATCTGTGATCAAAAAGATGTCATTAATAGAGAGTTGTGAGATGAAGAAGTACATTGGAGTGTGGAGGATCTTGCTGGTGGACACCAGGGTGATGATCAGGAGGTTCCCACATAGTGTCCCAAAGTAAACCACCAGGAAAAGGCAGAAAAGGAAAATTTTTAAATCTTGGCTAACTTGAAATCCTAAGAAGATAAAATCAGTGACCGTCGTCCAATTGTTCTGGATTTAGATGAAGAAGTAGATAAGATCATTTAACAAGAAATAACAAAAATTGTGACCACAATGTATCATCTCTAAAGATTCTCTAGCAGATATTGTGAAGTATACTGTAACGTTCTATAACTCTGAAGTTACCTTTAATATAAACGTATGACATCTCTAATGACTTTATTGACTTGTATCCTGTTACTTTATACATGTGCAGAAGGATTTTTAGCAACCGATGATCAACCATATAAATTAGGTATCCCCAAAATCGTACCGAAACATAGAATATAGGTGACGTCATTCTGGCTGCACAGTGAACGCCGTAAAAACGAAACCTGTAAGAAAATTGCTAATGCTCATGCTAACGTTAACAAAAGTGTCCGGCAATGGGAATGTGAGGGTAAGAACTGGACTATGGAACCATGGCAGAAGGTCACCTGGTCTGATATGGTCACATTATGTTTTATATCATATGGACAACCAAGACTATGTGTCATCACTTACTTGGGAAGATGGTACCAGGATACACTATGGGATGAAGGAAAGCTAGCAATTTGAGCTGTGAGCCACTGACTACAATTGGCATGAATGTGTCATTACATTTTTTATACGTAAATAATGTGGAGTCATTCCATACTACACCCTAATGGCGGTGGTATCTTGTAGCAGGATAATGTGCCTATACTACACTGCCGAAAATGTTCAGGATTGGTTTGAATAGAGTCCAACGTGGTCACTTAACCACTACAGTCCCCAGGCTTCAATCTGTTCAAGCATCTGTGACATAACCTGGAAGAAAAAGTCCAATCCATGGTGGCAGTAACGGGACTTGTGGGGTGTCAGATATCATCAGACACATTTGTATCGTGGAGTCTATGCCTCAGCAGCTCGGAGATGTTCGGGTTTCACAAGAGGGGGTTGGGGGATTTCATAGTAAAACTTGTCGATGTATTAACAAACATGGATGTTCACATGTAGCGAAAATTGGGGATTAGCCCAAAATGTTGAAAAAGTTTTAATAATAGAAATGTTACATTAACCAACAATTTTTTTTTAGATAAAAAATCGTAATTGAAATGAACAAAACGACAAACATCTGACATACAGCATGTGACACATTTCAGATTCTTTGGAACAGTTTTTTCCTAATTTTATTTTATATCGTAAAATTCCCCCTAATGTTACTCACATCGGATAAGTCTTTGGTCATTTTTAGATTAATTTCCATCTCAGTTTTATGGGAGAAGGGATGGTCATGTTACCAGCAGCATTGTCCGCCTCCAGGAATAAGTGAGTCATATAAGCGTTACACTGGAATACTTATATGTAAAATGAAGGTAAAATGCCAGGTAGAATAGATCCCGAGAGATCCCGGGAG
Organism: Leptodactylus fuscus; assembly: GCF_031893055.1. NCBI lineage: Eukaryota > Metazoa > Chordata > Amphibia > Anura > Leptodactylidae > Leptodactylus > Leptodactylus fuscus. The sequence goes on from NC_134269.1 coordinate 5,353,673, forward strand.
ACGTCTCTGTTGTGCCTGATGAGTCTCCAGTGTTCTAACCAATAAGGAAATGTAATAATAATAATAATTATTATTTACAGCTGAAATCTGGATTCTCATTTACGAAAACAAACCTTAACCCCTTAGCGACCCATGACGTACTATTACTTCATGGATGTCTGGTACTTAACGACCCATGAAGTAATAGTACGTCATGGATGTAAACAATTAAAAAGGTAAAACGCAATGCCGGAATTGATTTTTTTTATTTAAATCCAGCAAAAAAAAGAGTTAATAAAATGTATTCAGTAAGTTGAAGGCACCCCAAGATGGTGTCATTACAAAATACATCTCATCCCGCAAACAACAAGCCCTTGTATGGCCGCGTCACCAGAAAAATAAAGAAAATATAGCATCTAGCAATGTCAAGGCAAAACCCCCCAAAAATCGCCAAATTATTAGAACTCAACTGGCTGCGTCATGTAGGGAATATATAAGCTGTGCGAGCGAATATCAGTGGACACCCCAAATTTAGAGCTTACAAGGGAAAATATACCAGAAGTGACCCCAAAGTGACCCCCAGAGTGACTCCCCCAATTATAGGAGCTACTGGGACATAGTAGGGAATTTGGTGTCTGCAATGTTCTCCGCACCGCTTATATATTCCCTCTTCGCCATCCGCTGTGCAGTCACGTCTGGGATACTAATACTCACTACACCCCCTGATAAATTCTTTGTGGGGTGCAGTTTTCAAACTGCGGTCACTCCTTTGGGGAATCCACTTTTCTGGTACCTTACAGACTCTACAAACATGACATGGCGTCCAGATACCAAACATCTGAATCTGTGCTCCAAAAGCCGCATCGCGCTCCTTCCCTTCTGCGCCCTACTGTGTGCCCAAACTGCATTTTATGTCACATGTATGACACATGTATGAAACTGGTGTAACCAGGATAATGTACGTAATGTCATATGTGGGTATAAATTGATATTAGGGCACAGCCAGACACAGAAGGGAAGAAGGTTATTTGGTTTTTGTAGCACAGACTTAGACGGTTTGGGGTTTTTTTGGGATGCCATGACACTTTTACAGAGACCCTAAAATTGTGCTTACAAAATGGGGTCACTTCTTGGGGAATTCCAGTTCACTGGCACCTCCAGGGCTCTACAAAAACATCATGGCACCCAGAAAGTCCCTCTAAATCTGTACCCCAAAAGCTAAAAAGCGCAGTGCTCCTTCCCTTCTGAGCCCTGCTGTATGCCCAAGCAGCAGTTTATACCTACATATATAATTTTTTGCCCCTCGGGATCGCCCACTTAATAGTTTTAGGAGTGCAGGTCTCTGAAAAAACAAAGTGGGTGCAACGTATTGGGCACCGAAATGACATATTTCTTTAAAAATTAAAATTTTCATTTTGTACATTAATTTTTGTGAAGCATTTTTTAGGCTCAAAATGATAATACCCCTTGATACATTCCTTGACAGGTGTAGTTTCTAAAATGGGGTCGCTTTTGAGGGGTTTCCATTGTATTGGTACTTTAGGGGCTCTGCAAATGCAACATGGCACCTGAAAACTGCCCTCAAAAGCCAAATAGCCCTCTTTCCATTCTGAGCCCCGCCATGTTCCCATACAGCAGATTATGACCACATATGGGGTATTGCCATGTTCAGGAGAAATTGTGTAACAAACTGGGGGGCTTTTAATTCTCTAACTACTTGTAAAAATTAAAAATATGGACAATTTATTGGAAAAAAGTAATTTTTCATTTTCACATCTCAATGGTAAAAAAATCTGTGAAACACCTGTAGGGTCCAAGTGCTCACTAAACCCCTTGATAAATTCCTTGAGGGGTCTAGTTTCCAAAATGGGGTCATTTGGGGGGGGGGGGTCCACTGTTCTAGCACTTCAGGGGCTCTCCAAATGCAACATGGTGCCTGAAATAGATTTCAGCTAAATTTGCCCTCCAAAATCCCAATAGCGATCCTTCAGCTCTGGACCTTACAGTGTGCCCATACATCACTTTACATCCACATATGGGACATTTCTGTAGTTGGGACAAAATGCTTGACAATTTGTGGGGTGCATTTTCTCTTTTATCCCCTTGTGGAAATGCAAAATTTGGGGTTAAAGCAACATTTTATAGCAAAAAATGTCACTTTTCCTTTTGTTGGGCCAATTCTGTTACACTCCTGTAGGGTCAAAGGGCTCACTATACCCCTTGGTAAATTCCTTGAGGGGTATAGTTTCCAAAATGGGGTGACATTTTGGGGGTTTCCACTGTTTTGACACATTGGGGGCTCTGCAAAAGGGACATGGCGCCTGAAAAGTATTCTAGTAAAATCTGGCCTACAAAATCCAATTAGCGCTCTATCCGTTCTGAGAGCGACCGTGTGCCCGTACATTAGGGTACCAGCACATATGGGGTATTGTCGTGTTCAGGAGAAATTGTGTAACAAAATGTGGGGTGCAGTTTCTCCTTTAACCCTTTGTGAAGATGAAAAATTTGGGGCTACAGTGACATTTTATTATAAAAAAAGTAATTTTTCATTTTCACATATCAATGGTAAAAAAATCTGTGAAACACCTGTAGGGTCAAAGGGCTCACTATACCCCTTGATAAATTCCTTGAGGGGTCTAGTTTCCAAAATGGGGTGACATTTTGGGGGTTTCCACTGTTTTGGCACCTTGGGGGCTCTGCAAACAGGACATGGCGCCTGAAAAGTATTCTAGCAAAATCTGGCCTACAAAATCCAATTAGCGCTCCATCCGTTCTGAGAGCGACCGTGTGCCCGTACATTAGGGTAACAGCACATATGGGATATTATCGTGTTCGGGAGAAATTGTGTAACAAAATGTGGGATGCAGTTTCTCCTTTAACCCTTAGTAAATGTGTAAATTCTAGGGCTAAATGAATATATTAGCGACAGAAATTGAAAAATGTAAATTTGACTTCCATTTTGTTGTAATTGTTGTGAAATGCTGAAAGGGTTAAGAAACTTTCTAGCTGCTGTTTTGGATTCTTTCAGGAGTGCAGTTTTTAGAATGGAGTGACTTTCGGGGGGTTTTATTAGAGAGACCTTTCAAGTACCCTTCAGAACTGAACTGGTCCCTTGAAAAATGTGTTTTGGAAATTTTCTTGAAAATTTGGAAAATTACTGCTTGACTTGTAAGCCTTATAATATCTGAAAAAAATGAAAGGGTAATTAAAATTTGACTGCTACATAAATCAGAGACATGGTTAATTATATTTATGAAGAAAATTGGGTAGTATGGATTTCTATTTGAAAGGCTTGCAATTTCAAAGTTTGAAAACTGCATTTTTTAAAAAATTTTCACCAAATTTCCTATTTTTTCATAATTAAAGACAAAACATATTGACTAAAATTTACTACTGACATGAAGTACAATGTGTCACGAAAAAACAATCTCAGAATCACTTGTGTAAGTTAAAGCGTCTCAAAGTTATTGCCATTTAAAGTGACACATGTCAGTTTTGAAAAAAAGAGGCCTAGTCCTCAAGTCACTTTTGAGCTGTGTCTCTAAGGGGTTAATGATATTTCACATCATGATGGAAAAGTTTAAAGGATTTGTCTAGATATTTTGTTATGTGGCCTTTCCTTTGGAGGGGGCAGGGGAAAACAATAGGCTCTTCTAATGTTTAAAATGTGAAGACCTCTAACACATAGTTAAACTACAACTAAAAGATGCATTCGGTGTTCTATGCTAGTCCTCCAATGTACCAAAGGGGTCTCTCTCTTACATTTGAGAGTGATTCCCAAGCTAATTCATTGGAGTTCAGCTACTCTATCAGTGCTGGCATTCAGACTACTCCGAGTTAGGTGAATCAATCCATTGAGTACCTGGACTGATCCTGGACAAATGAAAACAATAAGACAGTGTGGATCTAGTCTAGACTATTAGGACTTGAATATTCCCTCTTAGTAAAATCCTCCTTTGATGGACATGCTTGAACTCAGCTGGGTGCCATCATTATAACTTAGGGGTTTGTTATAGGCTATAGTGGGAAGGGAATCAAATCAAATCAAATCAAATCAAATCAAAAAAGCTTTATTGGCATGTCCGAATAGGTATTTGGCATTGCCAAAGCTAGTAAAGTGGGTGGTGGTGGTGGTGGTGGTGGTGGTGGGGAGTTGGATTCGGGTGGGTGAGTTGTGGGTATGGGGGGGTGGGAGGGTGGTTTGGGTTATAACAGTCCATGGAGTCTCATCTTCCTCTTCGTTGGTGACCGCTATATGGGGAGGTGGGGTTGGAGTGGGGTGGGGCGGGTGTATTGGGATAAATATAACAGTCCGTGGAGTCTCATCTTCCTCTTTGTTGGTGACCGCTATATGGGGAGGTGGGGGTGGGGTGGGGCGGGTGTATTGGGATACACCAATATATACTACGTCCTTAACACTGTGGAAATAAGCTTTACTTGTTATTTAAGTAGTGGCTGATAATCTGCGACACCAGCTCAGCAAACTACAGCGCTTTCCACTGGCCTGTTCACCTTGCACTACTTTTAATTGAGGGGTATGAACCTAATAATTTTAATCCTAAATTAATAAAGTTTAATGTTTTATTGCTTACCATGTAGATGGTGGTTATACGACTTTTCAGCTTTGGGGGGGGGGGGGGGGGGTTTGACAGGAATTAAGACAAAATGGAGTTGAAATTTTGTGGGAAAAAATGTTCTTCTCAATGCTGCCATTCATTATTCTGTACAATGTACTGGGAAGCTGGAAAAAAATCAGAATGGGGTGGAATTGGAGAAAAACTTTATTTGTTTGATATTCTTACAGGTCTCATTTTTACAGTCTTTCCCGTGAAGCCAAAATAACCTGTCATCCCTATTCTATGTTTTAGTATTACTCCAGGGATACCAATTTATATAGTGTTATTTACATTGTAGGCACTTAAGACCAGGGCCGTATGGGTGAATGAGATCCCCCATGCCCACTTTGCAGTAAAAACCACCATGCAGACACGTCACAATTTCTGCAATCAAAATGCATACTCTTACATTTGTCATCATCAAACTTAATTTTCCAAGTCTCCTGCCAAGTTTCCAGCTTCCTTAGACCCCCCTGTAATATTCTACTATCCTCCTCAGGTTTTATTACCTTACAGAGTTTAGTATCATCTGCAAATATGGACACCCTGCTTTGTAATATGGACACCCTGCTTTGTAATATGGACGCCCTGCTTTTTAATATGGACACCCTGCTATGTAATATGGACACCCTGCTTTGTAAACCCTCTACCAGGTCATTAATAAAGATATTACACAGGAGAGGACTCAATACTGACCCTTGTGGCCCCCCACTGGTGACTGTGATCCCCCAATACTGACTCCACTGGTGATTGCAACCCAGTCTGAATATATACATTTAATAAGTACCTTCTGTTTCCTATAAATAAGCCAGTTGCGAACCCAAATGCATATGTTTTCCGCCAGTCCCAAAATTCTCATTTTGCATACCAACCTTTTTTGTGGAACAGTATCAAAAGCCTTTGCAGAGACCAGAAACACCATATTCACTGCATTACCCATGTCCAGATACATCACGTCCACTGCATTACCTATGTCCAGATACACCACATCTACTGCATTACCCATGTCCAGATACACCACGTCCACTGCATTACCCATGTCCAGATACACCACGTCTACTGCATTACCCATGTCCAGATACACCACGTCTACTGCATTACCCATGTCCAGATACACCACGTCCACTGCATTACCCATGTCCAGATACACCACGTCTACTGCATTACCCATGTCCAGATACACCACGTCTACTGCATTACCCATGTCCAGATACACCACGTGCACTGCATTACCCATGTCCAGATACATCACGTCCACTGCATTACCTATGTCCAGATACACCACGTCTACTGCATTACCCATGTCCAGATACACCACGTCCACTGCATTACCCATGTCCAGATACACCACGTCCACTGCATTACCCATGTCCAGATACACCACGTCCACTGCATTACCCATGTCCAGATACACCACGTCCACTGCATTACCCATGTCCAGATACACCACATTTACTGCATTACCCATGTCCAGTCCAGATATGTGAGAGCCCTGTACTTTGTGTCTGACACTGTGATCTGTAGTACGGGGGCACCACAAGGTCCAGTTCTTGCCCCATTTCTCTTCACACTGTACACTGCTGATATGCATCTCATTGAGCTGTTATTCACAGAAGTCCTCTGATGACTCTGCTATAGTTGGCCTTATCACTGATGGAGACGACAGGGTGTACAGAGACTTAATCTGGGATTTTGTGGACTGATGCCAGTGGAACCACCTCAGGATTAATGCTGGGAAGACCAAGGAGATGGTGGTGAACTTTAGCAACCAGATATATGCTCCAAAACCAGTGAACACCCAGGGGAGAGGCATTGAGATAGTCAGGACCTATAAGTACCTGGGTGTGCTCTTCAATAATAAGCTGGACTGGGCTGATCACCTGGAGGCGCTGCACAGAAAGGGCCACAGCAGACTCTACCTGCTCAGGAGGTTGAAGGCCTTTGGAGTCCAGGGGCCATTTCTTAGGGCCTTTTTCTACTCTGTAGTAGCCTCAGCCATCTTCTTTGGAGTGGCCTGCTGGGGGAGCAGTATATCAACCAGGGACAGAAATAGACTTGACAGGCTGATCAGAAGGGCCAGCTCTGTCCTGGGGAGCCCCCTGGAACAAGTACAGGTGGTGGGTGACAGAAGGATACTGTATGTGGTGACCTCCATGCGGGAGAACAAATCCTACCCCATGTATGAGACCATGATAGCTCTTGGCAGCACTGTAAGTGTCCGACTGCTTCACGCCAAGTGTGAGAAGGAGCTGTCGGAGATCATTCCTCCCAGCTGTGGTCAGGCTGTATAAACAACATCAGGACAAGTGGAGATCACTCTGCACAGAGAACTAAATGATCCTGAAGTCTTTCTTTTTCTTCTTAGTTGCTATGACTCCTAGTATCTTTCTTACAGCTATGTGTTGTTTCTTAAAATATATTACTGTATTATCATACTGCTGTAACACACTGATTTTCCCCATGGTGGGACTATTAATGGATTGTCTCATCTTATCTTATCTAGTACATCTACCACAATACCCATGTCCAGATATACTTAATCTACTGCATTACCCATATGCAGTCCAGATCAGGGGTGTAACTACCCTGATAGCAGCAGTAGTGATTGCCACAGGGCCCGGGACACTAGGTGGCTGCAGTTTTTTTTTTTTTTTTTTTTTTTTTTAAAGGGCATAATGGGCCCTATTTATTTAACGATCTTTTCTCCTGATAATGGCCACCAGCACTTTCCCTTCTGTGGAGGTGGCTGTGAGAAGGAGCCAGGATTGGTAAGTGAGGCTGCGGGCCCACAAACCTCACAAACACTATTATCTTACTGGGGGGGTCTTTTCAGAACACCCGAGTATAATGATCGGAGGCTCAGGGGAGGTGAGGGAACATGAAAAAACATTGTTACTTACTAGAGATGAGCGAACACTAAAATGTTCGAGGTTCGAAATTCGATTCGAACAGCCGCTCAATGTTCGTGTGTTCGAACGGGTTTCGAACCCCATTATAGTCTATGAGGAACAGATACTCGTTAAGGGGGAAACCCAAATCCGTGTCTGGAGGGTCACCAAGTCCACTATGACACCCCAGGAAATGATGCCAACACCTCTGGAATGACACTGGGACAGCAGGGGAAGCATGTCTGGGGGCATCTAACACACCAAAGACCCTCTATTACCCTAACATCACTGCCTAACAACTACACACTTTCCACATTCAAAAAAACCTCTATCAAAGTGGGAAAATACCTGGAAACCTTCTTTACTCCCCAAATGGATGGACACAAACCCCAATTTAAGCTCAACAAACAGTAACAACCACCCCTTTAAATCATGTTCCCCATGACAACCACAAATGGAATAGGCAATGGGAATTCCAAAAGCCCTCACCCTTAACTGTCATTTTGAGTGTGTGTGTGTGTGTGTGTGTGTGTGTGAGTGATGTGGTAAGACCTTCCAAAATTCACTTTTCTAGCCCTTAACATGAGCCCTTCCAAACAAAGTTACAGGACCTTAAGCTGAGCTACCAGCAGAGATTGAGGCCCTTGGCATGAGTAGAGCCTTGCACCAGCAGTGTTTTTGGCCCTTAGGGTGAGTTGAGCCTTGTACCAGCGTGTGTCCCTTAACATCAGGCGGGCCCTAAGTTCTGCGCTTTGCACAAAAGTTCCACATTAACTAGGCTGAATGGTACAAAGATTAGTAGGCCCGAGAACCAGGAACAGGTCTTGCAATGGCTGTCGGATAACGCTTAAAGCACATTGTCCACCAGCCAGTCAGCCTCTACCTCCTCTTACCCAACAGTCTTGTCCTCCTTCCACCCAAAATTCCCAATCTTCCCAGAACAATAACCCCAACTGTCCCTGCTCCCCAGAGCTGTTCTCCCTTCCTTTGACTGTACCGCAACCTGCCCCTCCATTTCGCGATTCCACGGACCTAACAGACGAGTATCTGTGTCCAGATGCTCAAACACTAGAGTCTCCTCCATTCCATCTCCGGTCGATTTGGTGGCGGATGACCAGCAAGCCACCCTCATCGACGACGATGAGACGCAGTTGCTGTCAGGGCAGCCAGTTGACATGCGCATTGTGCAGGAGGAGGAGGCGAGACAGGAGTTGGAAGAGGAGGTGGTGGACGACGAGGACACCGACCCCACCTGGACAAGGCGGATGTCAAGCTGGGAAAGTAGTGTGGATGTTGAGGCAGCTGCAGCACCAAAAAGGGTAGCTAGAGGCAGAGACATGTCCAGAGGCAGAGGTCAGCTGCTTTGCCGAAGCCAGGCCAGACCCGGAATGTCCGAAGATGTTCCCTTTTGTACCCAGCCCAGAAAAACTCCCCCATCGAGGGCACGTTTCTTGAAGGTGTAGAGTTTTTTCAAGGAATGCGCCAAGGACAGATATAGTGTCGTCTACACAATTTGCCTCTCGAAATCGAGTAGGGGCCCTGAGAAGAGCAACCTGTCCACCACTTCAATGCACCGTCATTTGGAATCCAAGCAATGGAATCAGTGGCAGGCAGCAACGGCAGGACAAATGTCGCCCGCCGTTCATGCCACTGCCTCTGCTCACAGTGCTGGCGATGCACTCCAGAGGACGAGCCAGGACATCACTTCATCTGCCTCCGCCACTTTGTTGACTTTTCCCTCATCCTCCCCTGTTTCTGTCTTATCTCCTTCTCCTGCACCATCAAAGGCACCATCAGGCGCTTCTTTACAACAACCCACCATCTCTCAGACATTGGAGCGCCGGCAGAAATACACCGCTAACCACCCACCCACGCAAGCCTAGAACGCCAAAATCGCTAAACTGCTGGCCCAGGAGAGGTTGGCGTTCCGGCTTGTTGAAACTCCCGCCTTCCCGGACCTGATGGCAACTGTGGCACCTCACTATGCCGTCCCTAGCCGTCTCAACTTCTCCCGGTGTGGCGTCCCCGCCTTGCACCAGCACGTGTCACTCAACATCAGGTGGGCCCTTAGTTCCGCGCTTTGCTGCAAGGTCCACTTGACCACCGACACTTGGACAAGCGCCTGTGGTCAGGGATGCTGCAGTGCTTATCTTTAATGACAGGCAGGGTGAATGTGGTGGAGTCTGTTCCCCGGGTGCAAACTGGGGTGGCCTATCTCCTCTCCCAGGCCAAAATTCATGGCAGGAGTAGACTGAAACCCTACGACGCTGCAACCTCCACCACAGCTACTAGCGGCAAACGCTAAAACACTGGTGTGGGGAGACGTCAGCAGGCGGTGCTGAAGCTCATCAGCTTGGGGGACAGACAGCACAGTGCCTCCGAGGTCAGGGATGCCATCCTGGCTGAGATGGCATTTTTTTTTCCCTGCTACACCTGGGGCCTGGCATTTTTACGCCTGTGATAATGGCTGGAACCTGGTAGCGGCTCTGGAGCTTGCCAGCCTCCAACACGTTCCATGTTTGGCCCACGTCTAACCTAGTGGTGCAAAGTTTTTTAAAAACATACCCAAATGTACCGAAGCTACTGTTGAAAATGCGGCGCTTGTGCGCCCACTTTTGCAAGTGCACAGGAGTCGCTGCTAGCCTAAAAACACTCTAGCAAGGCCTACATCTGTCCAAACACAGGCTGTTGTCCGTCATTCACACACGCTGAAACCCTACAACACCATATCTTGAGCAGGGTGTGTGAGCTGCACAGACCTTTGATGGAGTTCCATCTACAAAACCCAAGGGTTCCTCAAAGTCAGCTCCCAAAGTTTCTGCACCATGAGTTTCCAGGGGTGGCAGAGTTATGGCTAGGGGCAGAGGCATGGATAGGGATGATGTCTAGGGGCAAAAGCAGTGTGGATGTGGAGGCAAGCTAAGCAGGAAAAACTGGGGGTACAAGCTAAGGCATGGACTGGGGTGATGTCTAGGGGCAAAAGTAGTGTGGATGTGGAGGCAAGCTAAGCAGGAAAAACTGGGGGTACAAGCTAAGGCATGGCCTGGGGTGATGTCTAGGGGCAAAAGCAGTGTGGATGTGGAGGCAAGCAAAGCAGGGAAAATGGTGGCTAGAGGCAAAGGGATGACCATAGGCAGCAAGGGCAAAGATGCAAAACTCTCCCGTTTCAAGAATTTTCCTGACTTGTCTCCCCACAAAACATTCCTGGGAGGAGGGCTGAAACACCACCCTCCTCCTCCTCCGCTGTTAGATTGACCCCAGCTATGAGCTGAAAACGCTGCAACACTGGTGTGGGGAGACGTCAGCAGGCTGGGCTGAAGCTCATCAGCTTGGGAGACGGACAGCACACTGCCTCTGAGGTCAGGGATGCCATCCTGGATGAGATGGCAATTTGTTTATCCCCGCTGCCCCTGGGGCCAGGCTTTTTTGTCTTGTTGGAGGGCTCTGGAGCTTGCCAGCCTCCAACACGTTCCATGCCTGGCCCACGTGTTCAATGTAGTGGTGCAATGATTTTTAAAAACATACCCCATACCCCTGAGCTAAGGGTGAAAGTGCGGCACTTGGACACCCACTTTCCCAAGTCTACAGTACCTGGAGCTAGCCGCAATACACTCCAGCAAGGCCTACATCTGCCTGAAGCACCTACTGTTGTGCGAGGTCACCACACGCTCTAACCCTAGATACCGTATGTTCAGCAGGGTGTGTGAGCAGCAGAGACCTTTGATGGAGTACCAGCTACAAAACCCAAGGGTTCCTCAGAGTCAGCTCCCTCACTTTCTGCACCATGAGTTTCCATGGGTGGCAGACTTATGGCTAGAGGCACAGGCATGGATAGGGGTGATGTGTAGGGGCAAAAGCAGTGTGGATGTGGAGGCAAGCTAAGCAGCAAAAACTGGGGGTACAAGCAGCCGGTGGCATCATCACTGACAAGCACAGCTGTCTGTCAGCTGACAGGCTGACTTTCACCAAAATGAACAGACAATGGATAGACTCATCATATACATGTCAGTTACATGACAAATTTAGTGCAATTTGCAAGTCCAAGATGGTTTGGAGATCTGCGGAGAGGAATCTCACCACCTCTTGCGGGTGCCATCATTTGGAAGGCAAGCCCTGGGCTCAGTGGGTGAGAGCAAGCGCAGGATAATCGTCGTTTGGCCTGGCGGCCACTGCCTCTCCCACTGTTGACAGGGCTGGCGCTGCAGTCCAGACCAGCAGCCAGGACACCTCCACATCTGCCTCTGACACTTTGGGGAGTTCACCCTTATCCTCACCTTTTCCTGCCATTTCTCCTTTTGCCCTCGTCATCATGAGCCTCTTCCCAGCAACTCCCCATCTCCCAAGCCTTTCATTTCATGCTAAAGTACAGCGCAACCCACCCACATGCCCAAGGCTTCAACGGCCTCATCTCAAGAAATCTGGCCCAGGAGATGTTGGAATCCCGGCTGGGGGACACTCTGCCCTTTTTGGGCAGAGTGTCTACTGCGCCACTGCACTGTGCCGTCCACACCAACACTTTCCCCCAAACATGAGGCGGTCCCTAAATTCAGCGCTTAGCCCTAAAGTTCCATGTGACCAGTTACGAATGGACAAGTGCATGCGGACAGGGACGCTACCTTTCAATTTGGGCACAGTGGTTGAATGTAGTTGAGGCGTGGACCGGGTCGCAAAATGTGGTGGCCTGACTTGTCTCCCCACACAACATTGCTGGGAGGAGGGCTGAAACACCACCCTCCTCCGCTGTTAAATTGACCCCAGCTACGAGCTGGAAACGCTGCAACACTGGTGTGGGGAGACGTCAGCGGGCCGTGCTGAAGCTCATCAGCTTGGGGGCCAGACAGCACACTGCCTACAAAGTGAGTCATGCCATCCTCGATGAGACGGCAATGTGGTTTTTGCCACTGCACCTGGGCCCAGGCATGTTTTCATGTGTGATAATGGCCGTAACCTGGGATTGGCTCTGTAGCTTGGCAGCCTGCAACATATTCCATGCCTGGGCCACGTTTTTAACTCATTGCTGCTAATCTTTTGAAAAAGGTACCCCAATGTTCCTGAGCTACTGGTGAAAGTGTGGCGCTTGTGCGGATAGTTTTTAAAGTCTATAGTTGCCGCTGCTAGCCTCTATGCACTCCTACAACGCCTGTACCTGCTGGAACAACGGCTGTTGTGCGACGTCTCCACACTGCTGGCACTAAACTTATCATGTGTTGAGCAGAGTGTGTGAGCAGCACAGACCTTTGATGTAGTTCCAACTCCAAAACCCTCGGGTTCGTCAAAGTCAACTCCCTCAGTTGCTCAACCATGAGTGGCCATGGGTGGCAGACTTATGTGAAATACCATCCCATCCATTGCACTGGACACGAAACATTAGCATGCGCTCAGCACAACTTCGGATATGGCAGCTGCGTTAAGCAGGGTGCAGGGTACAACACAGACCAGGCCCGAGCACCAGGAACAGGTGTTAGAAATACTGCAGCATCCGCCATTTCCTTCCAATTTTGGGGTTTTGGACCCGCCACCGACTTGTCTGGACCTAAGTGGGGATCATGAGACACAGTTGCCATCAAGGCAAGCTGTGGACATGTGCGGTTTGCAGTAAGGGGGCAGTGCGCAATTGGAAGAGGAGTTGGTGGATGACGAGGCCACCGACCCCACATGGACAGGGGTGATGTCTAGGGGCTAAAGCAGTGTAGATGTAGAGGGAAGCTAAATCAACAAAAAACCTGGGTAGAAGCAAAGGCATAAACTGGGGTGATGTTTAGGGGCTAAAGCAGTGTAGATGTGGAGGGAAGCTAATTCAACAAAAAAAAACAGGGTAGAAGCAAAGGCAGAAACTGGGGTGATGTTTAGGGGTGAAAGCAGTGTAGATGTGGAGGGAAGCTAAGCAGCAAAAACAGTGGGTAGAAGCAAAGGCATGCAAAACTCTACCCTGTTGGAAGACTTATTCCTAGGTCTGGAACACGTTAATGGCCCCCCTGGACAAATTACTGCCACTCAGGGGCCTAGTGTCACCAGGAGGGACAAGTATAGGCGCATGTTGTGGGAATACCTGGCCGACACCAGCTCTGTCCTCTCCGATCCCTCTGTGCTCTACAGCCTACACTTATTTTCTCATCTTTTTTTCTGCACTGCACATCTCTTGCCTACTTCCTTTGGGATCTTAGAAATGGTGGTCCACTTCCACAGATGGTAACTTCAATAGACAGTGTAACGGGAGTAGCTGAGGGATCGCTGTCTTAACCACTTTTTGGCACAAAATTAACTTCCAAAGCCAAATATGGTGCAAGTATATGATGCAAGGACACCTACACACCTATCTCTGACACATTGGGGAGTTCACCCTCATGCGCCCTTTTGGCCTGCACCATCATGCGCCTCTTCCCAGCCACTCCACATTTCCCAAGCTTTTCATTGCAGGCAGAAGTACAACACAACCCACCCCCATGCCCAAGCCTTTAACAGCCTCATCGATAAACTGCTGGCCCTGGAGATGTTGGTGTTTGTTTATGCTTCTGGAGACCCAGGCCTTCCGTCAGCAGATGGCAGCTGGGGTACCTCCCTATGCTGGGCCTAGCCGTTACTACTTCTCTTGGTGTGCTGTCTCTGCCTTGCGCCTGCATGTGTCCCATAACATCAGTTGGGCCCAGAGCTCTGCGCTTTGCTGCAAGGTCCACTTGACCACCGACACATGGACAAGCGCCTGTGGTCAGGGATGCTGCAGTGCTTATCTTTAATGACAGGCAGGGTGAATGTGGTGGAGTCTGTTCCCCGGGTGCAAACTGGGGTGGCCTATCTCCTCTCCCAGGCCAAAATTCATGGCAGGAGTAGACTGAAACCCTACGAAGCTGCAACCTCCACCCCAGCTACTAGCGGAAAACACTGTAACACTGGCATGGGGAGATGTCAGCAGGCCGTGCTGAAACTGATCAGCTTGGGGGACAGACAGCACAGTGCCTCCGAGGTCAGGGATGCCATCCTGGCTGAGATGGCATTTTTTTTCCCTGCTACACCTGGGGCCTGGCATTTTTGCGCCTGTGATAATGGCTGGAACCTGGTAGCAGATCTGGAGCTTGCCAGACTCAAACACGGTCCACGCATGGCCCACGTTTTCCAACTTGTTGGTGCCATGTTTCTTTGAAACCTACACCATTGTGCCTGATATACAGGTCAAAGTGGGGCCATTTTCGTAAGTGAGAACTAGCCTCTGCTAGGCAGAAAACATTCAGAGCACACTCCTCTCATCTTCGCACCGTTGGCTGGCGGAGGAAGACGAGGGGGTTGGAGTGGCATCTGATGTCCCTGTCCCACACGAGGCTAGAGGGTGCACTTCAGTGCATCCCATTGCTTCACCACAAATGGTGTGAAGGGGAGTGGAAAATGGAGGAAATGGAGAGTGACCCTTACAGTTGGGGCCAGCAAAGGAATGCCAAGTAACACACTGGCACACATGGCTGACTTCATCTTGGGTTGCTTTTCAACACATATTTCACATCATGAAGAACAAATAATACTGGATTTTTACAAGCCTCGAACCCCGGTCTAGGTCTAATGTCTGTTCCTTTCTTATATTAGGGGAGAGGGAAAAAAATTACTTCAGTGATACGTTTAGCGTACATAGACTGTCTATTAATGTGTATCCCACTTAGTGTTGTTAGGGTTACACACCGTCACAACCTGGCTAAAGCTTCTATAGCTGTTAATAAAGTCAACATAACTTTACGGTATCCAAAAAGACAGCTGGTACCGACAGAGAGCAAGACAAATGTCAACCAAAGCTGTGAGCTCTGAACACCCACAGTGACTTTGGCGTCATCATCATATAAGGGAGCGGGTGGTAATAAATAACTTGGCAGTGCCTAAAACCCAAAAAGCTTATACAACTATATTTACATTAAGATACACAAATGAAACTTTTCAGTAGCATGTCATGAGACAAGCTGATAAGCTCTTCCTTTGTGCAGTGCTATTTGAATGTTAAACGCTGCCTTTATTTTAATTCTGGAGAAGGTGCAGACATTAGATTTAGAACATGTTGTCTTCATTGTCCAAATCCTCTATATAGGTAACGTGTTTTTCGGGCCGAGCTGTCTGGGAACGAGCTGGTGCAGCACTGACAACCTGGGTGAATATGGCAAGAGCCTGAGATGTAGGGTGAATGAATCCCCAAATTATTTGTGGAATTCCCAGTGAGACAATGGCACTATCTACCAGTAGCAAAAATTGTGGGTGCACGTAACCCCAATATATTCTTTGAATTACCAGTCAGAAACTGGCACTATATGGCAGTAGCAAGAAATGAGGGTATTTGTAACCCCAATATATTCTTTGAATTCCCAGTCAGACAATGGCACTATATACCAGTAGCAAAAATTGTGGGTGCACGTAACCCCAATATATTCTTTGAACTACCAGTCAGAAACTGGCACTATATGGCAGTAGCAAGAAATGAGGGTATTTGTAACCCCAATATATTCTTTGAATTCCCAGTCAGACAATGGCACTGTATAGCAGTAGCAAAAATTGTGGGTGCACGTAACCCCATATATTCTTTGAATTCCCAGTCAGACAATGGCACTATATACCAGTAGCAAAAATTGTGGGTGCACGTAACCCCAATATATTCTTTGAACTACCAGTGAGACAATGGCACTGTATACCAGTAGTAAAAATTGTGGGTGCACATAACCCCAATATATTCTTTGAATTCCCAGTCAGACAATGGCACTATATACCAGTAGCAAAAATTGTGGGTGCACATAACCCCAATATAATCTTTGAATTCCCAGTGAGACAATGGCACTGTATAGCAGTAGCAAAAATTGTGGGTGCACGTAACCCCCATATATTCTTTGAATTCCCAGTCAGACAATGGCACTATATACCAGTAGTAAAAATTGTGGGTGCACATAACCCCAATATATTCTTTGAATTCCCAGTCAGACAATGGCACTGTATAGCAGTAGCAAAAATTGTGGGTGCACGTAACCCCCATATATTCTTTGAATTCCCAGTGAGACAATGGCACTATATACCAGTAGCAAAAATTGTGGGTGCACGTAACCCCAATATATTCTTTGAATTACCAGTGAGACAATGGCACTGTATACCAGTAGTAAAAATTGTGGGTGCACATAACCCCAATATATTCTTTGAATTCCCAGTGAGACAATGGCACTGTATAGCAGTAGCAAAAATTGTGGGTGCACGTAACCCCCATATATTCTTTGAATTCCCAGTCAGACAATGGCACTATATACCAGTAGTAAAAATTGTGGGTGCACATAACCCCAATATATTCTTTGAATTCCCAGTGAGACAATGGCACTGTATAGCAGTAGCAAAAATTGTGGGTGCACGTAACCCCCATATATTCTTTGAATTCCCAGTCAGACAATGGCACTGTATACCAGTAGTAAAAATTGTGGGTGCACATAACCCCAATATATTCTTTGAATTCCCAGTGAGACAATGGCACTATATACCAGTAGCAAAAATTGTGGGTGCACGTAACCCCCATATATTCTTTGAATTCCCAGTCAGACAATGGCACTATATAGCAGTAGCAAAAATTGTGGGTGCACGTAACCCCCATATATTCTTTGAATTCCCAGTCAGACAATGGCACTATATAGCAGTAGCAAAAATTGTGGGTGCACATAACCCCAATATATTCTTTGAATTCCCAGTCAGACAATGGCACTGTATACCAGTAGCAAAAATTGTGGGTGCACGTAACCCCCATATATTCTTTGAATTCCCAGTCAGACAATGGCACTATATACCAGTAGTAAAAATTGTGGGTGCACATAACCCCAATATATTCTTTGAATTCCCAGTCAGACAATGGCACTGTATAGCAGTAGCAAAAATTGTGGGTGCACGTAACCCCCATATATTCTTTGAATTCCCAGTCAGACAATGGCACTATATACCAGTAGCAAAAATTGTGGGTGCACGTAACCCCAATATATTCTTTGAATTACCAGTGAGACAATGGCACTGTATACCAGTAGTAAAAATTGTGGGTGCACATAACCCCAATATATTCTTTGAATTCCCAGTGAGACAATGGCACTGTATAGCAGTAGCAAAAATTGTGGGTGCACGTAACCCCCATATATTCTTTGAATTCCCAGTCAGACAATGGCACTATATACCAGTAGTAAAAATTGTGGGTGCACGTAACCCCAATATATTCTTTGAATTCCCAGTGAGACAATGGCACTATATACCAGTAGCAAAAATTGTGGGTGCACGTAACCCCAATATATTCTTTGAATTCCCAGTGAGACAATGGCACTGTATAGCAGTAGCAAAAATTGTGGGTGCACGTAACCCCCATATATTCTTTGAATTCCCAGTCAGACAATGGCACTGTATACCAGTAGTAAAAATTGTGGGTGCACATAACCCCAATATAATCTTTGAATTCCCAGTGAGACGATGGCACTGTATAGCAGTAGCAAAAATTGTGGGTGCACGTAACCCCAATATATTCTTTGAATTCCCAGTCAGACAATGGCACTATATACCAGTAGTAAAAATTGTGGGTGCACATAACCCCAATATATTCTTTAAATTCCCAGTGAGACAATGGCACTATATACCAGTAGCAAAAATTGTGGGTGCACATAACCCCCATATATTCTTTGAATTCCCAGTGAGACAATGGCACTGTATAGCAGTAGCAAAAATTGTGGATGCACGTAACCCCCATATATTCATTGAATTCCCATTCAGACAATGGCACTGTATACCAGTAGTAAAAATTGTGGGTGCACATAACCCCAATATAATCTTTGAATTCCCAGTGAGACAATGGCACTGTATACCAGTAGTAAAAATTGTGGGTGCACATAACCCCAATATATTCTTTGAATTCCCAGTGAGACAATGGCACTATATACCAGTAGCAAAAATTGTGGGTGCACATAACCCCAATATATTCTTTGAATTCCCAGTGAGACAATGGCACTGTATAGCAGTAGCATAAATTGTGGGTGCACGTAACCCCCATATATTCTTTGAATTCTCAGTGAGAGAATGGCACTATATACCAGTAGTAAAAATTGTGGGTGCACATAACCCCAATATATTCTTTGAATTCCCAGTCAGACAATGGCACTGTATAGCAGTAGCAAAAATTGTGGGTGCACGTAACCCCAATATATTCTTTGAATTCCCAGTGAGACAATGGCACTGTATAGCAGTAGCAAAAATTGTGGGTGCACGTAACCCCAATATATTCTTTGAATTCCCAGTCAGACAATGGCACTGTATAGCAGTAGCAAAAATTGTGGGTGCACGTAACCCCCATATATTCTTTGAATTCCCAGTCAGACAATGGCACTATATACCAGTAGCAAAAATTGTGGGTGCACGTAACCCCAATATATTCTTTGAATTCCCAGTCAGACAATGGCACTATATACCAGTAGCAAAAATTGTGGGTGCACGTAACCCCCATATATTCTTTGAATTCCCAGTCAGACAATGGCACTATATACCAGTAGTAAAAATTGTGGGTGCACATAACCCCAATATATTCTTTGAATTCCCAGTGAGACAATGGCACTATATAGCAGTAGCAAAAATTGTGGGTGCACATAACCCCAATATATTCTTTGAATTCCCAGTCAGACAATGGCACTGTATAGCAGTAGCAAAAATTGTGGGTGCACATAACCCCAATATATTCTTTGAATTCCCAGTCAGACAATGGCACTATATACCAGTAGCAAAAATTGTGGGTGTATATAGCCCCAATTCTATTGCTAGGGGACTTGCAGGGTATTTCTGAGTTGAAGGTGGGGGGCACACCGTTGGAACGGGGATTTGGGGTGTATATATGGGGTATACGGGAATACACTGTCAGTGTGTTCCATTCAGGATCCTGGGAAAGCTGGGTTGCGGCGATTGAGCCCGTCAGTGCCACGTTACACTGACAAGCTTCTCCCTGGAATTGAAGTTATATGTAAGCCCAATATATTCTTTGAATTCCCAGTCAGACAATGGCACTATATGGCAGTAGCAAAAATAGTGGGTGTATATAGCCCCAATTCTATTGCTAGGGGACTTGCAGGGTATTTCTGGGGTGAAGGTGGGGGGGCACACCGTTGGAACGGGTATCGGCGGTATATATGGGGTATACGGGAATACACTGACAGTGTATTCCATTCAGGATCCTGGGAAAGCTGGGTTGCGGCGATTGAGCCCGTCAGTGCCACGTTACACTGACAAGCTTCTCCCTGGAATTTAGCTCTTATAAGAGCTGTTGGTTGTCTTCTCCTTCCTATCCTAGCCTGTCCCTGCCTACCCAGAATCTAAGCCCTAGCTAGCTGGATGGAAACCTCCGTCCTCGGTGAATTGCAAGCTCAGAATGACGCGAACCTGGGCGTCGCTGTTCTTTTAAATTAGAGGTCACATGTTTTCGGCAGCCAATGGGTTTTTCCTACTTTTCTCAACGTCACCGGTGTCGTAGTTCCTGTCCCACCTACCCTGCGCTGTTATTGGAGCAAAAAAGGCGCCAGGGAAGGTGGGAGGGGAATCGAGTAATGGCACACTTTACCACGCGGTGTTCGATTCGATTCGAACATGCCGAACAGCCTAATATCCGATCGAACATGAGTTCGATAGAGCACTGTTCGCTCATCTCTATTACTTACCTCTCCTACGCGCTGGAAGACTTTAAGCCTACTTGTGTGATGTCCAAGATGTCACATGAGGCGGCTTTCATCCTTATGCGTTGTGACGTCTGGTCCACATAAAAGAAGGCTGACACCAGAGGGGAGTGCACTGGAGCCAGGGAGTGGTAAGTGACATTGTTTTTTCTGTTTTTATCCTCCCTGGGTGTCCGATTTTTATACTCTGTGGTCTGAAAAGTCCCCAGAGTATAGTATTTGTTCATGGTCCGCAATGGGCGTAATACTGTGTGCAGGGGCCACTATGGGGCATAATACTGTGTACAGGGGCCACTATGGGGGATAATACTGTGTGCAGGGGCCACTATGGGTCATAATACTGTGTTCAGGGGCCACTATTGGGTATAATACTGTGTGCAGGGGTCACTTTTGTGCATAATACTTTGTGCATGGGCCACTATGGCAAATAAAATTGTGTGCAGGAATGTGGGGGTTAGTCGGTCGGTCAGGGTCTTTTTAGGGGTCAGGAGGGAGGGGAGATGTCAAAAGTTCACCATGGGGTCCCGCCATTCCTAGTTACGCCACTGGTCCAGATACATCTAGCCTTATCTCTGAAGTCATATGATACTTTTATTTTCCAGAATTCTACATTCTACATGACTTCTAATGGTGGCCACTGTTTATACAAATTGACTTGCAATAAAATTGTATGTTTAACCTGTTTTTGCCAGTGCCAGTTTTTCATTTTCGTTTTTGACCCCCAGCCTTCCAAACCCCATGACTTTTAACATTTTCTGTTTACAAAGCCATATGAGGGCTTAATGTTTGCAGGACAAATTATTCCTTATAATGTTATCATTTATTATTCGTACTGGGAACCTGGAAAAAAAAATTCACAATGAGGTGGAATATTATTGATATTTTACTTCCAAAGTCTTTCCTTTATGGCTTTCTTAATGTCTTTATTCCTCAGACTGTATATAATGGGGTTGATCAATGGAGTGAACACAGTATATAGCAGGGAGAGGATCTTACTCATGGTGATGGTTTGTCCTTCTGTTGGGACAATATAAACACTGAACATAGACCAGTAGAATATGGAGACCACAATGAGGTGGGAGCTACAGGTGGAGAAGACTTTCTGTCTACCAGTACTGGATGGGATCCTTAAGACTGCCCGAACTATATAAGTATAAGACACTACAATGATTATGCTTGGGATGATGAGTATTGGAGTTCCTACTATATACAGCTCCAATTGAACAATGAAGGAGCCTGAACAGGCGAGTTCTAGTAAGGGGACCATGTCACAGAAGAAATGGTCAATGATATTTGGGCCACAAAAGACTAGCTCTGATGCTGCTGTGACATCTGTCAAACTAAAAGATATTCCAAATAAAAAAGAGATGATGGCAAATATCACACAATGTCTACTGGTCATGATGGTGGAGTAACGGAGAGGATTCCAGATGGCCACATATCTGTCATAAGACATCACAGCGAGGAGGAAACATTCTAAAGTTTCTGCAAAGCTGAAAAAATAATATTGAGTGATACAGCCAATAAAAGTAATGGCCGCTCCATTATTCAGTAGGACGTGGAGCAAGTTGGGGACAATATTTGTGATCAACAAGATGTCACTGATGGAGAGTAGTGAGATGAAGAAGTACATTGGGGTGTGGAGGATCTTGCTGGTGGACACCAGGGTGATGATCAGGAGGTTCCCGCATATTGTCCCGCAGTAAATCACCAGGAAAAGACAGAACAGGAAAATTCTTAAGTCTTGGCTAACTTGAAATCCTAAGAAGAAAAACTCAGTGACCACCGTCCAATTGTTCTGGATTTAGATGAAAAGGTAGATATGATCATTCAACAAGAAATAACAAAAATTGTGACCACAATGTATCATCTCTAAAGATTCTCTAGCAGATATTGTGAAATATACTGTAACGTTCTATAACTCTGAAGTTACCTTTAATATAAACGTATGACATCTCTAATGACTGTGCAGAAGGATTTTTAGCAACAGTTGATCAACTTAACTGACGAATGATATTCTATGAGAAAAATTCACTTATGCTATACAATTCTAGTGATTTTAGAATATTTGCTTTTTGTAGTATATATGTAAAATAGAACACAACATAGTCTGCAACATGTCCTATTTGGCAGTGTGAATAATGATAGAAGTGGTGGTGATGATGATGATGATAATGATAACAATCTTCAGTGGTTGATACCTTTATTAAAGGGGTTGTCCCATCACAAGGATCCTATCTATACCTATTGTTAATGTGGATGTAAGACTTTTCCTAAATACACTGCTTCAGCAAAACTGCTTTGTTTGTCCACTATCTTACTTTATTCAGTTCTTTGTGGACACAGCCCTTGACTTATCTGCTCAAAAGTCAAATGATGTATCTGCCTGCTCTCAGGGGGGAGGGAGGAGAGGCTAAGTGCAGGGAGCAAACCTGTGTTTCTAGCTATTCCTGTGTCTGCACCACGTGACCTTCCTGCTCTCAGATAGAGGAGAGGAGCTGCTTTCATTTCTGAACTCGTCTTCTGTTCTCCCAGTTATCAGGCTAGCTAATTCAATTGTGTTCATTATTAGAGATGAGCAAGAAATGAGGCAAGAAACCAGGAAGAAAGAAGATTTTACAGCAGTGAAGACTGGTGAGTATGCGACTTGGGAATACCCCTTTAATGGCTAACTAAAATAAAAACTAAAATACCATAAAAAAGGTATAAAGAAAATGTTTGATTTTGTACAATGTTAGCCAGTGAGTAGGAAATATAAAAAACAAAGAAACTTGAGTCTTCAGTTGTTGATACCTTTTTTAATGGATAGCTAATAATGATGACAGATTACAAGCTTTTGAAGCTCTAGACAGCCACCAAATCTCAGGACTATGGTTGTGAGCAGCTCACTGTCACCTCCAACTAACACAGGAACATTTCCATGCAGACAGAAAAGGTGCAAAACCCATCCTCACATACTGACCACTGACAAGATAGAGATACCAAATCCTAACAGGGAATATAAAATCCCAGGTACGTTCACCTGTAACACATCTAATGTAGTGTATTTAATAATATGCATCAAATGTTCCACTGAAAAACTGTATGTTGGAGAGACCGGTCAGAAACTTAGAATGCGGATGAACTCACATCGTCATATGATTAGAGAACAAAGAATGGACATTCCTGTGTCAAAACATTTCAGCAATGAAGATCATAATATCACCAATGACATGAAAATTTTGATTTTAAGAGGGAATTTTAAATCAAGGAAAGAGAGAAGGATTTATGAGTACAAGCTGACGACCTTGTTTAACACATTGCAGGAAGGGATGAATCTGTCACATGGATTCATTGTATCCTACAAAAATCACTGAACTGAGACAGCCATAAAATACGACTCTTTGAACTGATAAGAACATTGCAAACTGATGAATTGTTTATTTGTATGTACCAATAACCTTCTTCCACCCTCCCTATGTGTCCCTCTGTATATAAATAGGCATCCTTCAGAAATTTTTTTAAAATTTACCTGAGGAAGACGCCGAGAGCTTTGAAAGCTTGTAATCTGTCATCATTATTAGTTAGCCATTAAAAAACGTATCAACTACTGAAGACTCTCAATGTTTTATATTTCATATCCACCTGGCAAAGGTTGTGTAAGGAAGGAAAACATAACCCTGAATTATGAGTATCCAAAACGAATTCATGGCCATGGAGAACAAAGGCCAGCCTGTGTAGCATGACCTCAGTCATATGGACAACCATGACCATGTGTCCATCACTTACCTTGGAAGATGGTACCAGGATACACTATGGGAAGAAGACAAACCAGCACTGTGATGCTATGGTCAATTTTGAGCTGGGAACTACTGACTACTGCCATTGGCATGAATGTGTCATTACATGTTTTATACGTAAATAACATACAGCCATTCCATACTACACCCTAATGGCGGTGGTATCTTTCAGCAGGATAATGTGCCTATACTACACTGCCAAAAATGTTCAGGATTGGTTTGACTAGAGTCCAACGTGGTGACTTAACCTCTACATTTCCCAGGCTTCAATCTGTTCAAGCATCTGTGACATAACCTGGAAGAAACAGTCCAATCTGTGGCGACAATAACGGGACTTGTGGGGTGTCAGGTATCACCAGGCACCTTTGTATCGTGGAGTCTATGCCTCAGCGGCTCAGAGATGTTCCGGCATCACAAGAGGCAAATACACAGGTTGGGAGCTTTCATGGTTGTCGATGAATTTACACACAGGGATGTTCACATGCAGCAAAAATTGAGGAATAGCCCAAATTGTTCAAAAAGTTTTAATAATAGAAATTGTACATTAACAATTTTTTTTAGATAAAAAATCGTAATTGAAATGAACAAAACGACAAACATCTGACATACAGCATGTGACAAATTTCAGATTCTTTGGAATATATTTTTCTAATTTTATATTTATCATAAAATTCCTCCTGATGTTACTCACATCGGATAAGTCTTTGGCCATTTTTAGATTAATTTCCATCTCAGTTTTATGGGAGAAGGGATGGTCATGTTACCAGCAGCGTAGTCCGCCCCCATGGATAATGAGTCAATGTGAGACATACAAGCATTGTATACACAGGGATATTTATATATGACATGAAGGCACGGTGCCAGGTAGAATAGATCTGGGGAGATCCCGGGAGACGTCTCTGTTGTGTCTGATGAGTCTCCAGTGTTCTGGCCAATAGGGAAATGTAATAATAATAATTATTCGCAGCTGAAATCTGGATTCTCATTTATTAAAACAAACGTTAATGATATGTCACATCATGATGGAAAAGCTTAAAGCGTTTGTCTAGGTATTTTGTTATGTGGCCTTTCCTTAGGATAGGTCACAAATATCTGATTGTTGGGTGGAAGACAGTTGGTCCCCAAATGAATCAGCTATGTCTGATCCATGTTGGATATGATATGGATCCATATTTGGTTTGAGGGTATGTTTGATCCCTGTTCTATACACTGCACCAAGCAGTGCCGCACCTCCCATGAGGCGACCTGAAGTGACCGCTTCAGGAGGCACTATGCCAGGGCCATGGGGAGGGCGGCATTTTTTCTAACCTAAGTCAGTCCAGGACAAGCTTTCCTGGACTGGCTTAGGGTCACCATCACTAAGCAGTGGATTGGGGAGTCCACTGGAGCAGCGCTGCTCCAGCAGTCACCCCTCACGCTCAGGCAGAGAGCAGGTCCTCTCCGTGCCTGCTCTCTGTCTGCTAAAGACGCTCGCTCCGCTCGCCCCGCCCCCTATGTGCAGCCCCGCCCCCTACTGCTCGGCCCTGCCCCCTCCTCCCAGTGTGTGTGTGGGGCTTTTTGACGTCTGCTTCAGGTGGCAGAAAGCCATGGTTCACCCCTGGCACCAAGGCAGAAGTAGATGTAGTGGCCAGGAACTGTTACTGTAGATCTATTCCTAGTGACTTCATTCGGAATGAACTGGAATAATGGCTCCCAGCCACTATACAAGGATACATGCTTTCACCTCCAGACAGGGACGCAGCTCTAATAAGGCAAAGTGAGGCAGCCACCTCAGGCGGCACTATCAGGAGGGGAAGAATGAAGAGGCACTGGTCTGCATGCATCTTATCAGGTCACAGGTTACTCTGCAGGTAACTTTACCTGATGGAACATACGCAGCCTAATCTTCCCTCCTACTCCTAGACTGCCCCGGACCATTAATATATACTTCACCGTTAACTAGATTGATAAAACTAAAGCTGTGATTTTGTCTTGTAAACTGCAAGCCTCTTCGGGCCTATGGTTTACAAGACACAAAGAAGACGGACACAAGATTTCGGCTTCTCGGTCTATGACATCATTGCTAGGGTTGAGCTGACAGAGCTTTTTTTTCAAATCTGACGTGTCACTTTATGCAGTAATAACTTTGGGACACTTTAACTCACCAAAGTAATTTTGGTATTGTTTTTTCATATCACATTGTACTTCATCATAGTGGTAAATTTTGGTTGATGTGTTTTGTTTAATTATGAAAAAAATTTAAAATTTGGTGAAAATTTTGAAAAATATGCATTTTATCAAGTTTGAAACGATGTGCATTGCATACAGATAGTCAGACCGCCAAAATTATATCCTAAATCTCATGTCCCAGATCTCTGCTTTATGTCGGCATCAAACTTTAGTCGCCCTTTTATTTTTTCAGACATTATAAGGTTTACAAGTCAAACAACAATATTCAACATTTTCAAGAACATTTCCAAAACTCATTTTTTAAAGTGACTAATCCAGTAATGAAGGGGTTTTGAAAGTCCCTTGTATCATAAACTCCCCATATATCAGCCCATTTTCAAAACTGCACCCCTTACATGAACCAAAACAACATATACCTAGTATTTCAACCCTATAAGTGTTCAACAGTAATGAAGACAAAATGGAGGTGAAATTTACACATTTCATTTTCTTTTACTAATATTTCCATTTAGCCCCAGAATTTGCACATTCACAAGGGGTTAAAGAAGAAAATGCATCCCACAATTTGTTATGCAAGTTTTCCTGACTACCATAGTACCCCACATGTGGGTGTAAACTGATATATGGACGCACAACGAGACGCAGAAGGGAAGAAGCACCAAGGAGCTTTTGGAGGGCAGATCTTGTTGTGATCAGTTTCTGGCACCATGTCGTATTTACAGAGCCCTTGAGGTGCCAAAACAGTGAAAACCTTTAGAAAGGGACCCCATTTTGAAAACTAGACCCCTCGAGGAGTTTATCAAGGAGTATAGTGAGTATTGTGACCCTTCAGGTTTTTCCCTGAATTTATTACCATAGGGATGTGAAAATGAAATATTACCCTTTTTCTGATCAAATGTCCGTTTGGCTTCAAATTTTTCATCTTCACAAAGGGTTAAAGGAGAATAATCTACTAACTTTTTTCTCCTGAACACGACAATACCCCATATGTGCTGGTACAGTGATGTGTGGGAACACTGTTGTTTGGGGACATTGATGTGTGGGGACACTGATGTGCGGGAACATTGATGTACAGACACATGGCACAGCTTGAAACAGAAAGATTGCTATTTGACTTTTGAAGGACAGATATTCCTGGAATAGTTTTTAGGCACCATGTCCCATTTGCAGAGTTGCTGAGGTTCCAAATCAGTGGAAACCCCCTAAATGTGACCCTATTTTGTAAACTAGACCCCTCAAGGAATTTATCCAAAGGTATTGTGACCTTACAAGTCTTTCACAGAATTGGGCCATAAAAATGGAGAGTTCTAATTTTAATAAAAGGTTAAAGGGGAAAAAAATCACCCCAAAGCTTGTCACACAATTTCTTCTGAACACGGCAATACCCCATATGTGGTCATAAACTGATGTATGGGTACATGGCGGAGCTGGTAATCGAAAGAGCGATATTTGACTTTTAGAGGTAGAAATT
Organism: Leptodactylus fuscus; assembly: GCF_031893055.1. NCBI lineage: Eukaryota > Metazoa > Chordata > Amphibia > Anura > Leptodactylidae > Leptodactylus > Leptodactylus fuscus. The sequence continues at coordinate 5,381,255 of NC_134269.1, forward strand.
TTGCTGGAATAGTTTTTGGGTGCCATGTCTCAATTACAGAGCCCCTAGAGTACCAGAACTATGGAAACCCCAAAACATGACCCCATTTTGTATACTACACCCCTCAAGGAATTTATCAAGGGCTATAATGACCATTTTTAATGAATGAAGGTGAGGTCCCAGGTACAAGTCACTGAAGAAATCTCTGCCATAGTCTGATGTGTCCCATTCAATGGAGACGTCTGTGGAGAAATCAGCAAAATCCCAAAGTCAATTCATTAAAGAGGACCTGTCATGGGTTGGGGCACATGCGGTTTTATATAACACAGCGCACTGTCGGCTTTCACGATCGGCGCCCCATGTGAAGAGCTAGCGGTACCGGTACCGTCCTCTTCCAGGCTCTTCTAGCCTCCTTGTTGCATGCGCAGTGACTGCTGAAACCTGTAAGTGGAAGTCAGAGTTTGTATATGGTGAGCTACCATCATTAAAGGGCTTTATCACTGGGAAAAGTCATTTTTAACTAATCACATCCTTGCATAGGCTTTAGAAAGTCTATTCCACACCTACCTTTAGTATGTAGATTGCCTCAGTGGTTTCTGAATAAGTCCGTTTTTATTCATATGCTAATAAGCTTCCAGCCAGCACAGGAAGTTCCCAGCAGCACTCGTCTCTGCTATTATCTCCTATGTGTGTGCAAACAGGAAGCTGAGTCATCATCAGCAGCCTCCCATAGGAAACAATAGCAAAGGGGTGCATGATGTATTGTGCACCAGTCTAATTAGCATATTAATAAAAACAGACTTATTCAGAAACCAGAGAGGCAATCTACATACTAAAGATAGGTGTGGAATAGCAGATGTATCATGCATATTTTAAAAGATTGACTTACCTGTATTTGTAGTTACTTGGATGTATCCGAGCATCTGGGTACTAGAGGAGTTGTGTAGATAGTACACTGTCAGTATATGTTGTCTCGTGATAGGTGAAAACTTGTCACGTGATCTGAATGGGCGGGTGAAACCTGGTCCCATTCATTAGGTTTCATTCATAAAATTTGAAGGTATACAAATAGTAGTCCCTGATTGGCTTATTTAGTCACGTGGTACGGGTTTTGTTAAATCAATGGCTTGTATAATCTGTAGGAATGAGAAGTTTATATGAACAAGCCTAGGAAAGTCTCAAATAAATGGATGGTTTTTAATTGCTGGAACTTTGTAACTAGTTATATGTGTATATATAATATATTGAAGTTTGTAGTTAGGGAAAAGGTAAAATAACGTAAGAAAGAGTTTGAATATGACACCAAAAGAAAAACTTTATTGAAAGACAACGTTACGAGAGCTAATTAAAATTGGAAACAGACGTGAATAAAGTGTGTGTATTTAGATTACGATGTGTTACTCAAGGAAGGGTCGCTAGAGATGTAAGTTAGCTGCAATTAAGGGGCACTATGGCCCCGAAACGCGTCAGAAAGTTTTTTGTCTCGCACTTTTTGCATGTTTTCTGACTTTTCACCATTTGTCTGTCAACTATTTTTTAATGAAGATATAATAAAGGAACGTATTTAGAGGATCCAGTGTGATGCAAACTCCTTTCTTCATTCATTACACGTTTGAACGCTTTGTAAAGTCCCAAGGCTGGGTTCCACACCCCGAATTTCCTCCACTAGTATGTGGTAAGTGAAGAATCACAGATATTGCAAATATATTTATATGTAATTTAAATAATTTGGTTATCTATAGAGATGAGCGAACAGTAAAATGTTCGAGGTTCGATATTCGTTTCGAGTAGCTCCTCAATATTCGACTACTCGAATCGAATATTGAACCCTATGGGGGGAAATCGTTTCAGGGGTACATTCGATCAAATTATACTTACCAAGTCCACGAGTGAGGGTCGGGCTGGATCCTCCGAGAAGTCTTCTCCTTGCAGTGTCCCCGCGGCATCTTCCGGCTCTGAATTCACTCTGCCAGGCATCGGGCCTGGGTAGAGCCGACTGCGCATGCCCACACTACAAGCGGACATGCGCAGTCGGCTCTGCCCAGGCCCGATGCCTGGCAGAGTGAATGAAGAGCCGGAAGACGCCGCGGGGAAGCTGCACGGAGAAGACTTCTAAAGGTAGGAGAAGAACCAGCATTGATTGGCCGACTGTATAGCATTCGGCCAATCAATGCTGGTTCTGCATCGAACTTTTACATTCGAACAGCGAGTGGTACTCGATCGAGTACGAGTATTTCAAATACCGTAGTATTCAATCGAATACCTACTCGATCGAGTACTACTCGCTCATCTCTAGTTATCTACATGATATAACAGGAAGACATCTGTCACCAACACACAAAAATATTACATTTGTGAGAATGAACCAGCCATGGATCCATGAATATGTCACATACCTCCAGCTGATCCGGCCTGTCCATCATATTGCATACACTGTCTAGCAATAAGTATTTGGACCCCTGCGGTAGAAACACAACATTTATTCATACACAATAGTTGGTAGCCCCCAGCAGATGCTTCCTTACGGATGGGATTGAGCAACACAATACTCCCGGATGCCGGGTGATACTCCTGGTGTATGTGAGCCATCGGTTGGGTGTGGATTCTCTGGCCAGCACTCGTCGGTCTCTATCTCCCAGTTCGGGGGTCTGCTGACTCGGGGCACATTCCGATAATCACCGTTCACCTTCCACTTCGTAATCACATAGGCCACTGTAGATTTTGGGTAATTCAGTTCACTTAAGGATCGACCATTTCTGTTGCACCCCACAATTACCCCTTTCTTGAAATTGGACAACTCTGAACTTTGTGGCATCTTGTATGTGACCAATGTCAATGCTGTTTCCTATTTAACGGCGGAAGGCGTGACGTTCATCACGACCGCAAATATCTTCATTGGCATGGGGTGTCCAAATACTTATTGGTAGACAGTGTACAATATGTCTGTATTTGCATTGAAGCTCCAGAAATATGTATTACGTCTTAGCCCTGTAGTACATTAGGAACAATGAACACTCTCATCGGGTTCACGGTTCACTTTATTCATCTTTCATATAGTAGGTGGTCAGCAGACTGATGTATGGGTGTCATGCTCTTATAGAGCTACATGGATCAGGGACTTCCATCCTTGCTGGTGCACAAATTATCAGGCCAGTCAATCACAATCACATGAACACCTAGAAGATCCATTCAGAAGCCAAATAAAGTGAATTCCCAGAACTACATGGATGATGCCTAATATTTATTGCTGTAGTGGAGCTTGAAATAGCTAGAAAGGAGGTAGAGAGACATCTAGGAGACCCTATAGTATCAATATGTGACTTTTAAAGGCAATTTTCACTTCCAGTATTGAAAAAAATAATAATTGGAAAAAATCTAGATCGCAGACAAAAATTTCACCAAATCTTGAAATATTTGCTCATCTTTCTTTCTTTCAAATTCTCTTTTTACTGAAAAGTATGAACATACAAATAAAGTAACAAAATACAAGGATCAAAGATATTTCTCAAGTTGCAAAGCACAGATGTATAACAATGGTAACGTAGAAGTAAAATATTGGGATCCAGAACATACACTCACCGGCCACTTTATTAGGTACACCATGCTAGTAACGGGTTGGACCCCCTTTTGCCTTCAGAACTGCCTCAATTCTTCGTGGCATAGATACAACAAGGTGCTGGAAGCATTCCTCAGAGATTTTGGTCCATATTGACATGATGGCATCACACAGTTGCAGTCGCAGATTTGTCGGCTGCACATCCATGATGCGAATCTCCCGTTCCACCACATCCCAAAGATGCTCCTCTATTGGATTGAGATCTGGTGACTGTGGAGGCCATTGGAGTACAGTGAACTCATTGTCATGTTCAAGAAACCAGTCTGAGATGATTCCAGCTTTATGACATGGCATTGCATTATCCTGCTGAAAGTAGCCATCAGATGTTGGGTACATTGTGGTCATAAAGGGATGGACATGGTCAGCAACAATACTCAGGTAGGCTTTGGCGTTGCAACGATGCTCAATTGGTACCAAGGGGCCCAAAGAGTGCCAAGAAAATATTCCCCACACCATGACACCACCACCACCAGCCTGAACCGTTACCGATACAAGGCAGGATGGATCCATGCTTTCATGTTGTTGACGCCAAATTCTGACCCTACCATCCGAATGTCGCAGCAGAAATTGAGACTCATCAGACCAGGCAACGTTTTTCCAATCTTAAATTGTCCAATTTCGATGAGCTTGTGCAAATTGTAGCCTCAGTTTCCTGTTCTTAGCTGAAAGGAGTGGCACCCGGTGTGGTCTTCTGCTGCTGTAGCCCATCTGCCTCAAAGTTGGACGTACTGTGCGGCGTTCAGAGATGCTCTTCTGGCTACCTTGGTTGTAACGGGTGGCTATTTGAGTCACTGTTGCCTTTCTATCAGCTCGAACCAGTCTGGCCATTCTCCTCTGACCTCTGGCATCAACAACGCATTTCCGCCCACAGAACTGCCGCTCACTGGATGTTTTTTCTTTTTCGGACCGTTCTCTGTAAACCCTAGAGATGGTTGCGCGTGAAAATCCCAGTAGATCAGCAGTTTCTGAAATACTCAGACCAGCCCTTCTGGCACCAACAACCATGCCACGTTCAAAGGCACTCAAATCACCTTTCTTCCCCATACTGATGCTCGGTTTGAACTGCAGGAGATTGTCTTGACCATGTCTACATGCCTAAATGCACTGAGTTGCCGCCATGTGATTGGCTGATTAGAAATTAAGTGTTAACGAGCAGTTGGACAGGTGTACCTAATAAAGTGGCCGGTGAGTGTATTAATAAAAGGAGCTAAATAGAAAAGAAAAAAGGGAGAGGAATGATGGGGGGGGGGGGAGGGGGAGGAAGGATAAAAGGGAGATGGTCCCAAGCTCTGAGTCGAGGCAAAGAGTAGAGGTGTAGAAATGTTATTAGATGAATACATATAAATCATCAAAGGTCCGGTGTAGCTATAAGGTCATGGTTGTTCTTTTATGGTAATCGTGACAAGGTCTCCATAATTCAACAAATGATTGGTGTTTCCTCAATTCCCAACTATGTAATTCTTCCAGTCTGGCTATTTCATCTATCTTACTTAACCATTCAGGTACAGTTGGTGGTTCTTTGTCTAACCAGTGAAGTGGGATAAGCAATTTGGCAGCCTGGACTAGGATAGTAGGAAGATCTTTCTTAGAGGGTGACCATGAGTTAGCAGGTAACCAAAGTAGAACTGATACTGGCGAGAGTGTAATGGTTGATTGGGTCATTTGGCGCAGAGCCAGTTCCACCTGCTGCCAAAATGGTTTTATTTTATCGCAGAACCAAAATAAATGTGCCAATGAGCTACCACTTTCACCACATATCCAACAATTATCGTCTTGCCTCTAGCGCATCAGTTTCATGTCAACGGGTGACTTATACCATCTTGTGAGGATTTTAAAAGAGTTCTCTTGTATCCTAATACAAGGCGAGAACCCATGGGATCTGCTATGAATATGGGAGATTTCAGGTTCTGAAAATGTGCGACCCAGATCTTTTTCCCACTTACTAATGTAGGCTGGTTTAGGTGAATATGGGCATGTCAGCAAATAATTATAAGGCAAGGAGATCATGCCTTTAGACGTATCTGCACGAGAAAGTAAAGACTCAAACCATTGTTTGGATGGGGGAGATGGGAAAGACCGTTTAAGAAGTGCATGGATGTTTTGAAGGTCACGGAGTTGGAGAAAGGTATAGGTCTTTTCTAGTATATGATGAGGTATCTCATCCCAGCTTAAGAGGTCTCTGAGATCATATTTATTTAACACTTTCCAAGCTCTTGAAACTTTGTTCGCCTTTGGGCGTACAAGAAAGGGTGTTAAGTCCCCAGGGAGAGACGGAGGAGGATACCCAATGAGTGGAGTAGAGGCATGTATTTCTCTGAAAATCCCCGCCAATGCGGCTGAAATCTTAAACGGAATTTCCGTGTGCAGGACAAGGCCCCACAAGCTGGCCCTGAGACGAGGGCCAAGAGAATTCAATTCAAGCGAGACATCTAACGCTTCACAGTTCCTAGAATGTAAACGTAGCCATCTCTTCAATAGGATCGCCCTCTAATAAGTCCATACATCCGGCATGCCAAAACCCCCAAGCTTCTTTGGGCGAATGAGACGGTCATGAGATAATCTAACTGCTTTATCTCCCCAGAGAAAGGAAATAAACATAGATCTGACTTTCTTAAAATAAGAACGCGGAATGGGGATAGGGACTATATTCATAAGATAAAGGAATTTAGGGAGGATATAGGTGCGTAATAAATTCCTTCTTCCCATCCAAGATATATATGGGGTAGAGAGAGACGTTAAATAGTTCTGCACAGATTTTAGTAACGTGATATAGTTAGCTTGGAAAAGGGAGTTAGGGTCTTTAGTGATATATACACCAAGATATTTCAGCTTAGCAGGTTGCCAAGTGAATGGAGATTGCCGTTGTATCACTCTTAGCTCAGGGATGGATAAGGAAACATTCATTGCTTCAGATTTTGAGTAATTGATTTTGAAATTAGATAGTTGACCAAATTTGTCTAGCAGCGTCACTATATGAGGGAAGGTATGAATAGGATCCGATACAAACAATAGCAGGTCATCTGCAAACGCTGCACTATAAAGAGTATCGTCTCCAATTGTAAATCCCTTGATATCCAGGTGGTCTCTAATTGCCTGTAAAAGGGTTTCCATTATTAGTATAAAGAGGGTTGGGGATAAAGGGCAACCATGCCTCGTCCCATTTTTGATAGTGAACAGGTCTGAAAGAGTACCATTAACTCTTATTCTGGCACTAGGAGTAGAATATAGAGAGAACACAGCTGTAATAAATTCCTGTGGTATGCCGAATCTAGTTAGCACTCAACGCATAAAGAGCCAGTTAATTCTGTCAAATGCCTTCTCGGCATCAGTGCCGAGAAGGATCAGCGGTAATTTCTTGCGTAGAGCATATTGAACCATTTGTATTACCCTACAGGAATTGTGGTTACCTTCTCTGCCAGGGACAAACCCGCACTGCTCCGGATTTATCAATGCCGGGAGGAGAGACTGAAGACGTGAGGATAATATATTCGCCCACAGTTTCACATCAACATTTAATAAAGATATGGGTCGATAGTTTCCGCATTTGCTAGGGTCTTTGCCTTCCTTGGGTAAAATTGTGATGGTAGCCATCAGTGCTTGAGGTGGCAACGACCCTCTCAATCTAATCTCCTCGCACCACAGTGACAAATAGGGGAGCAGTACTTGGTCAAATTTCTTATAATACCCCACTGGCAGACCATCTGGTCCTGGGGATTTACCCAACGGCAGAGAGTTCAGAATTTTTTGTACTTCTTGTTGTGATATAGTTTGCAAAAGCATGGCTTTCTGATCCTCAGATAGAGAGGGCAGACGTAATCTCTGAAGAAAGTCGTCCATTTCAACAATAGTACTAGGGTGTTCAGGACTAAGGGCAGGATTTAAATTGTATAGGGACTGGAAAAATTCCTGAAACTGAGAGGCGATGTCCTCTGTAGAAGAGACCGTGTGTCCCTGGTTAGTTAAAATTTTATTGATAAAGGTGGAATCTTTACATTTTTTAATCATTTGAGTCATAACTTTGTTTCCTCTATCCCCGTGGGCGTAATGCCTAAACTTGGAATACTGATAAGCTTTGGCATGCCGGATATTGAGATGGTCACATAACTGGTTGCATAAATCTGATAACTCAGCTTGTTTAGATAAAACCCGAGAGCGTTTTTGAACGCATTCTAGGGCATATATTTTGGCTAACAGTTCATTTAAGCGTAACAACTTTTCTCTCTTGACCCTCGCACCCAGGGCTATCAACTCACCTCGTATGAAAGCCTTGTGCGTCTCCCATGTAATAGCGTGGGAAGTTTTGAACGCAGGGTTTTCATCAAACAAGCGTCGTAGTTTGTTGGATATGTCATCCACATGGCGAGGATTATCTATATTTGCTCATCTCTATGTATAACCTCAATGATCTGTAGAGTTGAATGGACTTTCCTAGACCACATGTTTAAATTTGTTAGCTATTTCCTTTATAGCTTTTCTAATATCTTTATTTTTAAGACTGTATATAATGGGGTTGGCCAGAGGAGTGAACACAGTATAGAGCATGGATAGGATTTTACTCATGGTGATGGTTTGTCCTTTTGTTGGGACAATATAAACACTGAATATCGTTCCAAAGAATATGGAGACCACAATGAGGTGGGAGCTACAGATGGAGAAGGCTTTCTGTCTACCAGTACTGGATGGGATCCTTAAGACTGCCCGAACTATAGAAGTATAAGATACTACAATGATTATGGTTGGGATGACAATAATTGGAATGCTTAGTAAATAAATCTCAAGGTGGAGAACCAACGTATCTGAACAGGCAAGTTCTAGTAATGGGACAATATCACAAAATAAGTGGTCAATGATATTTGGCCCACAAAAGTCCAGCTTTGCTGTTGTTGTGATATAAATCAAAATAATAAATAATCCAAAAACCCAAGAAATGATGGTCAGTAGTGTATAATGTCCACTTGTCATGATGAAAGAGTAATGGAGAGGATTACAGATGGCCACATATCTGTCATAGGACATCACCGTGAGGAGAAGACATTCTAATGTTTCTGAGGCACCGAAAGCATAAAGCTGAAAGATGCAGTTATTAAAAGTAATGGCCGCCCCATTGTTCAGTAGGATGTAGAGCAGGTTGGGGACAATATCTGAGGTTAATAAGTTGTCATTGATGGAGAGTTGTGAGATGAAGAAGTACATTGGGGTGTGGAGGATCTTACTGGTGGACACCAGGGTGATGATCAGGAGGTTCCCACATATTGTCCCCCAGTAAACCACCAGGAGAAGACAGAACAGGAACATTCTTAACCCTTGCCGGACTTGAAATCCTAAGAGGAAAAACTCAGTAACCACAGTCCGATTGTTCTTCTATGTGTAGAAAAAATAGTGCAATAGTTATGTAGCCATAAGAATAAACCAGTTATAGGGGCATCGGCAACGATCTAGATTACATTGGGTTCAAATTCTGGTTTATGACAATGGGATAAATTAATGCTGTCTAAATTTTAGAGAGGGCAGACTTAGACTTGACAGTTTAAAATCTGCCAGATTTATCACGGTGACTAACGCTCTTTGAAAATCTGCAGCACTTTGTCTGCTCTACTTTTTACCGATTAGAAGATGGTTTACTTCCATACAAAAACTGTAAGTAAAGAGTAAGTAAACTTGTATTTATCCTACTAATATTATAAATGTGAAAAAGGATGTTTTCAGGTTTGTGCGTTTGTTCCTCAATCACGCAAAAGTGGCTGAACGGATTTGAATGAAATTTGGCACATAGATAGTTTGTAATCTCGATTAACACATCGGCTACTTTTTTATCCCGGTAAATGACATGGCTTCATGACTATTATGAATTTATGTTCACTTTATCAGAACCTGAGATAAGCTGCTGCAAGAGCAGTTTAATATAGTGTGTGAACATAAATTCATAACAGTCGTGAAGCTATGTCCTGATCTCTTTTTGCTTTGAGGACCTATCATCTTTCTCCAGCTCACTTCACCATAGAATTCTATAGCACAAATTTGATTAGGGGCTAAAGGAGTCAAATAAGTGTAGCAATTTGTTTTAATTAATTGTATCTTCACCTACATTCTGGATTTACTTTAAGTTTCTTCATTGGCTGATGTGAGTTACAGATTTCTAAAGAAGTCATTTATATTAAAGTTATTTTTTTTCCCATAAACCAAATCATAGTTGAATTTGTAGACAAATAGAAGTTAAACAAATATAAGTAATTGCAGAGTTTTAAAGAATTTCTCAGACCATCTTAGTGGTGAATGCCTTTTATCTTGATCAGTTTCCAAGGATATGACCATGGATGTAGGAACGTTCTATACTTTGGGACTTGTCAGAAACCCAGCCATAATTTCCTTTGGCTAATGCCTCACGTTGCGAAATGCATATTTTTTTTGTTGCAGATTTTGCTGTAGTTTTTTGAGCCAGAGCAAAGAGTGGATGAGCATAAGGGAGAAGTATAAGAGCTTCCTATATATGTCCCGTTCCTTTTGTAGCCATTCTTGACTTTGGCTTTAAAAAACTGCATCAAAATCTGCAACAAAAAGAGCTTAATTTCCAAAATGTGGGGCCTAAGCCTTAAGGTTACCTTCTTATACATGTAGTGTCCCTGCCTGTTTCTGTGTGAGGAATAAGGATATCATGACTGGGTTTCTGATTAGGGTTGAGCCAATCTCGAGATTTCAGGATCAAATTTAAAATCTGATTTCCGATCATTTTCCAGCCGATCGCGATCGTGAAATTTGCTCAATTACTGATCAGGATCCGATCTGTGCCAATCCCGATCACTCAACCCTAATTGTATATTATATATACAGTAGGGTTGAGCCGATCTTCAGATTTCCAATTCTGATTTTCGATCATTTTCCAGCTGATACCAATCGTGAAATTTGCTCAATTGCCGATCGGGATCTGATCTTACCCAATCCCGATCGCTCAACCCTATTTCTGGCACATCCACACCATAGAAAGTTTCTGTGTTCATGGTCAGGTTTATTGACAACTGGTCACAACAACAGATGTCACCACTAAGATGAACCTGGGATTGGAAGCTCATCTGAATATTTCTGGTGCATTCTGGGAAGAGGAGAAGAGTCGCCTTAATCTTATCGATTGCTGGGAATTGCAAAACCGCGCGCCGTCTACACTTCGTAGACAGCGTCAGACAAGAAAAAAAAAGATCATTCATCCAAATTTAATGAGCAACATGGAAGAGGAGAAAACCCACATGGTGAGCTGCAACACTTGCTATATGTTTACAGATTTGCCGGACCATAAAGCCAACTTCACCTGTATGAAATGTAAACTAGTGGCCCTTTTAGAAGAAAAAGTGCAGAGATTGGAAGAAAGAATAGCGACGTTGAGAAGCATCAAAGAAAGTGAGGTCTTCATTGATGAAGCTGAAGCAAGCCTCCAGAACACAGTAGGGGATGAAAGTGCTAGAGAGCCTACAGTTGCAGAGACTGATGCAAGTCCCCCGAATACAGTAAGGGAAGAATACTTGAGAGAACCTACAGAGGCAGAAAACTGGACACATGTGACCAAGAGATGCAAATGGATCACAAGGCCATCACCACTCACACAGCTAAGTAACCGATATGAAACTTTCATGCAGGCGGATGAAAATGACAAAAATAACCTATCAGCAAAAGAAGAAACAAAATTCACCCAGAGACAATCAGGAGCAACAAGAATTGGTGTTGCAAGGAAGAAAAGAAGAGTAGTGGTTATGGGTGACTCACTGCTAAGAGGCACAGAGGCAGCTGTCTGCAGGCCAGACTTAACTGCACGAGAAGTATGCTGCCTCCCAGGAGCAAAAATCAAGGAAGTGGCCAATAGGATACCAAGCCTGCTCAGCTCCAAGGACGACTACCCATTCCTACTGATACATGTGGGTACAAACGACACGGCAAAAAATGATTTACCAACTATCTATAAAGACTTTGAAAATTTGGGGAAGACAGTGAAGGAACTGGATGCGCAGGTAGTATTCTCATCAATCCTCCCAGTTGATGGTCATGGCATCAGGAGATGGAATAGAATACTAGAGGTAAACACCTGGCTTCGACGGTGGTGCCGAGAGCAAGGATTTGGATTTTTGGACCATGGCGTGAATTACCTCTACGATGGACTCCTTGCTAGAGACGGGATACATCTCACAAAACCTGGGGAAAACATATTTGCCAGAAGACTTGCCACACTCATCAGAAGGGCTTTAAACTAGAAGAAGAGGGGATGGGAAGAAAAAAGAAAGACAAGAACATGCAGCTAAAAGACATACTAAACAAGGTGACTAGATGTGGTAAAGAGAACCCAAGACAGGATACTCAGAAGGAAATTACGAAAAAGGATGCAGCAGAGCACAATCTGAAATGTTTTTACACAAACGCACAAAGTATGGGAAACAAACAAGGAGAACTAGAGCTGATGATACACAAGGAAAACTATGACGTCATCGGCATCACAGAAACCTGGTGGAACGACATGCATGATTGGAACATACAGATGGAAGGATACAACTTATTCAAAAAGAATAGAACTAATAAAAGAGGGGGTGGAGTTGCATTGTATGTTAAAAAAGAACACATCTCCACAGAAATAACAGTTTTACAGAATGATAATCTACTGGAAATTATTTGGGTAGTAATTCAAGGGAAAAACAATGATAAGGACATCATACTAGGTGTTTATTACAGACCACCAGGACAGACAGAAGACATGGATGAGATTTTTTCACAGCAAATGACCACGCTCTCAAAGAAACATGAAATAGTGATCATGGGAGACTTCAATTACCCTGACATTCATTGGGAAACCCACATAGCCAAGAGTAAAGGCTCCATCAAATTTTTATCCTCTCTAGCAGACAACTTCATTGCCGAGCTAGTAGAAGAAAACACGAGAGGAACATCCATTTTGGACCTAGTCCTAACCAACAAAGAGCACATGGTTAAGGGACTACGGGTAGCAGGGACACTGGGATTCAGCGATCATGCTATACTTGAGTTTGGGGTTGCAAGAAGAAGAAGAAGACCTGAGAAGACACAGACTTCAAGGCTCGACTTTAGCAGGGCAGACTTCAAGAGCCTGAAGGCAAGGGTTAGCAGAATTCCATGGTGCAAAATTCTTAAGCACAAAAATGCACATGAAGGGTGGGAAATCTTCCGTAGGGAAATCATTAAAGCACAGGAACTAACAATACCTAGAAGGAAGAGAAATGGGAAGCACCTAAAAATATCAGGATGGATGACCAAAAAATTACATAACCTGCTAAAAAGGAAAAAGGAAACATACAAAAAGTGGAAGATGGGAACTATACCTAAGGAAGAGTACACAGCAGTCTGCAGACTCTGCAAGACAAGCATCAAAGGAGCTAAGGCTGAACACGAATTGAAGCTTGCAAAAGAGGCAAAGAGTAAGGTAAAAGGATTTTGGGGATATGTTAAAAGCAAAAGAAAAGTGAAGGAGACCATTGGAGTCCTGAAGAATGACAAAGGAGAAACAGTTAACATGGTGGAACAGCAGGTGGAGCTACTAAATTCATATTTTGTATCCGTCTTCTCCCAAGAAACTAATGGAAATATCGACATTAATGGTGATGGAGATGAGGGGAAGGAGGACTCCAAGCTGACTATAAGCGAAGGTCTGGTAAGAGAGCACTTAGCCAAGTTACAGGAAACCAAGTCCCCAGGACCAGATGATTTACACCCTAGAGTCCTGAAAGAGATAGCAGAGGAAATAACAGAACCCCTTGCTATAATCTTCGGTAAATCATGGGAAACAGGAGTGGTCCCTTTAGATTGGAAAAGGGCAAATGTTGTCCCCATCTACAAAAAGGGGAAAAGGGACGATCCAGGAAATTACAGGCCGGTAAGTCTGACCTCGATAGCAGGAAAAATCTTTGAGCAAATTGTCAAGGAACATTTACTTCGGTACCTGGATGGGAAGGCATTAATTAACCAGAGCCAGCACGGCTTTATGACCAATAAATCTTGTCAGACTAACCTGATTTCCTTCTACAACAAAATCACTGAATGGTTGGACCAAGGGAATGCCGTGGACATAGTATATCTTGACTTCAGTAAGGCATTTGATAAAGTATCACATAACCTTCTTATTGAAAAAATGATTAAGTATGGCTTTGACAAAAAATCAGTTAGGTGGATTCACAACTGGCTTAATGATCGGGCACAACGAGTAATACTAAATGGCTACACATCCAACTGGAAGAAAGTCAAAAGCGGGGTGCCGCAGGGCTCTGTTCTGGGCCCAGTACTTTTTAATATCTTTATAAATAATCTGGACGATGGAATTATTGGGGAACTCATAAAATTTGCAGATGATACGAAGATAGGAGGAATAGCCAACACTAGAGAGGAGAGAGAGTGTATTCAAAAGGACTTAGACACACTGGAACAATGGGCTGAGGCCAACAAAATGGGATTTAACAGGGACAAATGCAAAGTTCTACATCTGGGTAACAGAAATGTAAAAAACATATATAGTATGGGAGGAATAGAACTAAGTGATAGCATAGGGGAAAAGGACTTGGGCATAATAGTAGATCACAAATTCAACATGAGCCAACAGTGCGGTGCTGCTGCAAAAAAGGCTAATAAAATTCTGGGATGTATTAAGACAAGCATTGAATCTAGATGAAGAGAGGTCATTATTCCGCTGTCCTCTTCCCTGGTCAGACCACACCTGGAATACTGTGTACAGTTCTGGGAGCCTCAATTCAAGAAAGACATCGATATATTGGAGCAAGTCCAGAGAAGAGCAACCAAAATGGTGGAAGGTCTGCAAACCATGTCCTATGAGGAGCGGCTAAAAGAACTGGGATTGTTTAGTTTGCAGAAGAGAAGGCTGAGGGGAGATTTAATAGCAGTCTACAAATATCTGAAAGGTAGTCACAGTGCAGAGGGATCTCCCCTATTCTCATTAGCACAAGGAAGTACAAGAAGCAATGGGATGAAACTAAAGGGAAAGAGATACAGATTAGACATTAGGAAAAACTTTCTGACAGTGAGGGGAGTGAGAGAGTGGAATAGGCTGCCACGGGAGGTGGTGGGCGCTCCATCAATGGAAATCTTCAAGCGGAATCTGGATAAACATATAGCTGGGATGATTTAGGGAAACCTGCACTCGCAGGGGGTTGGACCCGATGGCCCTTGAGGTCCCTTCCAACTCTACCATAAAATAAAATAAAAATAAAATAAAGATGATTATAGAAAATCTTTCAAACTCTGCAAATTTTTTTAAATTATTTATTTTTGCGACAAAATGTTTAATTATTAATTCACTACAAATGTAACTATGGTTTTGTCCATGGGAAATTCCTTTTAAGAATCTAAATAAATAACTGATCCAACAGTCCTACAAAGACATCATAGTCTTTCATCATAGATTTCCCTCTATCGCTTCACAACAAGACCTATATCCTGAGCATTCATACAAAATAATCAATGGGATACAGTAACAGTCAACAGCAGTTAAGGATTGCATTTCAATTGCTGCAACTTTACTTGGAAATATACATTTTTTCATGAAAATAATTTCAGACATTTGCTGCAATTTTTTTTCTTTTTTCGAATTTACAATGATTTATCTAATATTACTCACATCTGAAATTTGTTCCATTTCAGGCTCCTTTCTTGACTTGTCCCCTAGTTCTGTTCTGAAGATGAGTCCTAGATGATGTTGGACAGCAGCATCCTCAGCTTTCATGGCCAAGTGAAGCCACATGAAGAATGACCGGGTATATTTATATAGAAAATGAAGGCAACATGCCATGTAGAATGGCTCACGGGGGACATCTCTGCCACAGTCTTATTAGTCTCCAGTGTTACAGACCAAAGAGAATTCTAAATATAAATCACTTACAGCTTAATGTTGTAGAAAATGCTTCCATCCATATAGAAAAAAACTTTAGTTATACATGACATCATTCTAGAATGAAAAAGTTTTGCATTGTGAAGAAAATAAAACATAAAACCAAGTACTAATAAAATATGACCGAGGCTGTTCTATTATAGTAAGGAATTCTTTACTTATAGAACATAATGTATAACTTGGTTTAAGCATGTGTTTTATGGTCTGCAAGCTATCTAAAAAATAAATAAACGATAGCCTGCGGAGCCCAACTGGACTCTGCACCACAGGGCACCCTGGTGTGAACAAGGCCCGACAGTTAACTTCACTACCAGGTTACACCACCAACTGAGTGCTCCTTGTTACTTCACAGGGAATTCTAAAGTATTGCAGTTATTCCACTGCAAGACAAACACAAAGTATGACCGTGTGCTCCCAGTAGCTTCCTGGGCCACACCCACTACAGCCACCTGCTGTTATGTCAGTCCAGGTAGCTGCAACGGGGCTAAGGAATAGCAGTAGGAAATCTCGTCCTGCACTACTCCCACTAGCTATCCCGGTCCCTGCCTCACGGGTGTGGGTCGGCTGTACTCAGGCTAAGCCTGACCCCGACAGCTCCTCTCTCACTGATACCGTAGGCCTAGAGGGAAGTGGGAGAAGGAATGCCCTATAAGATCTCTAGGGACTGGAGACTAAAGGGGGTCACCCCTAACGAACAAGTGAAGCTGCTACTGACAGGGACTGACAAGGGTGTGCGCTGACTAACAACACAAGCAGCACACAGGAAAAATGTGGGAAAGGATTCCCCCAAACCAATATGGGAAGGAACCTTACACTAGGAAACAAACACAGGGAAACTGAGTAGAAATCAAAGGATAAGGCAATTCACTCACACAGTCAATTACACACAGAGGAAGGATTGGTGAACACAGAAGGGAAAACACACAAACCAACTCGTTCACCCAAACCTCCCAAAAACCAACCACGGAACTTCCTCTATCCCAGAACACCACCTACTCCTCCTGCTAAGGCCTAGCTCTGTAAAAGCGACACTCAGCACAGAACCATGGGAGGCATGGGTTTAAATACAGAGTAGAGACCACTCCTCCCAGGTGCAAATGGGAGGACAGACTAATCAACCAGGAGATAAAGCTGCCTACCAGCAGTGCACGTGTGCAAGTCAGAAGGTGTGCACCAATACCCACGACAGGACAACCCCGCAGCGCCAGGATGCCACCCCAGACACTGCGCAGCCAAAAACTCCCCAGGTAAGAAAAATAGAAAGTAATGAACCTAAATACTCCTAACACCTGCTGTAGTAGCACTACAGGTATCAGACTAGCTAAGGTAGGAGTTCCCTGGGCAATTACTAGGGAAACAATTCTAACTAAATAACTACCTAGCTAAGGCAGCACTCTGCTAAACTAAAGTTTGCACAGACATGCACAACTCTGGATTTTGGCTAAGGCACTGGGCGGACAGACCTGCTTCCTTAAACAGAGGGAAGGCAAGTCTAACCAGCAAGCCCCAGGTGCCCACGCCAAGTGCTCATAGGTTAGCACCCCTTTCAGCCAGAAGACCAACCATGCCTATCAGCCGCAAGGGAATTAACCCCATGTATGCTGGACTGAACAGTGACAGCGGAACAGGCTGCGACCCTGATCCCCTGGCTGCACCTGCCGCACAGTCCTAACACCATATCACTTCCATGATCTCATTTCCAATTCTTCAGCTGAAACTTTACCTTACCTTTTTTTTCCAAGATGGCACCGCATGAGTGGTAGCCTCAATACAGAGCTCCAAGCTGAGAGCGACTTTTATCTTTCCTTTTTCAATAATTTTGTCTGTATCTTCAAGAATCCTCTACTCAAGCAACCTGGCACTATGAATTAGCTAACTATATGAAATGGAAGACGACTATTTTCTTTGTGTCTATTGTTTAAGCTTGGAAGATACCTGCTTGGCTGGAATCTCCTGCATACATGTGCCATGTTACCATCTCCCCACGAGCTAAGGAAAGCATGGACAACATGAGGTAGACAAAGCATGGAGGAGAAACCTGCATGGAATAGTGGACTTCATCTTTCAAGGAAATGTTTCTGTCATCTATTTCTTATGCGTGGAAGATGCATTTCTTTCTTTTACTGTGGATACATGGGACTCTGTTACCACCTAGGAACTCACCATCCCCTCCCCACACGAGTTAAGGAAGCATGGTGAGAGAGCAGCACCCTGTCTACCTGGATGGCTTCAGACTTTTTCAGGCGGATAGAGCACATGACAGTGGGAAGAAGATAGGAGGAGAGCTTGTAATGAAGGATGGGGTACTTTGTGGGACATTTTTGTGGTTAAGGAACAACAGAGCTGATTACACAATATCGAACTATCAGCTGTGAGCAGGAGATCTCACTACCTACTAAAAGAACTACCACGTGTTATCATGATAGCTGCATATGTCCCCCACCTCTGCAAAAAAAAGTTTCTGCCAGTTATGTCTACATGCTGTGACCCCCTCCTCGTGTCCTTCAACCACATTCGGCTGTATTATCAACATCACTTCACCCAGAGAACTAAATGATCCTGCAGTTTGTCTTTTGTTTCTTTCTTTTCAGTTGCTATTTCTCCTACTATCTCTTTATCTGCTGTGAGCTTGCCTGTGTTTTCCTCTTGCTATATACTATCGTACTATCCATGATGCTGTATCACACTGAATTTCCCCATTGTTAAAGGATTATCTTATCTTATCTTATCTTATCTTGAAAACTCCCTGCAGGCACATATATACAGTATTCATTTTTCACCTTTTCTGTTAATTTGAGATATCATAAGGTGAGGCTAACAATGGTCTCCAAAGATTTGACTAGTTTCAGGTTCAGATGGTTTAGTCCAAACATTCTTTGGGTCAAATAAGTGAGTCATGAATCAGAGCTTAAAGTGCCTTAAACATAGTGTATGAGACTGTCAGGAATCCTAGAACTATATATATCTATAATACATAGTGTATGAGACTGTCAGGAATCCTAGAACTATATATATCTATAATACATAGTGTATGACACTGTCAGGAATCCTAGAACTATATATATCTATAATACATAGTGTATGACACTGTCAGGGCTCCTAGGACTATATATATCTATAATACATAGTGTATGACACTGTCAGGGCTCCTAGGACTATATATAATACATAGTGTATGACACTGTCAGGACTCCTAGGACTATATATATCTATAATACATAGTGTATAACACTGTCAGGACTCCTAGGACTATATATATCTATAATACATAGTGTATGACACTGTCAGGACTCCTAGGACTATATATATATATAATACATATATATATATATATATATATATATATATATATATATATATATATACATAATACATACATATATATATATATATATATATATATACTATATATATACTATATATACTATATATATACTATATACTATAGTATATACTATATATATATATATATATATATATATATATATATATATATTACATAGTGTATGACACTGTCAGGGCTCCTAGGACTATATATATCTATAATACATAGTGTATGACACTGTCAGGGCTCCTAGGACTATATATAATACATAGTGTATGACACTGTCAGGACTCCTAGGACTATATATATCTATAATACATAGTGTATGACACTGTCAGGGCTCCTAGGACTATATATAATACATAGTGTATGACACTGTCAGGGCTCCTAAGACTATATATATCTATAATACATAGTGTATGACACTGTCAGGGCTCCTAGAACTATATATATATATATATATATATATATATATATATATATATATATATATATATAAATCTATAATACATAGTGTATGACACTGTCAGGGCTCCTAGAACTATATATATATATATATATATATATATATATATATATATATATATATATATATATATATATATATTACATAGTGTATGACACTGTCAGGACTCCTAGGACTATATATATCTATAATACATAGTGTATGACACTGTCAGGACTCCTAGGACTATATATATATATCTATAATACATAGTGTATGACACTGTCAGGGCTCCTAGGCTATATACATCTATAATACATAGTGTATGACACTGTCAGGGCTCCTAAGACTATATATATCTATAATACATAGTGTATGACACTGTCAGGGCTCCTAGAACTATATATATATATATATATATATATATATATATATATATATATATATATATATATATATAAATCTATAATACATAGTGTATGACACTGTCAGGGCTCCTAGAACTATATATATATATATATATATATATATATATATATATATATATATATATATATATATATATATACATAGTGTATGACACTGTCAGGACTCCTAGGACTATATATATCTATAATACATAGTGTATGACACTGTCAGGACTCCTAGGACTATATATATATATCTATAATACATAGTGTATGACACTGTCAGGGCTCCTAGGCTATATACATCTATAATACATAGTGTATGACACTGTCAGGACTCCTAGGACTATATATATCTATAATACATAGTGTATGACACTGTCAGGGCTCCTAGGCTATATACATCTATAATACATAGTGTATGACACTGTCAGGACTCCCAGGACTATATATATCTATAATACATAGTGTATGACACTATCAGGGCTATTTAGGGTCAGTTCACATGTGAACCGTCCGCACGGGTTTTGACACAGAGAGAGACGCAGCTCGCTGCGTCTCTCTCTCGTCAAAACCCGCCTGCCGCCACCATCACAGTCGCAGCTTTCCCCTTTTATATCGGCTCAAATGAATGAGCAGACAGAGGAGGGTGCTGCCGCTAGGCAGAAGCCGCGGCCCAGCTCGCCGCGGCTTCTGCCTGAAGACAGGACATGTCGCTTCTTTTCCCGGTGGTTTGCAGAGACCACCATTGTAAAGGGGCGGATTTTGAAGCAAAATCCACTGTCAAAATCTGCCCCTTTGACCACGTGTGAACTAGCCCTTAAGTGGCATTCTTCTGACCAGATTTCTTGTAGTTTGGTTGCAGGGAAGTTTTTTTTTTGAGGATTATTGAGAACTTTGGGAATTCCATCACTGTCCAAACCATGGTCATACATTTCAGGAAATCGCAGAATCCATTACCTTAAATGATGGAAACAGCACTTCCAACATCCTAGCTAGAGATGAGTAAATTGGTTTTAAATCGAGCCAATTGGCTGTTAGATTTGTCAAAAATGTCAGTGTTGTGTGTATGATTGCCTAAAGCTAACATTTATACAATGCAAAAATAAAATACAAAAAATTATTCCAAAACAATTTGGACCGCTTAAAAAAAATAAGCAAAGTATAGAAAAATGTCATCAAATTGAGGAATTAGCAACCCCAAGTTCTATTAAATTTTACATTTTGACAGCAGTTTCCCACTGTCTTCACATATTAATTTGCATTAAGTTTTCTTTAATACAATATCCAATATGAAATAATAAAGAAACAAACTAATTAAAAAAAACTTCAAGTGAAACTTAGATGGGAAAAAAGACACAAAGTCCCCGAAGACTCCGGAGCCCTGGCACATTGCCTTTAAATAAGTATATAAATATCTGCTGCAGAATTAATCCTGCCATAGCACATGTTCATGTTTCTGTGGACAATGACATTGTCTGAATTTTAAGGATTTCACCTCCGGAGCAATTCTAAAGAAGACGACTAAGATCCACAGAAAGAAACATGATGCCGAAGACAAATCCTAAGACGTCAGAAATCTCTAATGTAAGTACTGACTTGGTACACTTTAACTTCACCCTTTATGAATGTAAAGTCCTGACATGATACAGACTTTGTAATGGTTTGACACTAAAGTTAAGGCCCCATGTTGCAAATCACAACCAAAAAGTGCCATAAGTGGCCTCCTGGTATAATCCTGGTACACACCAATCCTGGTTCGAACCCCAGTAGACACGTCCTCCTTCTACTGCTCATTTTATCGGAACTGAGTATGAGGTTAGAGTCCAAAAACTTCTGTAACTACAGCCATGGCCAAAAGTTTTGAGACTGCCACAAATCTATTTTCACATGATCTGCTGCCCTCTGGTTTTTCTGTGTGTTTGTCAGATGTTTTTATCACATACAGAAGTATAATTGCAATCATATTCTGAGTAATAAAAGCTTATAGTGACAGTTAGAATGAGTTAATGCAGCGTTACAATATTTGCAGTGTTGCCCCTTCTTCTTCAGGACCTCTGCAATTCTCCCTGGTATGCTCTCAATCAACTTCTGGACCAAATCCTGACTGATAGCCGTCCATTCTTGCACAATCAATGCTTGCATTTTGTCAGAATTTGTAGGTTTTTGTTTGTCCACCCGTCTCTTGATGATTGACCACAAGTTCTCAATAGGATTAAGATCTGGGGAGTTTCCAGGCCATGGACCCAAAATCTCTCTGTTTTGTTACCTGAGCCATTTAGTTATCACCTTTGCTTTATGGTAAGGTGCTCCATCATGCTGGAAAAACATTTTTTGATCGCCAAACTGCTCTTGGACGGTTGGGAGAAGTTGATCTTGGAGGACATTCTGGTCCCATTCTTTATTCATGGCTGTGTTTTTAGGCAAGACTGTGAGAGAGCCGATTCCCTTGGCTGAGAAGCCACCCCACACATGAATGGTTTCAGGATGCTTTACAGTTGGCATGAGACAAGACTGATGGTAGCGCTCACCTCCTCTTCTCCCAATAAGATGTTCTCCAGATGTCCCAAACAATCGAAAAGGGGATTCATCAGAGAAAATGACTTTACCCCAGTCCTCAGCAGTCCACTCCCTGTACCTTTTGCAGAATATCAGTCTGTCCCTGATGTTTTTTCTGGAGAGAAGTGGCTTCTTTGCTGCCCTCCTTGAGACCAGGCCTTGCTCCAAGAGTCTCCGCCTCACAGTGCGTGCAGATGCATTCACACCTGCCTGCTGCCAATCCTGAGCAAGCTCTGCACTGCTGGTAGCCCGATCCCGCAGCTGAAACACTTTTAAGAGATGGTCCTGGCGCTTGCTGTTTTTTTTTGGGCACCCTGGAGCCTTTTTGCCAACAATGGATCCTCTCTCCTTGAAGTTCTTGATGATGCGATACATTGTTGACTAAGGTGCAATCATTCTAACTGCGATACTCTTCCCTGTTAGACCATTTTTGTGCAGTG
Source organism: Leptodactylus fuscus (assembly GCF_031893055.1). Taxonomy (NCBI): domain Eukaryota; kingdom Metazoa; phylum Chordata; class Amphibia; order Anura; family Leptodactylidae; genus Leptodactylus; species Leptodactylus fuscus. Next base: position 5,403,928 of record NC_134269.1, read on the forward strand.
CAATGATGACTACACGTGTTTCTTTAGAGATAACCATGGTTAACAGAAGAGAAACAATGATGCCAAGCACCAGCCTCCTTTTACAGTGTCCAGTGGTGTCATTCTTACTTAATCATGACAGATTGATCTCCAGCCCTGTCCTCATCAACACCCACACCTGTGTTAATGGAGTAATCACTGAAACGATGTTAGCTGATCCTTTTAAGGCAGGGCTGCAATGATGTCGAAATGTGTATTGGGGGATAAAGTTTCATTTTCTAGGCAAATATTGACTTTGCAAGTAATTGCTGTTAAGCTGATCACTCTTTATAACATTCTGGAGTATATGCAAATTGCCATTAGGAAAACTGAAGCAGTAGACTTTGTAACAATTACTATTTGTATCATTCTCAAAACTTTTGGCCATGACTGTACATTATCTGACAAAAATATTCCTCAAACACTGTGTACAGCGCCTTGCAAAAATATTTACACCCCGTGAACTTTGTCACATTTGGTCACAACCACAAACTTACATGTATTTTCTTGAGATTTTCAGTGATAACAACACAAAGTAGCCAATAATTGTGAAGTGGAAGGAAAATCATGCAAGGTTTGAAAAATTGGAATAAAAAATCTGAAAAGTGTGACGTGCAAAAGTCTTCACCCCCTATAATCACTACTTGGAAAATGGGGAAGCAGGGAACTGCGCTCACTGGTAGGGGTTGAATGACAGCCAGAGAGATGAATGGAATAATAAATAATGGATTTATTGAGGATAAAAGGCACGACGCGTTTCGGACCACCTCTGGTCCTTTATCAAGTGCAAATTCTGTTAGAAAATACATACAAAAAAGATTTATAAATATAAAATATACAATTCGATTAAAAAACAAAGCACAACAGGCTCACAAGAAAATAAGCAAATAAGCATTGCTTACAGTAATAGAGACATGAAAAGAAGCATTGATAAACATATCTCCTGTAGATAATAAATAAATAAATAAAAACATAAAAACATAAATTCAAACGGGTATAGCAGCCCAAATCTAGCAAGAGACAGAGTGGTGGATGTTAGTTGCGGTATTGGCAGTACTAGAAGGTGATAATAATACATCGATTAATAAATATAGTTCAAACGACACTTTGCTGAAATAGCATATTTTGTTCATGTTTTTGTTTTTGCATTTGCATGACCTTACATTTGTATGTATTATATCCTGGCAACTGTCTCACAGTGAAAGGGCAAGGGAACAGACTGGACCTTTCAGTTACATTTGTTGATCAAAAGACTCTCCAGATAGTAACACTGATTGCCTGTCTCCCTAGAATCTCTTAGAGGCAGGGACTGGTATATGAAAATTCTCTCACTCCGAGAACAACAAGCCGAGCCACATTGGGCAATAGTATAAAGATACCATAAGGAGAAAACATACATGAGGTCTTACCTGAGTCAGCCGGGCTGAATACATGCTTCCCCGACTGATCCTCAGTTTATTTAAACCATTCCCCACGTGTATAATCACGTACTGGCCATGTACTGCGCTTGCGCCGACCTCGGCGTCCCCGCGCGCTCGTACGTAACTGCCCCGGGAAGGGAATGAGGCGTGTGCGCATGCGCCACCTGTGCGAGTGGTGCGCATGCGCAGTGATGTAGAAAAGAGATGTTTTTACGAGCGCGTTCGTGTCTTTGCGAACGAACGCGCCCGTGCGAGCCAACTCAATGCAGAACACGTATAGCACCTTAGAATGATGGGTCTATTACACATAGAAGACATCTAGTGAACTGCGGTTTTATTATGGTTAATGTTTTAATGCCGCGATGTCAATAGTCTAAATGTATATCTAATCCTGGAGGAGTAAAATATAGATGACCATAATAAAACCGATTAGAATTGGTGACTGGCCATGGAGGGTAAACTGAGGGGAGGGAGGGGGAGGGATGGAAGGGTAGGGACAAGGGGAAGGGGGGGGGGGGAACCTGATGAATTAGCTGACAAGTGAACAATTTTGATTATGAAAATGAATGATAAATAATAAATAAAAAAATATATAAATATATGTGTAAAAGTGTAAAATATGCTGGAAGAGGAGTATGAAAAGACTATTGGAATGGGGAAAAAATATGTGAATTAATGTGTAAGAACTGATTGATCCTATGAATTTGAATTTAGATTTTTAATTTTTAATTTTTAGTGACATCTTCTGATGCTATATTAAGACCTGCAGGTTGAAGTGTGTTTAGTTGAAACATCCAAAACATTTCTTTCCTGTTAAGGCTATTGAGTCTATCCGGCATTGAAGGGGGAACTGTATCGATTGGTGTCACTTTGAATCCCGAGAAATCCCTAAGATGGTATTGCGTGGCGTGGCGTGATACGCTATGTTTCAAAAAGTCGTTGTTTACGTTACATCTGTGTTGGCTAATACGCTGCCTAAGGGGTCTGGTTGTGCGACCCACGTACTGGAGGCCACATGGACACTCCAGCACGTAGATGACCCAAGATGATGAGCAGTCGAGATGATATTGGATTTCAAAAGTGTCTCCCGTCATAAAGCTATGAATATGTGTACGTCTATGTTGAATGGTGAGACAACATTTACAGCGTGCATTTTTACATGAAAAACTCCCTGCTTGGGTATTAGTGGTCCTAGTGATGGTGTCAGTATAAGGTTTTAGACGACTGGGGGCTAGTATGTTTTTTAGCGACCTGGCCCTCCTATAGGTGATTCCCGGTTGTACGGGCAGAATCCCTTTTAGGAAGGGGTCGTTTCGAACCACATGCCAGTGTTTGTTTAATATGTTTCGAATGTTATTGTGCATAGATAGAGATGAGCGAACACTAAAATGTTCGAGGTTCGAAATTCGATTCGAACAGCCGCTCAATGTTCGTGTGTTCGAACGGGTTTCGAACCCCATTATAGTCTATGGGGAACAGATACTCGTTAAGGGGGAAACCCAAATCCGTGTCTGGAGGGTCACCAAGTCCACTATGACACCCCAGGAAATGATGCCAACACCTCTGGAATGACACTGGGACAGCAGGGGAAGCATGTCTGGGGGCATCTAACACACCAAAGACCCTCTATTACCCCAACATCACAGCCTAACAACTACACACTTTACACACTCAATACCACCTCTCTGACAGTAGGAAAACACCTTGAAACATGTGTATTTGGCACTTGCAGTGAGGAGAGCTTGTCACCAGCAGTGAATTTGGCCCTTGTAGTAAGTTGAGGTTGGCACCAACATTTGTTTTGAAAATCAGGGTGGATTGAGCCTCTAACCAGCAGAGTTTGGGCAAATTCATGGTGGAGGGAGCCTCTAAAAACCCCAGTTTGGACCAATTCATGGTGGAGGGAGCCTCTAACCAGCCCAGTTTGGGCAAATTAATGGTGGAGGGAGCCTCTAAACAGCCCAGTTTGGACCAATTAATGGTGGAGGGAGCCTCTAACCACCCCAGTTTGGACCAATTCATGGTGGAGGGAGCCTCTAAACAGCCCAGTTTGGGCAAATTCATGGTGGAGGGAGCCTCTAAAAAACCCAGTTTGGACCAATTCATGGTGGAGGGAGCCTCTAACCAGCCCAGTTTGGACCAATTAATGGTGGAGGGAGCCTCTAAACAGCCAAGTTTGGACCAATTCATGGTGGAGGGAGCCTCTAAAAACCCCAGTTTGGACCAATTCATGGTGGAGGGAGCCTCTAACCAGCCCAGTTTGGGCAAATTCATGGTGGAGGGAGCCTCTAAACAGCCCAGTTTGGGCAAATTCATGGTGGAGGGAGCCTCTAACCAGCCCAGTTTGGACCAATTAATGGTGGAGGGAGCCTCTAACCAGCCCAGTTTGGACCAATTAATGGTGGAGGGAGCCTCTAACCAGCCCAGTTTGGACCAATTAATGGTGGAGGGAGCCTCTAACCACCCCAGTTTGGACCAATTCATGGTGGAGGGAGCCTCTAACCAGCCCAGTTTGGACCAATTCATGGTGGAGGGAGCCTCTAAAAAACCCAGTTTGGACCAATTCATGGTGGAGGGAGCCTCTAAACAGCCCAGTTTGGGCAAATTCATGGTGGAGGGAGCCTCTAAAAAACCCAGTTTGGACCAATTCATGGTGGAGGGAGCCTCTAACCAGCCCAGTTTGGACCAATTAATGGTGGAGGGAGCCTCTAAACAGCCAAGTTTGGACCAATTCATGGTGGAGGGAGCCTCTAAAAACCCCAGTTTGGACCAATTCATGGTGGAGGGAGCCTCTAACCAGCCCAGTTTGGACCAATTAATGGTGGAGGGAGCCTCTAACCAGCCCAGTTTGGACCAATTAATGGTGGAGGGAGCCTCTAAACAGCCAAGTTTGGACCAATTCATGGTGGAGGGAGCCTCTAAAAACCCCAGTTTGGACCAATTCATGGTGGAGGGAGCCTCTAACCAGCCCAGTTTGGACCAATTAATGGTGGAGGGAGCCTCTAACCAGCCCAGTTTGGACCAATTAATGGTGGAGGGAGCCTCTAACCACCCCAGTTTGGACCAATTCATGGTGGAGGGAGCCTCTAAACAGCCAAGTTTGGACCAATTCATGGTGAAGGGAGCCTCTAAAAACCCGTTTGGACCAATTCATGGTGGAGGGAGCCTCTAACAGCCCAGTTTGGGCAAATTCATGGTGGAGGGAGCCTCTAAACAGCCCAGTTTGGGCAAATTCATGGTGGAGGGAGCCTCTAACCAGCCCAGTTTGGACCAATTAATGGTGGAGGGAGCCTCTAACCAGCCCAGTTTGGACCAATTAATGGTGGAGGGAGCCTCTAACCACCCCAGTTTGGACCAATTCATGGTGGAGGGAGCCTCTAAACAGCCAAGTTTGGACCAATTCATGGTGGAGGGAGCCTCTAAAAACCCCAGTTTGGACCAATTCATGGTGGAGGGAGCCTCTAACCAGCCCAGTTTGGACCAATTAATGGTGGAGGGAGCCTCTAAACAGCCAAGTTTTGGGAAATTCATGGTGGAGGGAGCCTCTAACCAGCCCAGTTTGGGCAAATTCATGGTGGAGGGAGCCTCTAAAAAACCCAGTTTGGACCAATTCATGGTGGAGGGAGCCTCTAACCAGCCCAGTTTGGACCAATTAATGGTGGAGGGAGCCTCTAACCAGCCCAGTTTGGACCAATTAATGGTGGAGGGAGCCTCTAACCACCCCAGTTTGGACCAATTCATGGTGGAGGGAGCCTCTAAACAGCCAAGTTTGGACCAATTCATGGTGGAGGGAGCCTCTAAAAACCCCAGTTTGGACCAATTCATGGTGGAGGGAGCCTCTAACCAGCCCAGTTTGGGCAAATTCATGGTGGAGGGAGCCTCTAAACAGCCCAGTTTGGGCAAATTCATGGTGGAGGGAGCCTCTAAAAAACCCAGTTTGGACCAATTCATGGTGGAGGGAGCCTCTAAACAGCCAAGTTTGGACCAATTCATGGTGAAGGGAGCCTCTAAAAACCCGTTTGGACCAATTCATGGTGGAGGGAGCCTCTAACCAGCCCAGTTTGGGCAAATTCATGGTGGAGGGAGCCTCTAAACAGCCCAGTTTGGGCAAATTCATGGTGGAGGGAGCCTCTAACCAGCCCAGTTTGGACCAATTAATGGTGGAGGGAGCCTCTAACCAGCCCAGTTTGGACCAATTAATGGTGGAGGGAGCCTCTAACCACCCCAGTTTGGACCAATTCATGGTGGAGGGAGCCTCTAAACAGCCAAGTTTGGACCAATTCATGGTGGAGGGAGCCTCTAAAAACCCCAGTTTGGACCAATTCATGGTGGAGGGAGCCTCTAACCAGCCCAGTTTGGACCAATTAATGGTGGAGGGAGCCTCTAAACAGCCAAGTTTTGGGAAATTCATGGTGGAGGGAGCCTCTAACCAGCCCAGTTTGGACCAATTCATGGTGGAGGGAGCCTCTAAACAGCCCAGTTTGGGCAAATTCATGGTGGAGGGAGCCTCTAAAAAACCCAGTTTGGACCAATTCATGGTGGAGGGAGCCTCTAACCAGCCCAGTTTGGACCAATTAATGGTGGAGGGAGCCTCTAACCAGCCCAGTTTGGACCAATTAATGGTGGAGGGAGCCTCTAACCACCCCAGTTTGGACCAATTCATGGTGGAGGGAGCCTCTAAAAACCCCAGTTTGGACCAATTCATGGTGGAGGGAGCCTCTAACCAGCCCAGTTTGGGCAAATTCATGGTGGAGGGAGCCTCTAAACAGCCCAGTTTGGGCAAATTCATGGTGGAGGGAGCCTCTAAAAAACCCAGTTTGGACCAATTCATGGTGGAGGGAGCCTCTAAAAACCCCAGTTTGGACCAATTAATGGTGGAGGGAGCCTCTAAACAGCCAAGTTTGGACCAATTCATGGTGGAGGGAGCCTCTAAAAACCCCAGTTTGGACCAATTCATGGTGGAGGGAGCCTCTAACCAGCCCAGTTTGGGCAAATTCATGGTGGAGGAAGCCTCTAAACAGCCCAGTTTGGGCAAATTCATGGTGGAGGAAGCCTCTAACCAGCCCAGTTTGGACCAATTAATGGTGGAGGGAGCCTCTAACCAGCCCAGTTTGGACCAATTAATGGTGGAGGGAGCCTCTAACCAGCCCAGTTTGGACCAATTAATGGTGGAGGGAGCCTCTAACCAGCCCAGTTTGGACCAATTAATGGTGGAGGGAGCCTCTAACCAGCCCAGTTTGGACCAATTAATGGTGGAGGGAGCCTCTAACCACCCCAGTTTGGACCAATTCATGGTGGAGGGAGCCTCTAACCAGCCCAGTTTGGACCAATTCATGGTGGAGGGAGCCTCTAAAAAACCCAGTTTGGACCAATTCATGGTGGAGGGAGCCTCTAAACAGCCCAGTTTGGGCAAATTCATGGTGGAGGGAGCCTCTAAAAACCCAGTTTGGACCAATTCATGGTGGAGGAGCCTCTAACCAGACCCAGTTTGGACCAATTAATGGTGGGAGGGAGCCTCTAAACAGCCAAGTTTGGACCAATTCATGGTGGAAGGGAGCCTCTAAAAACCCCAGTTTGGACCAATTCATGGTGGAGGAGCCTCTAAAAACACCCAGTTTTGACCAATTCATGGTGGAGGAGCCTCTAACCAGCCCAGTTTGGGCAAATTCATGGTGGAGGAAGCCTCTAAACAGCCCAGTTTGGGCAAATTCATGGTGGAGGAAGCCTCTAACCAGCCCAGTTTGGACCAATTTAATGGTGGAGGGAGCCTCTAACCAGCCCAGTTTGGACCAATTAATGGTGGAGGGAGCCTCTAACCAGCCCAGTTTGGACCAATTAATGGTGGAGGGAGCCTCTAACCAGCCCAGTTTTGGACCAATTAATGGTGGAGGGAGCCTCTAACCAGCCCAGTTTGGACCAATTAATGGTGGAGGGAGCCTCTAACCACCCCAGTTTGACCAATTCATGGTGGAGGGAGCCTCTAACCAGCCCAGTTTGGACCAATTCATGGTGGAGGGAGCCTCTAAAAAACCCAGTTTGGGACCAATTCATGGTGGAGGGAGCCTCTAAACAGCCCAGTTTGGGCAAATTCAATGGTGGAGGGAGCCTCTAAAAAACCAGTTTGGACCAATTCATGGTGGAGGGAGCCTCTAACCAGCCCAGTTTGACCAATTAATGTGGAGGGAGCCTCTAAACAGCCAAGTTTGGACAATTCATGGTGAGAGGAGCCTCTAAAACCCCATTTGGACCAATTCATGTGGAGGGAGCCTCTAAAAACCCAGTTTGGGCAAATTCATGGTGGAGGAGCTCTAAAAACCAGTTTGGACAATTCATGGTGGAGGGAGCCTCTAACCAGCCAGTTTGGACCAATTATGGTGGAGGAGCCTCTAACAGCCCAGTTTGGACCAATTAATGGTGGAGGGAGCCTCTAACCAGCCAGTTTGGACCAATTAATGGTGGAGGGAGCCTCGAACCACCCCAGTTTGACCAATTCATGGTGAGGGAGCTCTAAACAGCCAAGTTTGGACCAATTCATGGTGAAGGAGCCTCTAAAAACCGTTTGGACAATTCATGGTGGAGGGAGCCTCTAACCAGCCAGTTTGGGCAAATTCATGGTGGAGGGAGCTCTAAACAGCCCAGTTTTGGGCAAATTCATGGTGGAGGGAGCCTCTAACCAGCCCAGTTTGGACAATTAATGGTGGAGGGAGCCTCTAACCAGCCAGTTTGGACCAATTAAATGGTGGAGGGAGCCTCTAACCACCCCAGTTTGGACCAATTCATGGTGGAGGGAAGCTCTAAACAGCCAAGTTTGGACCAATTCATGGTGGAGGGAGCCTCTAAAAACCCCAGTTTGGACCAATTCATGGTGGAGGGAGCCTCTAACCAGCCAGTTTGGGCAAATTCATGGTGGAGGGAGCCTCTAAACAGCCCAGTTTGGGCAAATTCATGGTGGAGGGAGCCTCTAACCAGCCCAGTTTGGACAATTAATGGTGGAGGGAGCCCTCTACAGCCAGTTTGGACCAATTAATGGTGGAGGGAGCCTCTAACAGCCCAGTTTGACCAATTAATGGTGGAGGGAGCCTCTAACCACCCCAGTTTGGACCAATCATGTGGAGGGAGCCTCTAACCAGCCCAGTTTGGACCAATTCATGGTGGAGGGAGCCTCTAAAAAACCCAGTTTGGACCAATTCATGGTGGAGGGAGCCTCTAACAGCCCAGTTTGGGCAAATTCATGGTGGAGGGAGCCTCTAAACAGCCAGTTTGGGCAAATTCATGGTGGAGGGAGCCTCTAACCAGCCCAGTTTGGACCAATTAATGGTGGAGGGAGCCTCTAACCAGCCAGTTTGGACCAATTCATGGTGGAGGAGCCTCTAACAGCCCAGTTTGGGCAAATTCATGGTGGAGAGGAGCCTCTAACAGCAGAGTTGTGGGAAAGCAGGGTTGAGGGAGCCTCTAACCAGCAGAGTTGGTGGAAATCAGGGTGGAGGGAGCCTCTAACCAGCAGAGTTGGGGGAAATCATGTTGGAGGGAGCCTAGTATTAGCAGAATTGTTGCAGACGCTTATGGTGGATGAGTATGAGGATGCGGAGGATTGGAGAGGTTGAGTACAGACATGGAGTTTCATGTTGGGGTGCTTTACACAGGTGGGCACAAAAATGAAGCTCTATCCAGTGGTGGTTCATTTTTATCAAAGTGAGCCGGTCGGCACTCTCAGCTGACAGAGACGGGTGCGCTTGTCAGTGATGATGCCACCGGCTGCACTGAACACCCTCTCAGATAGGGACAGCTGGCGGCAGGACAGGACAGCACCTCCAAGGCCATATAGGGGCAAGTCAAGCCCACAGGTCCAACTTCGGACACCCAATACGTGTAGGGCGAGCAGAGGGGGTCGGAGAGGACAGGGCTGTGGTCTGGAAAGGTATTCCCGCAACATGCGACTATACTTCTCACGCCTGGTGACACTAGGACCCTCCGTGGCGGCACTTTGGCGAGGGGGTGCCATCAAGGTGTCCAGACCTTAGACAGTGTGCCCCTCGTTTGTGTGGACCGGTGAGACTTGGTTGCCTACTGGAGGAACTGCCCTCCCTGCCGCCAACGTCCACATGCTGGAAACATCTCCATCATATTCTGCACCAATTGCCTGTGGCAAGCATTGATGCGATTGGCCCTCCCCTCTACCGGAATAAAAGACGAGATGTTGTTTTTATACCGGGGGTCAAGGATAGCAAAGATCAGTACTGGTTGTCCTCCATGATTTTGACAATACGCTTGTCGGTTGTAAAGCACCCCAACATGAACTCAGCCATGTCTGCCACAGTGTTAGTTGGCATGACTCCTCTGGCCCCACCGGAAAGTTCAATCTCCATTTCCTCCTCATCCTCCATGTCTACCCATCCGCGCTGCAACAATGGGACGATTCGAAGTTGCCCGGAAGCCTCCTGTATCACCATCAGCATCATCGGACAACTCTTCTTCCTCCTCCTCCTCCTCCTCCTCCATTAAACGCAGTGAAGCGGACAGATGTGTGGACCTACTCTCCAGCTGTGACGGATCGGATGCTATCCCTAACTCCTCTGTGTGATCTGAGGTTATCCCTGATGTCAATCAGGGATTCTCTCAGAACACACAAGAGCGGGGATTGTAAGGCTCACCATCGCATCCTCAGAGCTCACCCTCCTTGTGGACTCCTCAAAGACCCGTAGGATGTCACAAAGGTCTCTCATCCATGGCCACTCATGGATGTGAAACTGAGGCAGCTGACTTTGTGGCACCTAGGGTTTTGTAGCTGGTATTCCATCAAAGGTCTCTGCTGCTCAACCACTCTATTCAACATCTGAAACGTTGAGTTCCAGCGTGTGGGGACGTCGCACAAAAGCCGGGTGTTGTTGGCACATGCAGGCGTTGCTGGAGAGATTTTAAGCTAGCAGCGGCTACTGTCGACTTGCGAAAGTGGGCGCACATGCGCCGCACTTTCACCAGTAGCTCTGGAACTATTGGGGTAGCTCTTTAGGAAACGTTTGCACCACTAGGTTGAAGACGTGGGCCAGGCATGGAACATGTTGGAGTCCGGCAAGCTCCAGAGCTGCTACCAGGTTCCGGCCGTTATCACAAACGACCATGCCTGGGCCCAGGTGCAGCGGCTCAAACCATATTGCCGTCTCATCGAGGAGGGCATCCCTCACCTCGGAGGCAGTGTGCTGTCTGTCCCCCAAGCTGATCAGCTTCAGCACAGCCTGCTGACGTCTACCACGCCAGTGCTGCAACGTTTCCAACTCGTAGCTGGGGTCAATCTAACAGCGGAGGAGGAGGCGGGGTGGCGGAGGAGGAGGCGTGGCGTAGAGGAGGAGGCGGTAGAGGAGGAGAGGAGGGGGGTGTTCTTCTGCGTGTCCTGCCAGGAATTGTTAGGCGGGGAGACGAGGTACACCGGGGCCAGTTTGGGAAGCAGTCCCAGCCTCACTACATTCACCCAGTGTGCCGTCAGTGAAATGTAGCGTCCCTGTCCGCATGCACTTGTCCACGCTGTCGGTGGTCAAGTGGACCTTTGTGCAAAGCGCGGAACTAAGGGCCCGCCTGATGTTGAGTGACACGTGCTGGTGCAAGGCGGGGGACGGCACACCGGGAGAAGTAGTGACGGCTAGGGACGGCATAGCGAGGTGCCGCAGTTGCATCAGGGTCCAGGAAGGCGGGAGTTTCAACAAGCCGGAACGCCAACAATCTCCTGGGCCAGCAGTTTAGCGATGTTGGCGTTCAAGGCTTGCGCGTGTGAGGTGGTTAGCAGTGTATTTCTGCGCCGCTCCATTGTCTGAGAGATGGTGGGTTGTTGTAAAGAACGCCTGATGGTGCCTTTGATGGTGCAGGAGAAGGAGATAAGACAGGACCAGGGGAGGATGAGGTAGAAGTCAACAAAGTGGCGGAGGCAGATGAAGTGGTGTCCTGGCTCGTCCTCTGAGTGCATCGCCAGCACAGTCAGCAGTGGCAGTGGCAGAGGCAGAGGCAGTGGCAGAGGCAGTGGCAGTGGCGGTGAACGGCAGGCGGCCTTTGTCCTGCCGTTGCTGCCTGCCACTGATTCCAGTGCTTGGATTCCAAATGACGGCGCATTGAAGTGGTGGACAGGTTGCTCTTCTCAGAGCCCCTAATCAATTTCGAGAGAGGCAAATTGGTGCAGACAACACTATATCTGTCCTCGGCGCATTCCTTGAAAAAACTCCACACCTTCGAGAAACGTGCCTCGAGGTGGGAGTTTTCGGGCTGGGTACGAACTGGAACATCTTGGGAGATTCCGGGTGTGGCCTGGCTTCGCCTAAGCTGCTGACCTCTGCCTCTGCCTCTAGCTACCCTTTTTGGTGCTTGCACCTGCCTCAACATCCACACTACTTTCCCCGCTTGACATCCCCCCTGTCCAGGTCGGGTCAGTGTCCTCATCATCCACCACTTCCTCTTCCAACTCCTGTCTCATCTCCTCCTCCCGCACAATGCGCCGGTCAACTGGATGCCCTGACGGCAACTGCGTCACATCATCGTCGATGAGGGTGGGTTGCTGGTCATCCACCACCAAATCGAACGGAGATGGAGGAGACTCTAGTGTTTGAGCATCTGGACACAGATGCTCCTCTGTAGGTTCGTGGAATCATGACGTGGAGAGGCAGGTTGAGGGACAATGAAAGGAGCGGAGAACAGCTCTGGGGAGCAGGACAGTTTGGGTTATTGTTCTGTAAAGCTTCGAATTTTGGGAGGAAGGAAGACAAGACTGTTGGGTAATAGGAGGAGAGGAGGCAGAGTCTGACTGGCTGCTGGACAATGTGCTGTAAGCGTTCTCTGACAGCCATTGCAAGACCTGTTCCTGGTTCTCGGCCTACTAAGGTTTGTACCCTGCAGTTTAGTTAATGTGGCAAGCAACCCTGGCACTGTGGAGTGGCGCAATGCTTGCTGCCCCACAGGAGTAGGCACGGGACGCCCTGTGGCTTCACTGCTACCTTGCTCCCCAGAACCATTCCCCCGGACCTCGCCCACGGCCTCGTCCACGTCCCTTTCCGGGAGCCTTGCGCATTTTGAATTCCTAGTTAGAAATTGGCACTGTATACCAGTAGTAAAATTGTGGGTGCACGTAACCCAATATATTCTTTGAAATTCCAGTCAGACACTGGCACTATATGCAGTAGCAAGAAATGAGGGTATTTATAACCCCAATATATTCTTTGAATTCCCAGTCAGACAATGGGCACTGTATACCAGTAGTAAAAATTGTGGGTGCACGTAACCCCAATATATTCTTTGAATTACCAGTCAGAACTGGCACTATATGGCAGTAGCAAGAAATGAGGGTATTTGTATTCCCAATATACCTCTTTGAATTCCCAGTCAGACAATGGCACTGTATACCAGTAGTAAAAATTGTGGGTGCACGTAACCCCAATATATTCTTTGAATTACCAGTCAGAAACTGGCACTATATGGCAGTAGCAAGAAATGAGGGTATTTATAACCCAATATATTCTTTGAATTCCAGTCAGACAATGGCACTGTATACCAGTAGTAAAAATTGTGGAGTGCACGTAACCCCAATATATTCTTTGAATTCCCAGTCAGAAACTGGCACTATATGGCTAGTAGCAAGAAATGAGGGTATTTGTATTCCCAATATACTCTTTGAATTCCCAGTCAGACAATGGCACTGTATACCAGTAGTAAAAATTGTGGTGCACGTAACCCCAAATATTCTTTGAATTACCAGTCAGAAACTGGCACTATATGGCAGTAGCAAGAAATGAGGGTATTTATAACCCCAATATATTCTTTGAATTCCCAGTCAGACAATGGCAGCTGTATACCAGGTAGTAAAAATTGTGGTGCACGTAACCCCAATATATTCTTTGAATTCCCAGTCAGACACTGGCACTATATGGCAGTAGCAAGAAATGAGGGTATTTGTATTCCCAATATATTCTTTGAATTCCAGTCAGACAATGGCACTGTATACCAGTAGTAAAAATTGTGGGTGCACGTAACCCCAATATATTTCTTTGAATTACCAGTCAGACACTGGCACTATATGGCAGTAGCAAGAAATGAGGGTATTTTATTCCCAATATATTCTTTGAATTCCCAGTCAGACAATGGCACTGTATACCAGTAGTAAAAATTGTGGGTGCACGTAACCCCAATATATTCTTTGAATTCCCAGTCACACACTGGCACTATATGGCAGTAGCAAGAAATGAGGGTATTTGTATTCCCAATATATTCTTTGAATTCCCAGTCAGGACAATGGCACTGTATACCAGTAGTAAAAATTGTGGTGCACGTAACCCCAATATATTCTTTGAATTACCAGTCAGACACTGGCACTATATGGCAGTAGCAAGAAATGAGGGTATTTGTATTCCCAATATATTCTTTGAATTCCCAGTCAGACAATGGCACTGTATACCAGTAGTAAAAATTGTGGGTGCACGTAACCCCAATATATTCTTGAATTCCCAGTCAGACACTGGCACTATATGGCTAGTAGCAAGAAATGAGGGTATTTGTATTCCCAATATACTCTTTGAATTCCCAGTCAGACAATGGCACTGTATACCAGTAGTAAAAAATTGTGGGTGTATATAGCCCCAATTCTATTGCTAGGGGACTTGCAGGGTATTTCTGGGGTGAAGGTGGGGGGGCACACCGTTGGAACGGGTATCGGGGTATATATCGGGTATACGGGAATACACTGACAGTGTATTCCATTCAGGATCCTGGGAAAGCTGGGTTGCGGCGATTGAGCCCGTCAGTGCCACGTTACACTGACAAGCTCTCCCTGGAATTTAGCTCTTACAAGAGCTGTTGGTTGTCTTCTCCTTCCTATCCTAGCCTGTCCCTGCCTACCCAGAATCTAAGCCCTAGCTAGCTGGACGGAAACCTCCGTCCTCGGTGAATTGCAAGCTCAGAATGACGCGAACCTGGGCGGCGCTGTTCTTTTAAATA